>NW_028251537.1:0-411268 GCF_964263255.1 Lissotriton vulgaris
GCATACCCAGCGGTGCAGGTGAGTGAACTCGTCTGCATGGATGCTCCAAGTGAAAGAGTGTCAGAAAGCAATAAAAAGAGATTCAATCTATCCACTCATATTGGTAATAGGCAGGATTAGTATGCCCTGGAGTGTGTCCCATTCATAAACTTCGAAAGGAAACTGTCCCTCCACCTGTTACAGCGCTGAAGGCCATCACCAGGGACTCAGTACATAATACCAGATGTCTACAAAACGTCCTAGGTCAAGCAATAGTGGGGAGAGATATGAGAAACATTAGCAGAGGCTAACGTATGAAATAGATAAAATGTGGATATTGTATCAACAAATTGAACGTAACACATGGAACAACTTCAGCTTCGATACAGATTCTCATTTCTATTTCTGTCAGTTGCACTAAAAGACTAAAGTAGAGACTTAATGTAGGAAACCCCGATTTGTATTTGTCCTGGTACGAGTCACCTAATTTTCTTGTCATTGGCAAAAATTAAATCAAGGGTAAGTGGCAGTTTTCTAGATGCCATTTAGGTTCTGCTGTACTGGATCAAGAGCATTTTGTCTTTTATCCATCTCATGTTTTGTCATAGTCTGACCGGAATTACTCTGCCTTTGAAACAGATTGCTTACACATGAATATGGCGTGTATTGAAAGAAGACCTCTTATTATGGACTCTGAGTCATTTAAGTTCTGAATTGATCACTGACATTTTTCGATGTTTAAGAACTCTTTTATGTAAGAATAGCCTTCAGGCTACAAGGCCATTTTTCTGTGCGCAGTTTGAGTTACACTCAGTTGTATTCCTGGTTGGCGAATATTATATTTCGTCTTCGTCCTTACAATCAACTTACTCCTGCTTTGCTGGAATAGTTCAGTCTTTCTTAGACAAAGTCAAGAAGGCTTAAGTATACATGGACCCAGAGGAACTAGAGGATCTTTATTGAAAGACCTTTTTAATTTGACAACATTGAATGAATTTCACCCAACAAGTTATTTTTGTTCTAGCGAAGGAATTACAGGTGAATGTTATCAAAATGTGTCCTGGCTCAACCATTTCTGGAGGAAGCGTGGGTTGGGTACAGGAACAAAGTTTTCCCGGTTGGAATATTTACCTTCCGACTTAATCTCTGAACTGGAAGTCAAAAATGCTCAGTGGGACAAGACTGCAGGCTGTACCTACAGAGAGCTTCACAGCAATGAATAGCTGCTGGACAAGGTTCTGGTGAAGCCGTTGCCTTTTGGCAGTAAATCTGAGACCCAGAGAAATTTGAATTCTGCACCCAGTGAAGCTCCCTTGCCTGCCGGATACTATTGGCGCCTTTGCCCTAGGAAGATTTCTAAGTTCTGACTTAGTCACTTTTTTGGAGCTTGGATTCTTCCAGCGAGACGAGGCTGCAGGCTCTAGCCGAAAAGTGTTCCACAAGGCCAGATACCATCCCGAACAGACTCTACTGAACTGGATTTGCTTCTGCAGAGGTTTTCCAAGTGGGAACAACCTGCATCCTAAGGCCAGCTGGAATGCACTTTCGTCGGAACAGCTTGACAGGTTGGTCCCAGCACCGCAGATGTCTTTAGATCCAAAAGGTTTCTGGGTTCAAGTTTTCAGGATATGTTAGGTACACTTTAATAAAACCAAGGGTCCCAGGACAGACCTTGGGGTTCAAGACTCACTTCAGGAGAATCATCTAACCGCACGGACCAGGGCAGGTCCAGTTGGAACTGGTCAGCTGGGCAGTTGCAGTAAAGGCCTCTTGTAGCTTTTCATGTCCCTGTAGCTTGAACAGGAGGTCAGCTTCTTTGTCCTGGGTTCAAGAGGGACAGCAGGTTCAGTCTTCTAGGCTCTTCTCAGGTCCCAGACTGCAAGTTCAGTCCTCTTCTGGTTCTGATCTTCCATATGTCCAGTAGTGTTCTGAAAATAGGCATTTATACCCGGCACCAGCCTGTTGGTGGGGGTGTGATTGCTGCCCCACAGCAAGCAATCCCACAGTGCCTCTCTCTGCCTAAATGCAAGGGGACAAAACCTTTCTTCCCCTGTGCAGAGCCTGTGTGCCCTCCC
This sequence comes from Lissotriton vulgaris, assembly GCF_964263255.1. Classification (NCBI taxonomy): domain Eukaryota; kingdom Metazoa; phylum Chordata; class Amphibia; order Caudata; family Salamandridae; genus Lissotriton; species Lissotriton vulgaris. Next base: position 2,055 of record NW_028251537.1, read on the forward strand.
CAGAGGTGTGGGCAGGAAAATGAACAATCCTTTCTCTGTGGTCCCTCTAACCCAGGTCTGGGGGTTTGGAATTGGAGGCTTCCTGACTAAGGGAACACAGAAGTAAGTATGGGCGAAATTTGCGAATTCCCGTTCCGTGAATTAGCGCGAAATCAAATTCGCAATCCGCAAAATACGCGAATTCGTGCGAATTTGCGGATTTTTGTTTTTTTGCGTGTTCGCAGGGTTTTTTGCGTGTTCGCAGGGTTTTTTGCGTGTTTGCGGGGCTTTTTGCGTGTTTGCGGGCCGCTTGCATGGTGAAGTTATCCATGCGGTCGTGTATGGGCACAGCACCCTCTGGTTCACCACTGCCACCCTCTGGTTCATCACTGCCACCCTCTAGTTCACCACTGCCACCCTCTGGTTCACCCCTGCCACCCTCTGGTTCACCCCTGCCACCCTCTGGTTCCCCACTGCCACCCTCTGGTTCACCACTGCCACCCTCTGGTTCAGCACTGCCACTCTCTGGTTCACCCCTGCCACCCTCTGGTTCAGCACTGTCACCCTCTGGTTCACCACTGCCACCCTCTGGTTCACGACTGCCACCCTCTAGTTCATCACAGCACCTCTGGTTCACCACTGCCACCCTCTGGTTAACCACTGTCACCCTCTGGTTCAGCACTGCCACCCTCTGGTTCACCACTGCTACCCTCTGGTTCACCCCTGCCACCCTCTGGTTCGCACAGTCACCCTCTGGTTCACCACTGCCGCCCTCTGGTTCACGACTGCCACCCTCTGGTTCATCACAGCACCTCTGTTTCACCACTGCCAACCTCTGGTTAACCACTGTCACCCTCTGGTTCAGCACTGCCACCCTCTGGTTCACCACTGCCACTCTTTGGTTCACCACTGCCACCCTCTGGTTCACCCATGCCACCCTCTGGTTCACCACTGCTACCCTCTGGTTCATCACTGCCACCCTCTGGTTCACCCCTGCCACTCTCTGGTTCACCCCTGCCACCCTCTGGTTCACCCCTGCCACCCTCTGGTTTAACACTGCCACCCTCTGGTTCAGCACTGTCACCCTCTGGTTCACCCCTGCCACCCTCTGGTTCATCACTGTCACCCTCTGGTTCATCACTGCCACCCTCTGGTTCACCACTGCCACTGCATATTTTCAAAACCAACACATAAATAAAAAAAATTGTCATTTACAAGACCAATAGCTCAAACTTTCCTAATGCGAGACCTATTGCATTGCAAATGCATTGCAAATGCTTGTTTTTATATATGTCAGTGCTTCCTGTTGAGGTTTAATTTTCGTGACAGGCGCCTCATTGCCTACTTGTAACTATTCTCTGACCCTGCTTCAAGGGTCAGAGCAGGGTCAGAGAATAGTTGCAAGTAGGCAACGAGGCGCCAGGAAGCACTTACAGGCTTACAGCAGCAGGTGCCCAAGTTTGTAAAAGGTTACAAAAAAGTAGCTTCAACTTTTGCACCTGCTGCTGTAACCCTGTTAGTGCTTGGCTGAAAATTCGTCCCCGCTGATTTGCAGATTTTACCGCGAATTTCGCGAGATTTGCAGAAAATCCGCAAATTCCGCGAGCGGAACGAATTTTCAGCCCATGCTTACACAGAAGTGCCATGCCAAGGTGTCAGCTGACTTTTGTCTGTGGTAGGGTAAGACTCTTGGAAGTGAACTTAGTTCCTGGACAAACCTCAGATAGTCATTCTGCCAAAGGAACAGAAACACCAACCCACACCCAAGGCCTTGTCCTGCTCAGGGAGAAAATTTCACACTTCATCACGGAGGCTATTCAACTGCCAGGTGAAAGCTGGAACTCATGCACATAGGCCTTCAGAGGCTTAAGGTGGTTAAAAGATAGCTTTCTAAAAGTAGCCTTTCCGTATAATTGTTAAAAATTGATTCTACCATTAAATCAGATTTGAAATGACTACTAAAAGGCCTTTAAATTAGATTTCTAGCTGTGTCCTAACTGAAGTTAGCATTATTAAATGCAATAATGTAATTCAGTGTCTACATGTGGGGCGTGGCCATTGAGGCCAAAATGGCGGACATGGATTAGATGAGCTCTGCGGCGCAATCCCATAATCTGCATTTTTATCCTCAACCCGTCGGCCATCGACTCCTCTGATTGAACGCAGAAGCTGTCATCGGAGCTGGGGAACCAGCTGCAGCATGAGCGGCCTCCGTGGGGCCCACGGACAGGTAGCTCTCAACAGCAGCCCGCTCTGAAGCCACGTGACCCATTGGTATCTGGGGAAATGCACGGCCTGGTTAGACTGTTGGCGGGCGGGGCTCGCTTCATCCCACCTCACAACCCCGTGCTCTGCACTCTCCCCTTGTTCGTCCAGAGAAGAAAACTTGCTGTATGTTGGTCAGGGTCCCAAGGCCTCTGGAGCAGCGACTGCCACGGCCTGAGCCATTCGCCCCCTGTGGTAATTATCAACAAGTGGGGAACACCCCACATGGGCAGCATACATCTCTCTGTACCAGCAGGACCTTTCATCACGGCTCTGGGTGTGGGGCTAATGCAATTGTTTGATTCACCTGGTCTGCACTTGGGTTGACAGTAGGTCTGGAGGCCTGTATTACGGGACAGCACAGACTGTAGGTCCTGCATGACGCATTCTGGCCAAACGGCCCACATTACATAGACTCCAAATGGAATCTCTGCTTACCTGATTTTTCTTCACTGGGGCTCCCTTCTGGTGCACACCATCTGCAGGGGTGTACTAGTGTCTTTTACCGACCACTGTGGACTACACAGATGGACCGCTCCGAGGTGCCTGACCAGTGCCTGACAGGGACCTGACTGCCCTCAATCAAATATTGCGGGAGCCTTAACCTGATGACGTTGGCTGGAGGCCGCCGCTGTTTCTACCTTCCCTATAGGGCACAATACCAGACTGTTTCCAGGACCTGTTGTGGCCTACATATCTGTTTCTCCCCTGACACCATCTGCCGCTCTGGGCTTCTCTTGCTGTGGGGTGTCGCTGCCTGAGCTGGCACCCGCAAGCCAGCCTAAACCCGGAATACGCCACTGAACCCTTAAGCAAAGTTGAAACCACAGATGCAAAGATGTAACGCCTCCGATCCGGTGCCCAGCTCATACACTCCTGACCACTGATGCCCCTGCTGGGTGTTCAGCAGCCTGCAGAATCCAATCTTGCCTCAGTTCTAGGTAAACTTGATGTGGTGCTTGCAGGAATAGATCCCTGGAAAATAAAATAGATGCTTTAGCTATAGATCTCACACTACTGAGAGATTATCATCGGAAACTAACACAGCGCTCACTTAAAGGAACAATCACTGGCAACTATCCAACCTCAAACACAGCACATGCAGTCCCACCTGCGTACACTATGCCAGGAGGTACGCACCCAATTGCAACATCTCATTCTGAGAAAGTATTTATGATACCTACTTGTGGTTCTAAAATAAACAACTATATATTTTTATGTACAAAACAATTGGCCTAGAGTTCAGTTCTCGAGTGTGTGAGACCATTTGCTGAGTGAGTGTGCACATCAAATGCTTTACATGGTCCTCTGGTACTGCCTCATTGCTCGACCAAGCTACCTCTTTAGAAGTTATATCTAACTTTAGCCTCTGCCATACCTCTGGGGACTATGGACTCTGTGCACACTGCACCTTACTTTGGTCCAGTATATACAGAGCCACTTTCTTACAATGGGCGCCTTGCAGGTCCTTTCTGGCAGGGACTCCTTTTAGAGACAACAGTCTAAAGGCAGCTCTAAGCCACTTGCCCAGAATCTGCCCAATCCTACTAAAGGCAGCAACATGGCTATCACCAGCAGGGTTGTAGGGGTTTCACAAAAGGCTCTTTTAGGGGGGATAAGCTCTAAGGGCAGAGGCACCCCAGTTTACCCTATATCCCCCGACCACACAAGACCTGTCGGTGGAAGTTTGCAGCATTTTCTTCCCTGCAAGGAGATCTCCCCTGACCATTGACTCTTGCCCGTACTGGAGCACGGTTACTGCCTAGAGCTCGTTGCCACCCCACCAAACATTCCTCCTTGCACCTACACCCTGAGACCAACACACCTTACACTGCTACACTAGGAGGTTCAGGCGCTCCTGTCCAAAGGAGCCATTGAGCTAGTGCCCATCACCACCAGGGCAAAGGCGCCTACTCCATATACTTCCCCATTCCCAAAAAAGGACAGAACTCTCTGGCCAATCCTCGCCCTCCACCCTCTCCATAGATCAATCCTGCCAGAATACTTTCACGTGTGAAAGGTGAGTTCATGGCCATTCTTGATCTGAAGGACACCTACTTCCACATTTAGATTCATCCATCTCATCTTTTCCACCTCCACTTCACAGTAAGTGGCCAGCACTTCCAGTACTACCCTTCGAAGTCACTACTGCCTGAAAGTCTTTACCAAACATTTAGCGTTAGTATGTGTTCACCTCCGAAGGAAGAGAAATCACATATTCCCCTACCTAGATGACTGGCTGATCAAGAACGCAAGTAGACAAAAATGCCTGACTCACACTCAGATCCCTCCTACGCAGTCTAGGTTTCATGGTGCATGCCAGCACCCTTCACTCTCTGCCGCGATGGAACAGCAAAAACCTTTTGCAAGGCGGTCGATATGCAGTCCCAATTCCGCAGGTGAGCATCAAAATGAACACATCGCTAGCTGGCTTGGGGGCCCATCGCAACAATATGAGAGTCCAATGTCTTTGTTTAATGTGTTTGGCCATCTCATTGCAGGCGTCTACACATCAACCACTTGGAACTGTTAGCCATTTATCTAGCACTCCAGCTTTTCTCCAACAGATCCAAGGCAAGGTAGTTGTGGTGCATACAGAATACACAACCGTGTTCTACCTTCATAAACAAGGCGACACATTCGCACCTCACCTGTCATCCCTAGCACAACAGATGCCTTCCGGAGTGGAGAACAATTTTGCAGACCAGCTCAGGAGGACACGGCAACAAGCCCACAAGAGGAAACTGCACCTGAAAGTCCTGCTTCATTACTTCCACAGGCTGAACTCCACAGACAAAAGACCTTTTCACCTCCGCAGAATACGCGAAATGCTAAAACTTCACCAACAGGTTACTAAACACCCAGTCCATAGGCAGTGCTCTGTGATTGGTGTAGTATGCGATTAATCCTGCCCCCTGTGTGGCGTCATTTGACACTCCTCGTCGATGGAAGGCCCACCCGGTTTTTAATGCGAAGGTGTCAATGTTGTCTGGGTAACTGCAACGAATGTGTGTATATTTCTTATAGCGCGCACCTCTGCTGTTTTTGTATATTGGTGTTACCGCGCTGTATGTGTGAATTTAAATTCATTGAAAGCGCATTTTGGCTGTATGTGTTGGGATTTGCAAATGTTTGTTAGTAATTCATTGAAAGCGCATTTGCACTCTATGTCTGCATATTGTGCGTTCTAAATTCAGTGAAAGCGCATTTCCGCTCTATGTGTGCATATGTAAGTGTGTTGTGAAGTCGCTTGGCCTATGTTTGTTATTTGCACTTGGCACGGCCCTGTAAACGCCCACATTTGTTGTTTGAGACGCCCACGGGCCACGACCACGCCCCCAAGGGACTACTTTACCACTTTTGGCGTTTTTGCTTTTTTAATCTATATGGTGAACATATCTATAGCCTATGTCCTTCTGCCACATCTCCCCTTTCAAACGGTGTATTGGGTGTAGTGATTGGTGCATTACTTTTGTCGTTTACCTGGTTCAAAGGTTTGTGTTCTCTCTTTATAATAGTAGTATAGATATATATATATATAAATATATATATATATATATATATATATATATATATATATATATCAATCAATTGCAGGATGCACAAAAGTGAAGGAGTCTTTACCCGGAGAAGTTGAAACACAGGCTTTATTTATCTTTCCTGCCAGCAAAAGGTCTCTGCATCCCATCCATTTCAAATATGCGCCGGACGCGTTTCAAGACAGAAGTCTCTTCATCAGCGGCATGTTGAGTTGAAGCTGCTTGCACGTTTCCTCCCACGCACCTGAATTAAACCTCACCGCTGTGGGCGTGGCTTGTTACAGAGCCTGCTGGCTCTTGTAGTGCGCTGTGGTTCTTACCCTGGTGGGCGTGCACATAGTTCCAAAAAATAAACACAGTAAGTTCCCAGTGGATGGAGGGGGGTGACTGCCGATGCCTTTTGCCCTGCTTTGCGATCGATATCCTGGTGAGCGGCTGTCGTCCCGCACCGCATACCACTCACTCTCCGCTCCTGTGAATCCCAATGCCGCCAGCATCAGGACAGGACCCACAGCTAGGTGGTGAGCCTCCTTCGCGACCGTAGCCAGCCGCTAAACATCAATCAATTGCAGGATGCACAAAAGTGAAGGAGTCTTTACCCGGAGAAGTTGAAACACAGGCTTTATTTATCTTTCCTGCCAGCAAAAGGTCTCTGCATCCCATCCATTTCAAATATGCGCCGGACGCGTTTCAAGACAGAAGTCTCTTCATCAGCGGCATGTTGAGTTGAAGCTGCTTGCACGTTTCCTCCCACGCACCTGAATTAAACCTCACCGCTGTGGGCGTGGCTTGTTACAGAGCCTGCTGGCTCTTGTAGTGCGCTGTGGTTCTTACCCTGGTGGGCGTGCACATAGTTCCAAAAAATAAACACAGTAAGTTCCCAGTGGATGGAGGGGGGTGACTGCCGATGCCTTTTGCCCTGCTTTGCGGTCGATATCCTGGTGAGCGGCTGTCGTCCCGCACCGCATACCACTCACTCTCCGCTCCTGTGAATCCCAATGCCGCCAGCATCAGGACAGGACCCACAGCTAGGTGGTGAGCCTCCTTCGCGACCGTAGCCAGCCGCTAAACATCAATCAATTGCAGGATGCACAAAAGTGAAGGAGTCTTTACCCGGAGAAGTTGAAACACAGGCTTTATTTATCTTTCCTGCCAGCAAAAGGTCTCTGCATCCCATCCATTTCAAATATGCGCCGGACGCGTTTCAAGACAGAAGTCTCTTCATCAGCGGCATGTTGAGTTGAAGCTGCTTGCACGTTTCCTCCCACGCACCTGAATTAAACCTCACCGCTGTGGGCGTGGCTTGTTACAGAGCCTGCTGGCTCTTGTAGTGCGCTGTGGTTCTTACCCTGGTGGGCGTGCACATAGTTCCAAAAAATAAACACAGTAAGTTCCCAGTGGATGGAGGGGGGTGACTGCCGATGCCTTTTGCCCTGCTTTGCGGTCGATATCCTGGTGAGCGGCTGTCGTCCCGCACCGCATACCACTCACTCTCCGCTCCTGTGAATCCCAATGCCGCCAGCATCAGGACAGGACCCACAGCTAGGTGGTGAGCCTCCTTCGCGACCGTAGCCAGCCGCTAAACATCAATCAATTGCAGGATGCACAAAAGTGAAGGAGTCTTTACCCGGAGAAGTTGAAACACAGGCTTTATTTATCTTTCCTGCCAGCAAAAGGTCTCTGCATCCCATCCATTTCAAATATGCGCCGGACGCGTTTCAAGACAGAAGTCTCTTCATCAGCGGCATGTTGAGTTGAAGCTGCTTGCACGTTTCCTCCCACGCACCTGAATTAAACCTCACCGCTGTGGGCGTGGCTTGTTACAGAGCCTGCTGGCTCTTGTAGTGCGCTGTGGTTCTTACCCTGGTGGGCGTGCACATAGTTCCAAAAAATAAACACAGTAAGTTCCCAGTGGATGGAGGGGGGTGACTGCCGATGCCTTTTGCCCTGCTTTGCGGTCGATATCCTGGTGAGCGGCTGTCGTCCCGCACCGCATACCACTCACTCTCCGCTCCTGTGAATCCCAATGCCGCCAGCATCAGGACAGGACCCACAGCTAGGTGGTGAGCCTCCTTCGCGACCGTAGCCAGCCGCTAAACATCAATCAATTGCAGGATGCACAAAAGTGAAGGAGTCTTTACCCGGAGAAGTTGAAACACAGGCTTTATTTATCTTTCCTGCCAGCAAAAGGTCTCTGCATCCCATCCATTTCAAATATGCGCCGGACGCGTTTCAAGACAGAAGTCTCTTCATCAGCGGCATGTTGAGTTGAAGCTGCTTGCACGTTTCCTCCCACGCACCTGAATTAAACCTCACCGCTGTGGGCGTGGCTTGTTACAGAGCCTGCTGGCTCTTGTAGTGCGCTGTGGTTCTTACCCTGGTGGGCGTGCACATAGTTCCAAAAAATAAACACAGTAAGTTCCCAGTGGATGGAGGGGGGTGACTGCCGATGCCTTTTGCCCTGCTTTGCGGTCGATATCCTGGTGAGCGGCTGTCGTCCCGCACCGCATACCACTCACTCTCCGCTCCTGTGAATCCCAATGCCGCCAGCATCAGGACAGGACCCACAGCTAGGTGGTGAGCCTCCTTCGCGACCGTAGCCAGCCGCTAAACATCAATCAATTGCAGGATGCACAAAAGTGAAGGAGTCTTTACCCGGAGAAGTTGAAACACAGGCTTTATTTATCTTTCCTGCCAGCAAAAGGTCTCTGCATCCCATCCATTTCAAATATGCGCCGGACGCGTTTCAAGACAGAAGTCTCTTCATCAGCGGCATGTTGAGTTGAAGCTGCTTGCACGTTTCCTCCCACGCACCTGAATTAAACCTCACCGCTGTGGGCGTGGCTTGTTACAGAGCCTGCTGGCTCTTGTAGTGCGCTGTGGTTCTTACCCTGGTGGGCGTGCACATAGTTCCAAAAAATAAACACAGTAAGTTCCCAGTGGATGGAGGGGGGTGACTGCCGATGCCTTTTGCCCTGCTTTGCGGTCGATATCCTGGTGAGCGGCTGTCGTCCCGCACCGCATACCACTCACTCTCCGCTCCTGTGAATCCCAATGCCGCCAGCATCAGGACAGGACCCACAGCTAGGTGGTGAGCCTCCTTCGCGACCGTAGCCAGCCGCTAAACATCAATCAATTGCAGGATGCACAAAAGTGAAGGAGTCTTTACCCGGAGAAGTTGAAACACAGGCTTTATTTATCTTTCCTGCCAGCAAAAGGTCTCTGCATCCCATCCATTTCAAATATGCGCCGGACGCGTTTCAAGACAGAAGTCTCTTCATCAGCGGCATGTTGAGTTGAAGCTGCTTGCACGTTTCCTCCCACGCACCTGAATTAAACCTCACCGCTGTGGGCGTGGCTTGTTACAGAGCCTGCTGGCTCTTGTAGTGCGCTGTGGTTCTTACCCTGGTGGGCGTGCACATAGTTCCAAAAAATAAACACAGTAAGTTCCCAGTGGATGGAGGGGGGTGACTGCCGATGCCTTTTGCCCTGCTTTGCGGTCGATATCCTGGTGAGCGGCTGTCGTCCCGCACCGCATACCACTCACTCTCCGCTCCTGTGAATCCCAATGCCGCCAGCATCAGGACAGGACCCACAGCTAGGTGGTGAGCCTCCTTCGCGACCGTAGCCAGCCGCTAAACATCAATCAATTGCAGGATGCACAAAAGTGAAGGAGTCTTTACCCGGAGAAGTTGAAACACAGGCTTTATTTATCTTTCCTGCCAGCAAAAGGTCTCCGCATCCCATCCATTTCAAATATGCGCCGGACGCGTTTCAAGACAGAAGTCTCTTCATCAGCGGCATGTTGAGTTGAAGCTGCTTGCACGTTTCCTCCCACGCACCTGAATTAAACCTCACCGCTGTGGGCGTGGCTTGTTACAGAGCCTGCTGGCATTGGGATTCACAGGAGCGGAGAGTGAGTGGTATGCGGTGCGGGACGACAGCCGCTCACCAGGATATCGACCGCAAAGCAGGGCAAAAGGCATCGGCAGTCACCCCCCTCCATCCACTGGGAACTTACTGTGTTTATTTTTTGGAACTATGTGCACGCCCACCAGGGTAAGAACCACAGCGCACTACAAGAGCCAGCAGGCTCTGTAACAAGCCACGCCCACAGCGGTGAGGTTTAATTCAGGTGCGTGGGAGGAAACGTGCAAGCAGCTTCAACTCAACATGCCGCTGATGAAGAGACTTCTGTCTTGAAACGCGTCCGGCGCATATTTGAAATGGATGGGATGCAGAGACCTTTTGCTGGCAGGAAAGATAAATAAAGCCTGTGTTTCAACTTCTCCGGGTAAAGACTCCTTCACTTTTGTGCATCCTGCAATTGATTGATGTTTAGCGGCTGGCTACGGTCGCGAAGGAGGCTCACCACCTAGCTGTGGGTCCTGTCCTGATGCTGGCGGCATTGGGATTCACAGGAGCGGAGAGTGAGTGGTATGCGGTGCGGGACGACAGCCGCTCACCAGGATATCGACCGCAAAGCAGGGCAAAAGGCATCGGCAGTCACCCCCCTCCATCCACTGGGAACTTACTGTGTTTATTTTTTGGAACTATGTGCACGCCCACCAGGGTAAGAACCACAGCGCACTACAAGAGCCAGCAGGCTCTGTAACAAGCCACGCCCACAGCGGTGAGGTTTAATTCAGGTGCGTGGGAGGAAACGTGCAAGCAGCTTCAACTCAACATGCCGCTGATGAAGAGACTTCTGTCTTGAAACGCGTCCGGCGCATATTTGAAATGGATGGGATGCAGAGACCTTTTGCTGGCAGGAAAGATAAATAAAGCCTGTGTTTCAACTTCTCCGGGTAAAGACTCCTTCACTTTTGTGCATCCTGCAATTGATTGATGTTTAGCGGCTGGCTACGGTCGCGAAGGAGGCTCACCACCTAGCTGTGGGTCCTGTCCTGATGCTGGCGGCATTGGGATTCACAGGAGCGGAGAGTGAGTGGTATGCGGTGCGGGACGACAGCCGCTCACCAGGATATCGACCGCAAAGCAGGGCAAAAGGCATCGGCAGTCACCCCCCTCCATCCACTGGGAACTTACTGTGTTTATTTTTTGGAACTATGTGCACGCCCACCAGGGTAAGAACCACAGCGCACTACAAGAGCCAGCAGGCTCTGTAACAAGCCACGCCCACAGCGGTGAGGTTTAATTCAGGTGCGTGGGAGGAAACGTGCAAGCAGCTTCAACTCAACATGCCGCTGATGAAGAGACTTCTGTCTTGAAACGCGTCCGGCGCATATTTGAAATGGATGGGATGCAGAGACCTTTTGCTGGCAGGAAAGATAAATAAAGCCTGTGTTTCAACTTCTCCGGGTAAAGACTCCTTCACTTTTGTGCATCCTGCAATTGATTGATATATATATATATATATATATATATATATATATATATATATATATATATATATATATATTCTTTACCTCTGGAACGGTGCTGTGTCTTTTCATTGAAAGCTGAAGATCAAGGTGGTGCTATTTGAATCGCCAGTAGGTATATATAGTTAGGATTTTTTCTCTATGGGATTTCTGAAAATTCTATGTCTAATAACTTTGGCGTTTGTGGACGGAATCGGCTGAAATTTTCAGGAAAATGGCACATTTTGTTTCTGAGCAGCTCCTAGAAATTTGGGGGGGTTTCGTCAAGGGGGGCTGAGAAAAAAGGGGGGTCCCAAAACGCGTTTTTCGCATGTTAATTTCCATAGGGCGGTTGGCCTCACTTTTAGCTCGAACGGCTGAATGGATTTGCACGAAACTTGGCAAAATTGTAGGGACTGTTAGCCCGATGTGCCTTTGCTAGGTCTCAATATATGTGCTTCAGTGGATTTTGAGAAATTAACGTTTAAATCAAGATATATATCTGTAACAGCGCTCCGGGCAGCGATCCGGTTCGCGTACTTTTCGCTTATCGGAACTTTGCGATGCGAAGCTGATTGGCTCTCCGGTGTCTGTCAACATTCTAAACAGTCCGGTGCGGCCGCCATCTTGTCTCTCGGTAGGATCGAGAGACAAGAGGAGGCCAAAACAAAGGGGGAAATGAAGGAAAAGGGGCAAGGTAGACCCCTTCTGACCCCCTAGGATTGATGAGGGGATATTATAGAGCCACTCTGGGCCCAAAAAAATTTTTTTTAAAAAATCCGTTTTTTTCGCCGTAGAGACACGTCTTGGTACGCGAACCGGGCAGCTAACCGGGAAGCTAACCGGCAGTGTAACGGGAGTCTGACGAGTAGCTGATTGGCTGTCAACATTATAAACAGTTCGGAGCGGCCGCCATCTTGTCTCTCGGTAGGATCGAGAGACAAGAGGAGGCCAAAACAAAGGGGGAAATGAAGGAAAGGGGCAAGGTAGACCCCTTCTGACCCCCTAGGATTGATGAGGGGATATTATAGAGCCACGCTGGGCCCAAAAAAAAAAAATCCGATTTTTTTCGCCGTAGAGACGCGTCTTGGTACGCGAACCGGGCAGCTAACCGGCAGTGTAACGGGAGTCTGAGGAGAAGCTGATTGGCTGTTATCATTGTAAACAGTCTGGAGCGGCCGCCATCTTGTCTCTCTGTGGGATCGAGAGACAAGAGGTGGAAAAAAGGTGTAAATGAATGAAAGGGGTAAGGCAGACCCCTCCTGAACCCCTAGGATTGATGAGGGGGCTATTAAAGTTCCCTGGGGGGTGAAAAAAAAAATGTGATTTTTCGCGGTAAAGGTGCTTCCTGGTACGTTAACCGGGCAGCTAACCGGCAGCGTAACGGGAGTCCGACATATTGTGTTTTTTGAACGTTTGTGATATGTGCACGTGTGGATTTTGTCTAATTAAGATTAAAAAAATATATAAATATCTTTAAGCGTGTTCTGGCGTGCTTACGTTTTGGGTTTGGTTTGCGCTGCAGAGACGATACGTCACGGTTATGCGATGCATCATGAGGCGTCTCACGGGCTACGTGATACGTCACTTAATAAATAATATATTTTACAGCTATAGATATTAGCTTTTAAAAAACCAATGAAATTCACAGAAAAAACCATAGGTTATAGACCATATATAGTTAGGAATTTGCATTTACAAAACCTTGAAAATTCACTGAAAAAACCATAGGTTATAGACCATATATAGTTAGGGATTAGCATTTAAAAAACCTTATTTTATTTGCACAAAACCATTGAAATTCCATATATAGTTAGTTGCACTAACTATATATCGCGGACCCGCAATCCACTGCTAATGATGTCACATATTACATCATTCATGACATGGTCAGTGACATCACTGATGACATCACTGATGACATCTCAAATGACATCACTGATGACATCACTGATGACATCTCAAATGACATCACTGATGACATCACTGACATCTCATTTGACATTACTGATTACATCACTTATGATATCATTTATGTGATAATACATCTTCAGACTCTAATATAACCTTAGATACACTCAGTGTAAACAGGCACTCACAGACTGTCACACATCCATGGAGTTACTCACACACCTAGTCAGTCATGCAAAGAATCAATCACACCTCCATTTCCTCAACTATACAGTTATACACACCTTACTTATTCAAACATATACTAACACATATTTACTCTCTTATACAATCCTTGATACAAGTTCACAATGATTCATACAGCCACTCTCACATTCACTGGGTCTTATGTTCAGTTATTTATATATGTCAACTCTCACATGGAGTGTGTTTTACATATGTACTTACTTTGACATGTAGAACTGAGATATCCATTCACTAACCAATATACTCATGCACACAGTCAACTGTCCATACAGCTGTTTCTACATGCACTTTTGAAGCCATACACATAGGGAATCAACTGCTCACACATCTATGCACAGAGTTATACACCTCCCAGCCACCCACACACATACTCAGTCTCCCATACAAATACTTGGGCAACCATTCAATAACCCATATAGTTACTGATATAGCTACTGATTTAAACATGCAGCAGTTTACAGAAGAACATAAATAATGATTGCCAAATTAAGACACTTTAATCACTAACCCATGCACTCAGTGAGACACATTTAATCATTCTCTCATACAGTCAGTCATGCACCTACTAAATCCTTCATCCAGACACTTATACATCCACTCATTCATCAATATGTAAGACATATTTTAACTTTACAGAAACATACAGTCACTGGGTGTTGTCATCAGTGATGTCATCAGTGATGTCATTTGAGATGTCATCAGTGATGTCATCAGTGATGTCACTGACCATGTCATGAATGATGTAATATGTGACATCATTAGCAGTGGATTGCGGGTCCGCGATATATAGTTAGTGCAACTAACTATATATGGAATTTCAATGGTTTTGTGCAAATAAAATAAGGTTTTTTAAATGCTAATCCCTAACTATATATGGTCTATAACCTATGGTTTTTTCAGTGAATTTTCAAGGTTTTGTAAATGCAAATTCCTAACTATATATGGTCTATAACCTATGGTTTTTTCTGTGAATATATATATATATATATAACCATAGGTTTTACAGAAGTTATAGTTAGGAATTAGCATTTAAAAAACCTTAGATATTCACTGCAAAAAAGATAGGTTTCATGGACGTTATAGTTAATTGGACATTTCACTCCTATAAAACCAGAGAAATTCGCCTGTTCTGGTTAGTTGAGCTAACTATAACTTGCATTCCCGCAATGCACTGCTGATGATGTCACATATTACATCACTCATGACATGGTCAGTGACATCAATGATGACATCACTGATGACATCTCAAATGACATCACTGATGACATCATCCAGTGACTGTGTGTTTCTGTAAAGGTTAAATATGTTTTATATATATATATATATATATATATATATATATATATACATATATATATATATATATATATATTATATATATATTGACTGTGTGTTTCTGTAAAGGTTAAATATGTTTTATATATATATATATATAATCTTGTCTCTCGGTAGGATCGAGAGACAAGAGGAGGCCAAAACAAAGGGGGAAATGAAGGAAAGGGGCAAGGTAGACCCCTTCTGACCCCCTAGGATTGATGAGGGGATATTATAGAGCCACGCTGGGCCCAAAAAAAAAAATCCGATTTTTTCGCCGTAGAGACGCGTCTTGGTACGCGAACCGGGCAGCTAACCGGCAGTGTAACGGGAGTCTGAGGAGAAGCTGATTGGCTGTTATCATTGTAAACAGTCTGGAGCGGCCGCCATCTTGTCTCTCTGTGGGATCGAGAGACAAGAGGTGGAAAAAAGGTGTAAATGAATGAAAGGGGTAAGGCAGACCCCTCCTGAACCCCTAGGATTGATGAGGGGGCTATTAAAGTTCCCTGGGGGGTGAAAAAAAAAATGTGATTTTTCGCGGTAAAGGTGCTTCCTGGTACGTTAACCGGGCAGCTAACCGGCAGCGTAACGGGAGTCCGACATATTGTGTTTTTTGAACGTTTGTGATATGTGCACGTGTGGATTTTGTCTAATTAAGATTAAAAAAATATATATATATCTTTAAGCGTGTTCTGGCGCGCTTACGTTTTGGGTTTGGTTTGCGCTGCAGAGACGATACGTCACGGTTATGCGATGCATCATGAGGCGTCTCACGGGCTACGTGATACGTCACTTAATAAATAATATATTTTACAGCTATAGATATTAGCTTTTAAAAAACCAATGAAATTCACAGAAAAAACCATAGGTTATAGACCATATATAGTTAGGAATTTGCATTTACAAAACCTTGAAAATTCACTGAAAAAACCATAGGTTATAGACCATATATAGTTAGGGATTAGCATTTAAAAAACCTTATTTTATTTGCACAAAACCATTGAAATTCCATATATAGTCTTGGTACGCGAACCGGGCAGCTAACCGGCAGTGTAACGGGAGTCTGAGGAGAAGCTGATTGGCTGTTATCATTGTAAACAGTCTGGAGCGGCCGCCATCTTGTCTCTCTGTGGGATCGAGAGACAAGAGGTGGAAAAAAGGTGTAAATGAATGAAAGGGGTAAGGCAGACCCCTCCTGAACCCCTAGGATTGATGAGGGGGCTATTAAAGTTCCCTGGGGGGTGAAAAAAAAAAATTGATTTTTCGCGGTAAAGGTGCTTCCTGGTACGTTAACCGGGCAGCTAACCGGCAGCATATGTATATATATGCATATGTATATATATATATATATAAAACATATTTAACCTTTACAGAAACACACAGTCACTGGATGATGTCATCAGTGATGTCATTTGAGATGTCATCAGTGATGTCATCATTGATGTCACTGACCATGTCATGAGTGATGTAATATGTGACATCATCAGCAGTGCATTGCGGGAATGCGAGTTATAGTTAGCTCATATATATATATATATATATGCCAAGGTGTATTGAAGAATGAATGCATTTATAAATACCTTAAGAGATTATTTAGTAGGTGCGTGACTGACTGTATAAGTGAGTAATTGAACGTGTCTTACTGAATGCATGAGTTAGTGACTAAACAGTGTAAAAGTCTGTGTTAGTCTCTCCGTTGGTGTGTAAGCAACTGCATGGGTTGCTGAATAACTACATGAGTGTCTATATAAGTTATTGATTTGTAGTCTGAGTATCTCTATGAGTCCCTGAGTGTCTGTGTGGGGGGGGGGGGGGTGTATGAGTCTGTGCATAGATGTCTAAGTGGGTGATTCAGTTGTTGTATGGATTATAAAGTGCATCTGGGAAGGGCTGTATGGGTGAGTTAGTGTGTGTATGGGTGTGTTGGTGAGTAAATGGATGTCTCAGTGGTATATCTGTGAATAACTACATATGTTTTAAGGCA
This sequence comes from Lissotriton vulgaris, assembly GCF_964263255.1. NCBI lineage: Eukaryota > Metazoa > Chordata > Amphibia > Caudata > Salamandridae > Lissotriton > Lissotriton vulgaris. Next base: position 18,656 of record NW_028251537.1, read on the forward strand.
CTATATGTGAGTGTTGGAGTATATAAATGAGTATAAGTGACACTAAGTTATTTGAAGAGTGTGTGGCTAAATAAGTGTCTGATTCTATCAGTGATTGTATAACACAGCACATATGTGTTAGTATCTGTATAAATAAGTGATGTAGTATGTCTAAAAATAACAAAGGTGGTGTGTATAACTTTATACATGAGCAAATAGGTATGTAGTTGATTATTTGCTTTACTAACTAGGTGTGTGAGTAACTCTATGGACGAGTGGCAGAGTGTGACTGCATGTATAGATGGACAAGTGCATATTATAGTCCTGTATTGATGAGTAACTACAAGTGTAAGTCATTATATGTCTGTGTAGACCTAGGAAATAGTGAGTGGTATGTAGTATATGGCATTCTTGTGTGTACGGTTTCAAAAATCGTACTCTGCCTTTTAGAATGCGTGTGTCAAAGTTTATATTAGGGAAAGTGCACTGTTAAAAGAATCTAATCATTAACATATCCAAGGAAACACTGGCCCATTGTCAAATAGCCACACTACAACGTGGCACGTCATTTGTACCAACGTATCAATCAAATGAGCCTGAAACCGAAGCCAGCTTATTTAAAGTCATGAGGAACATCAGACTTCAACATTTTTTCACCAATGTGGCGCCCGAGTCCACAGGAGAAACTGGAGACACTCATATGGGCTTAAGGAGCAAAAGCTCATTCATGGCACCAGTTAGTCACAAAATATTTGACTCGTATGAGACCATCACCATGAACGAAATTAAGGAATTGTTTGAGAAACCTGTTACAAAAACACCAATTTTACCATCAGAGAAAGGCAAGCGATCAATCAAATTGTCAACAATCAGAATATAGTTTGCTGCAAAGTTGACAAAGGAGTCGCACTCGTGATAATGGATTCAGACTTCTACCAAAGGAGTGTTAGTGAACATGTACACAATGTTGATTTATACATGAAACTACCCCAGGATCCAACAAGGGAATTTGCTAAAATATTAATAACCATTGTGGAGAATCCCTGCTCAATGGGTGTGATCACTGATAAGGACAAAAAATATTTGATACAAGAATACCCGTGGAGCCCCAGTTTGCATACTCTTCCCAAAATACACAAGGATTCTAAAAAACCACTGTTCCGTCCAATTGTGTCTACGAAGGGATCCATCCATGAACCAATTGGAAGGTACTTAGACAAACATCTACAACCAATAGTGAAACAAATAATTACTTACATATGCGACACAACAGATTTCGTAACCAGATTAAACGGCGCCACTTTGGATCCTACCATGACAATAACTTTATTCACCATCGATGCATGTGGCTCTAAACATCCATTCCGCACAACAGAGGCATAGAAGGAATTGAATTGTTTCTAATCAACCACAACATCAGACAAGAATTAAAGATCTTCCTCTTAGAACTACTTCAATACACCTTAAATCATAGTTACTTTACATGGAACAACGACTTTTTCTTACAATTAGCCGAATCATCAATGGACAATTGTGCGGCTCCCAGCTAAGCTAAATTGTTTATGCATTGTCTGGAACTGGACAACATTTTATCCAACCCGAGATGGAATGAGAAGATCCTGAGATTTTGGCGCTATATTGATGACATCTTTCTCATATGGAAAGGCCTCTAGATGAGATTAAGGACTTTATTACATTCATCAACAATATAGACGACCACATTCAATTCACAAATTCGGTCAGCACATGTATACACAAAGAGTCGAGACAGGAACAATTCTTTACATTTTGACAGCTGTCATCCGATGTCCTTAAAACGACATCTTCCGTATTCTCAATTGTTAAGAATAAAAAGAATCTCTTCACAGGCCAGTACATAAGTGGAGAATCAGAACACAACGCTCGCAAAATTCAAGGAAAGGAATTATCCAGAAACGGTTTTGACCAGAGCAAAAGAAAGAGCAGGAACAATCAATAGATCTGAATTACTAACAACTCGAGCAAGAGAAACAACCAGCAAAGACCAGTATTTGTGTTCAAATTTTCAACCAGGAGTTATTAGGTAAAGAAAATCATACAACATTTTTTTGGGGTCCTGGGGACCTCAGGACACAAGTGGACTTCATCCCCGAGCAGCAGTACGCCAGGAGGTGTGTGTAAAAAGGGGGCGTTGCCCCAGACCACTCTCAGCAATCCATCTGTGAGGGACTTCCTAGAGACAACAGGAGGGCTAGTTGGCCCCCAGGGACCCTCAGGAGGCAAGGGGACTTCATCCCTCAACCAAGAGCACTCCAGGAGGTGCGTTTGCAGAGTGGTGGAGAAAGAGAGCATGGCCTGTGTCCACCTCTCAGCAATCCCACTGTGTGGGGCTTACTGGAGGTAAGAGGTAGGCTAGTTGGCCCCTAAGGACCCCAGCAGCGAAGTGGACTTCAATCCCCATCCAAGAGCACACCAGGGAGCGCGTTTACAGAATGGTGGGCAAAGGGGGCGTGGCCTGCTATGAGAACTTAGCAATCCTGCTGTGTGGGACGTAATGGAGGTAATAGGAGGGGTAGTTTGCCCCCCAGGACATCCTTGGAGACCAACTACTTATCTATTACCTCCAGTAAGCCCCACACAGTGGGATTGCTAAAACGTTTTAGGAGGCCATGCACCCTTTCTCCACCACTCTGCAAACGTGACTACTAGTTAAAGAAGTGTTTGCAATGTAATAGGTTTTGCATTTGCGAGAGTTAGAGCTATTAGCGTTGTAAATGTAAACGTTTTTACTAAAGTTTTTTGGAGTGGATGTACGTTGTGTGTAGTGGAATCATGTGGTAAGTTGTGCGGTGAGATTATGTAGATAGAAAGTATGTGGTATTTAGTGTATAGGAATTATGTAGAGTGGGACTGTGTTATAGAGAGTAATTATGTGGTATGATAGTCTTGTGTTGTGGACTGGTAACCTCAGGTTTAGTCTTCCTCGTTTCCATAGAAGCTCAACTATGAACTCAGTAAGACAAAAAAAGGAATCAATGAGGAGCACTTGTGGACCTAGTCAGAGGTATGAGCAGGACCACTGGAATAATGCAACTGTTTGGCTGCACCGACTTTCGCACAATTATACATTTTCCGCATTAGCCACATAATCTACCGTCTGCTCCCTAATCTGCAGATTTGAACACAAAAAACCTTGTTTCTAGCTCAAACAGCTCAAATGTTACCAAAAATGCAGCAACAAGTGTTAGAGCGTGTTGGAAGGCCCTTTGCAAACCTAGAATGATCACCTGTTACTTATTGCTAAATGTAGGTGTTAAATTGGCACTAATGGTGGGCAAGCCACTCTTGCCTCTTTCTGTACCTCTGTTGCCTCTGTCTACACTTCTCTTGCCTCTTTCTTCACCCCTCTTGCTTCTTTCTGCACCTCTGTTGCTTATTTCTGCACTTCTATTGCCTCTTTCTATACCTCTGTTGCCTCTTTCTGCACTTCTCTTGCCTCTTTCTGTACCCCTCTTGCTTCTTTCTGCACCTTTGTTGCTTCTTTCTGCACCCCTATTGCCTCTTTCTGCACCTCTTTTTCTTCTTTCTGCACCCCACTGGCCTCTTGCGGCACCTCTGTTGCTTTTTTCTGCAGATCTCTTGCCTCTTTCTGCACCTCTCTTGCCTCTTTCTGCACCCCTGTTCCTTCTTTCTGCACCTTTCGTGCCCGTTTCTGCACCTCTCTTGCCTCTTTCTGTACCTCTGTTGCTTTTTTCTGCACTTCTCTTGCTCTTTCTGCACCCTTCATGCCTCTTTCTGTATCCCTCTTGCCTCTTTGTGCACCTCTCCTACCTCTTTCTGTGCTCCTCCTGTCTCTTTTTGCACCTCTGTTGGTGCTTTCTGCACTGCTTTTGCTTCTTTCTGCACCTTATTTTGCAAATGTCAGCCTCCCTCATGCCTTTTTCTGCACCCTTCTTTGCTATTTCTCCGCCTCTCTTGCTTATTTCTGTACTTCTTTCTTCTTTCTTCACTGCTCTTGCTTCTTTCTGCACCTCTCTGGCATATTTCCCTACCCCTCTTACCTCTTTCTGCCCCCCGTTCCCTCTTTCTGTACCTTTCTTGCCTGTTTCTGCGCCTCGCTTGCCTCTTGCTGCACCTCTGTTGCTTCTTTCTGCACTTCTTTTGCTTCTTTCTGCACCCCTTTGCCCTCTTTCTGTACCCCGTTTGCTTCATTCTGCACCTCTCCTGCCTCTTTCTGGACTCTTCTTGCCTCTTTCTGCATTTCTGTTGGTTCTTTTGTGCTGCTCTTGCTTCTTTCTACACCTCTCTTGCACATTTCTGCACCCCCTTGCCTTCTTCTGCACTTGTCGTTTCAACTTTCTGCACCTCTCTTGCCTCTGTCTGCACACCTGTTCCCTCTTTCTGCACCTTTTTCTTGTTTCTGCAACTTTTGTGCCTCTTTCTGCACTTCTCTTGCCTCCTTCTGTACCTCTGTTGCTTCTTTCTGCACTCGTCTTCCCTCTTTCTGCACCTCTCTTGGTTCTTTCTGCACCCTTCTTCCCTTTCTTGTGTCCCTCTTGCCTCTTTCTGCAGATCTCTTGTCATTTTCTGCACCTCTGTTGCCTCTTTCTGTACCTCACTTGCCTCTTTCTGCACTTCTCTTTCTTCTTTTTACACCTTTGATGCTTTTTTCAGCAATTCTTTTGCCTCTTTCTGCACTTCTCTTGCTTGTTTCTGCACCTCTCTTGCGTCTTTCTGCACCTCCGTTGCCTCTTTCTGCACCTCCATTGCCTCTTTCTGCACCTCACTTGCTTCTTTCTGAACTCCTCTTGCCTCTTTCTGTACCCTTCTTTCCTCTTTCTACACCTTTCCTGCCTATTTCTGCACCTCTCTCGCCTCTTTCTGTACCTCTGTTTTCTGAACTTCTCTTGCCTCTTTCTGCACCCTTTGCGCCTCTTTCAGCACCTCTGTTGCATCTTTCTGCACTTCTCTTCCTTCTTTCTGCACCCTTGCTGCCTCTTTCTGTACCCCTCTTGCCTCTTTTTGCTCCTCTGTTGGTTCTTTCTGCACGGCTCTTGCTTCTTTCTGCACCTCTGTTGCCTTTTTCTGCACCTCATTTGCTTTTTTCAGCAATTCTCCTGCTTCTTTCTGCACTTCCCTTGTTGTCTTTTGCACCTCTCTTGCGTCTTTCTGCACCTCTGTTGCCTCTTTCTGTACCTCATTTGCTTCTTTCTGCGTCCCTCTTGCCTCTTTCTGCACCCCTTGGGCCTCTTTTTGCACCACTGTTCCCTCTTTCTGTACCTTTCCTGTCTGTTTCTGCACCTCTCTTGCCTTTTTCTGTACCTCTGTTGCTTCTTTCTGCACTTCTCTTGCTCTTTCTGCACCCTTCGCGCCTCTAGTAAGCTTATTCAAAAGTGTAAAAGTACTCACAAGTGTACGTTACCCTTGTGAATTAGGCTGTATATCTCTGACTCCAGTTGCGGCAGACTCAGGAGTTTTATGGAGTGATTTTAAAAAAGCACAAGCAGAGTCAAACACTGAAATGAGCATGTGGCTTTGTTTAGAAGGGGTTGGTTGATGTGCAACGGGTGGTTGACAGCCCAAGTGGGCTGGGCTTGGTTTGTCTGAGTGGTTTGTTCTGTCTGCATATTAGAGGGCAGTAATATTTTGCTCTAGGTGTCCTATTTGGGTGTCTCATTGTGCTTGCATATCACAAGGTGGGAAAGGCTTCCTCTGGGTGGCCTGTTCGATTGGCTTGTTCTGCAGTTCTGCACCTTAGGTGGCGGCAGTGGTTCTCTCTGGGTGGCTCGTTCAGTCTGCATGTTATAAGGAGGCACAGGCTCTCCCTGGGAGGTTCATTTGGTAGGTCTGCATGTTACAAGGTGGCAATGGTTCTCTCGGGGTGGCTCGTTCTTCCTACACACTACAAGGTGGCAGTGGTCCTCTCTCGGCACCTATGTAGGTGCTTAGTTCTGCAGGTCTGCACATGTTAGGAGATGTCAATAGCTCTCTCTGGATGGCTTGTCTGACTGGCTTCCTGTCGCTCCACGTTACAAGGTGGTAGTGGTTCTCTGGCTGATCTGTCTCAGTGGTTCCTTCTGCAAGTCTGCACATGTGAGAAAGTGGTGATGGTTCACTCCTATAAGCCTGTCTGGGTAGTTTGTTCTGTCTGCTCAAGTTAGGCTCATTCTGTAGCTTTCCTGGGTGGCTTCATTGAGAGCTGAACTCTTACCCATTTCCCTGCTTCTTTTCACAGTCTATGTCTGCCTGCAGACAAAGTATTGTCCTCTCTCCGGCCCCATGCTGTTATTGTCTCAACATAAAGAATGCCTACTGTCTTCACTGCTTACCCTTACAACTCTTTAATTAGTCAGCCAGTCGTGATTCTACCACCAGGTACCCATGGTCCAGCCACAAAGTGCTTGGTTGTGTATACAGAGCTTGTGCTCTTACTGCCTTTCGATACACTCCTGCTGTGGAAATGATTGATGCACCATTTCCCTTCTAGAAAGCTAACATTCATTTATTTCAATCTTACAGGAAATGGATCGATGAAGAGCAACATGAGTACCTCTTTTCAATATCATGAAAAACCTGCAATTTTCAAATCTGTGGCACAAAAGAGGAAAGTAAACATGGTCCAGAACATTTCTGAGATAAGACATTCCAATAGCCAGATGCCACCAGCGAGTACTCAAGAACAAGGAGGAGAGAAAAGTGCAGATTGGCCAAGAGCTTGCAGTGCTCTGCAGAAGTCGACACCCTACGAGTGGAGATTAGACAAGAGCTGTGAGAGTACAGTGAAAAACAACAGTGTTCTCTGTGAATCAACCACACCGCAAAGTAGCAAACCATACACACATGCTGACAGTGGGCAGACCAGCCCAATGAGCTGCTATGTACAATATCATCAAGAACACAATTTACAAGGAAGATATGCATGTACTGAATGTGGTAAAAGCTTTGGAGCGATGTCAAGTTTGCTCATACATAGGAGAATACATACAGGGGAGAGACCTTATCATTGTACCGTGTGTGAAAAAAGCTTCAATCAAATAGGAGCTTTAAATAGGCACCAAAAAATGCACACAGGAGAAAGACTGCATCGGTGCACTGTATGCGGAAAAGGATTCAACCGAAAGGACTACCTGCAGGTCCACAAGAAAATACACCCAAACATGGTAGACGATTGTGAGTTCCATCTAGTGGAAATTATGTAAATACCAAAGTGTGGACCATGAGCGAATTAGGGAGCACATGGAGTTGTTATCGTCCTTTTACCAATGCATAGAAAAGAGAGTTATAAGAGACATCCAGATAGAATTAAAGACAACTACACATATATGGCTCAGAAGAAGAAATGTTATTGCAACTGATTGTCAAGTCTTCCCCACAAATAGTGAGAGGAATAAAGATGGCCAGTGATGATTGCAGCATCTGGTCTAAACTGTGAAGTGTATAAATCGTTCTAGATGTGTTGTGGCACATTTCGTTGATTTTGTGACTGAACTTAGAAATTGAGTCTATGAAAGGGACTAGGTATGGACCCCATAAAGAAGCTAAGTGTTAACAATAATCTGGATTTACTTTGAGAGAATAGTAGCAACCGTTGTCGCTTGATGAAGGTCCTGACCTGGTATACAAAAAAAAGAAGCTGAGTGTAGAGTTGCCATCCCAAGACTACAGTGTGTGTTAGATGTACATTACCAGAAAAACGTCAGAGAAATGAGAGGAAGGAGGTGGGTGGAATGTTATAGGTATACCTAAAAACCAAGAAAGCAGACATACATCACTTCCTTTACAAAAACACAGTGAGTATAGGTCCATCATCGTAGGTTTGGAAACAGGCTTTTACTCAACAAAGAGCGAAATGCTCAGTCAATTTTACAGCATTGCTTAAAAAGAACAGGCAGTGTGCCACACTACTTAAAAACCTGGAAAAGACGTATACTTGACTCCGTCCTTGACGGTTATGGCTCTTTTCTTCCAGTATCAAACAAAGTACCAGATATCTTTTAACCCACTAGTGCAATCTATGTCCATGCAATAGCTAGATCTCACTCTTAGCATGGGTATTGAGGGGTCTGCCGGCAGCTGTTCTACAGGGCTGAGTCTATCCACAAACTGACACGCCCACTGGCTAAAATGTAGACACTAGAAATGGCCGCCTGCCACTCCTTATAGCACTAGAAACTCCTGAAAACACAGCTAATAACTATGGCAGTTGCCCTGCCCACTCACATGTGTCCAACTCTTATGTGATAGTCCTAGAAGGTTAAACACTTACTGTTTTAGGCCATGGGCATTGTTTTGGGGCAGTGGAGCAGGGAGACAGCGCTTCTGTCCAGCCGGTGGACCTAGGTGGAGCCCACAAATTCAACTGAGGCAGCTCCTATAGCCATGTTAACCAACTTGTCGTAAAACGAGGATAGTGGAAGATAGCAGTTAGTGTTGCCTTCCATTGGTGTCTTGCAGCTGGATTTGAAATAAGGCTGATGGAGTCTAGAGACCTGCTGATGAAGATCTTGGTAGTAGGAGAAAGTCTTCTTATCTGGTGACCACTTGGCAGAGGACAAAGCCCGCAGATGTGGTCCAGGAACTAAGTGATGCTTCAAAGAGGATGTGAGAGTAAAAAAATAATTTTGGGAAGTAGTATTGATGTAGCAGGGAACATACCACGGGCAGTGTATGAAGCAGTGCAGATTATGTGACCTCAAGTTGTCTTTGGGAAGAGAGGCTTTGTGCACAAAACCTTGAATACATTTGTAATCTCCAAAAACCTTAACATTCAATCCAATATTGCTGCAAAAATGACCGAACAGACTATATAGTAATTATCCCCTGCCTGAAGGGAGATGCTGTCCGTCAGCTCTTTACAGGCCTGCAATGGCCACCTCCTCTTAAAGAGATCCAGTTCAGAGCCCATGATGTAAATTAGGATAGCTTACCAGGAGGCGCTGCTGTTTTAGAGAAGGTAACAAGGCACCATTGGTGAAACCTGGGACCGATTGAAGAACCAGAAATCTGGAGTCCATCAATACTGAGGCAAATATATTGTTGGTCTGTGCTTGGAATCACTCCCATGTCCAAGCAAACGGAGGGCTGTCCATGCAGGCGACATTTAATCTCTCTGGGCCTTCGACTGCCCTGATCATGTCTTTCATTTTGGCCCGGCTCTACAGGTCGAGCCTTGTCTGGTTTTGTTGTTTCTTGTTGTGGATGTAAAGAGGTGAGTTTAGTGTGTATATTTTTTATCTTCACTGCCACCCATCAGTCATGGAATCCGCCAAGGTTCACTCCGGTCACCATTGATATTTAGTTTTAACATCAGTGCATTAAAGTATCTGTGTAGATACCAAATGCCTAAATTTCATTCATAGATTAACAAACTCATTTGCAGATCAAGGGCCCTTAGGATAACCTTCCGGTAGAAAATGCATTTCTAAGTTCAACAGGGAACCCTTAACCCTTGGGAGGCCATAGCCACATCTTGGTTCTCGCACCTCATTTCAAAGGGTGGTAGAATTGCTACTCTTCTTCTGTGGGGACTCGTCCAGCTCCACCTTTCGAATCTCTTTGCTTGCAGTCCTTCCGCCCCAGAATAGGCAGCTCAACAGGGTCTGAAGATGCACTGTCTGTCGAGTGGCTCTCCTGCCAGTTGTGTATGTGCAAGCTATGATGGTCATGAATAAGAAATATGGGTAAGTGTCCCCCTGTGCTAAGAGGAAACTGCTGGCGCGCCGGGCTGTTTGTTAATTGTTTTACAGAAATCATTCCCCATTTTTATGTAAAACAAAATAAAAAATTCTGATGGATACTTTTAGCTGCAGATTCTTCGCCTCTGGAACACATCCAAGCCCCAGACTGGATCTGGAGACTTCTTCCAGCAATGCTCCTGTGCATCAGTAGGTGGCGCAGTATGGCATTGTGGCGACTCTATACTGCCCTATAACTGACAGAGCGAAACAGCATATATGTGCCACTCCCGCGCATGGACGTTAGTTCCTTTCATTCTGCACCCTTTGGCACGGATCTGGAGCTCCACTCCAGTCTTCCTGCAGTCACAATGAGCAAGGGAACAAAGTCCCCACTGAACACCTAGATTACAGGAAGCAGATGTCTGACATGGGCCTGCACAAGCTGCATCTGTGGAGCTTGGGCTCTGATCAATCAATCAGGCGTTTGTTAAGCTCTACTACTCACCCGTAAGGGTCTCAAGGCGCTGGAGGTAAGGGTGTGCAGGTTCCAGTCTATCAAGGAGGGGATCCGTCGAAGAGCCAGGTTTTGAGGTTTCTTGCGAAGATGGGAAGCAATGTTGTCTGTCGGAGGTGGAGCGGAAGAGCATTCCAGGCTCTGGCTGCGAGGAAGGAGAAGGAGCGGCCTCCCGATCTGGTCTTTCTGGTGTGGGGGACCACCACGTAGGACTCAAAGTTGATTCGGAAGCTGAAGCGAAACTATAAGAAGAGGTTGAGTTAATGCATTGGTCCTTCTTCCACTGCAAATCACGGCCTGATGGATGGCGATAAATGTGTTGACTGAGATCCTTCAGCCAGGGCCAGCTTCATCTGAGCCGTTCTTGAAGCCCTTACGGATGCTCGCCTTGATACATGTTCTAAGCCATCCTCATGCCCGCCAGTGGTTTGACCTAACCAAGCACCGTAAACCAGAAAGCTTGATTGTTCAAGCTTTAAAAGACAAGGTTAATCAAAATTCCTTTCCAACCAATCGTCCCGATAGGTAACCCAAAAACATTGATGCATTCAGAAAGAGAATGTTTTCTTCAGCTAATCTAGCACCCAGCTCTATCAATGGAGTTTGCTCTCTTGGTAAGTACACCCAAGCCCATGGGACATGGCTAGTGAAATCATGATGGCGCCCCAGAGGACCTCGGGCCTTGTTAGCCCAAATGGTCCATGATGGTCAGAACGCAGGCAAGTATGCGCTCTGATCTCACCTGGACACTAGAGAGCGCAATGGCAGGGTCATTGGAACTGGCACCTTGCTCAGAAGGCCGCCGGGACGAGGTTTGTGGAGACCTACAGCATCCCTAATTGACATGTTCTTCGATAGCTCCAGACTTTTCATAGACGGGGTTTATACTGCCCTGGCGTGATTCAAAGACAGTTGTGCAGCAGCACAATCCCTGGGGTTATTGATACTAGCTGAACAGTCCCCCGCCAATAGTGAAGCCCTGGGGGGCTCGCTCACAGATAATGCCAGACCTCCCAGTGTGCACTGCAGCAACCGTCCCAGCCCTGTCGATGCCATGGGCGTGGGCCTGGCAAAAACCACTCAAACCAGAAGGGACCGCAATCCTCCAGTTCCTCTTTGCTTGCTGAGGCGGCTACCAAGCGGCTTTAGTTTGTCCTCAGGCTCCTGCGTAGCTGACCAGTAGAAGGCAGAATACACCATTTCCTACCTGACTGGAACCCATCATGTCAGACAGGTGGGTCTTACACATTGTTCAAAGAGGCTGAGCCCTACCTCTCATTTCCTCCCCACTCCATCTTCTTTCAACACCAGAGCAACTTTTAGAAGAGCACTCCACAGTCCTGGTTCAGGAAGTCAATCTTCTGTCGTCTAAGAATGCCATGGAGTGGGTAGCAGAGTGGGAGAAGGGAGAAGGATACTGTAACTTCCTCATTCCAATGAAAGATTGAGGCCTCAAACCCATGGGGGACCTCTGCCCTCTGGATGCTAACTCTGGTTCAGAACCTTCAGGCTCTGGCCTCAGGAAACTAGACGGTGTCTTTAGACTTACAGGACATATATTTTCACATTCCCCTTCCGCAGTCTCACTGGCGTTACCTGTGGTTCAAGGTGGGCCAGGAGCTTTTCCTTATACTGTGCTCCCCTTCAGCCTTAACTTGGTACCTCGGGGAACACAAAAGTGATAGTAGTGGCAACTGCCCAACTTCCGATGTCAGGAGGACACATATTCCCATGCCTCAACAGCTGGCTGCTGAAGGCCAACGCACCACAGCCAATCGCAGACCACCTACGGACAATGGTCATACTCCTCACTTTGTTGGGTTTCACCGACAATGAGTCGAAGTCCCACCTGAGCCCTGAGCAGAACATTCCATTCATTGGGGCAGTTCTGAAGACTGTGGCATTTAAAGCCGGTCCACTGCAGCAGGAAGTCCAGAGCATTCAGGATATGAACCCGACCTTTAGGGGTCAATCCTGGGTTTCAGTGCGGATGGCTGTGAGGCTCCTTGTGTATCCTCCTTATCCCGACCGCCAGCTGTCACTTATGGGTCCTGTAGGTACATTCTGACTAGATTTATTTGCCACTATCAAGAAACTAGTGTCAGCAAATCTATTCCTTGCAGTCCTGACAAGATACTCAGTAGTAGTCCAGCTGCAATGAAAGGAAGGGCATCTGGATGTATTTACACCTCTACTCCTCTTGCCTCAAATTCTAAGGAAGATCAAGACAGACCCGGCCGAAGTCACTCTCCACGCCCTGGGCTGGGATCGGAGAGTGCGGTACCCAGAGCTCCTGAGTTTGAGTATCTATCCTCCGATGCGGGCTCAGATGAACCTCCTGCGTTTGTTTTGCCAACCGAGGTAGTTGATACTATTCTTGTAGCCAAATGTCGTTCTACAAAGTCTATCTTTGCGGTGCACTGGGAAGAAAGAGTTGCTTGGTGCGGTGCCTGAAACATTGTCTCCTTCTAAACTGGTGGGTGTTCCCGTGCATGTTTGTTCATTAGTCCAGCAAGGCCTTGAGATGGGCACAGCGAAAGATTGTCTGTCTGCTCTTTTACCCTTTCTGTGTTTACTTGACCAACTATCTTTAATTCACTGGGTGTGATGCGTTTTATAAATGGTTTGATTCACGCTTCCCCCAAATCATTTGTGAAGCCTCACTGGACCCAAACTTGTTCTTGGCTCTAGCATCCAACCTGCCAAGCCCTAACTCAATAAATGAATAATCACAAATGCGAGCAATAAATGGGCAGGTCAGTACCAAACCATCAGTCATCTATATAGCTTTCAATGTAGCAGCCTTCAGACGTCCATCAGAAAGGCTGTAAGTGCCCTTTGGGCGAGAACAAGGACACCAACTCTACATGACTGCCTCTGTAGATTATGCACTATTCAGGAAGTGGAAAAGATTGCTTTCTTGCTAACCGGGAATCCTCTGATTTTGACACATTATGGGTCCCTTTTCTAGGTCATCTCGCCACAGAGTTCAGGGAACTTCCACCCCCTGATATCTCAGGGGTGCTTAGAATCATCCCAACACAATCCACTTAAATGATACGCGTGAGAGGAACGGACTAGCTACAGTGAGCTCTCAGAACATGAAGGCATAGAGAGGAAACCAGGAGATGCAATTAAAATATAAGAGAGTAATTCGACAGAGGTGGGGGGGGGGCAGAAGAGTGGGTGTTATCCAGGTTAGAAACAAGGGGAGGAGGAAAGATCTTCTTTTATTGCTTGCCAAAAGCCAGTTATTGATGCCAATTCCGCGTCAGCCTCCGGGTTGTAGGCATTTAAGCTGTACTTTGAAAATGTATTATACTGATTTGTCATATTAAGATCCTGCAGAGGGGGTTAAATAAAACAACACTCAGTCCCCAACATGAGAAAATTGTGTTAACAAAACATTAGCAAAGTGTGTTAGCATCTCTAGTTTCCTGGAAGAGGCCGCTCTTCAATAGCAGGAATTGTTCAGGTAGACTCACCGGCCAACTTTGCTCAGCTTCACTTCCACATTTTTTAAAACTATAAACACTTTCATAGATGCTTGTGACTTGTCAGGTCATTTAGCATACTTTATGGAGTGCAATATTATTCTGTTGCTGATTGATTTGCTTTTGATATCCAAGCACAATAGCCTAATAAATTATTTTATATTCAGATATAAAGGGTCTGGTGTCTTAAAACTATTACTCTAGTGGATTGAATGTGTTGCTTCGCTTGTCTGATTGAGAAGTCCTGTACTCGGATTCTGGTATCAGTGGTCCGAGACCTGGTAACTTTAACGAAGTAATTCTTTATAGTATGTGTTTCGTTCTTATGAGCGGAATTGTTTTCCCGAACCATAGCAAGAACTAGAAGTACCCATCTCATTCTCCTCTGGACCACAGAAGTAAACCCATCAGACAATCTAACATTTAAATCAACTTTACTCTTTCTGTGTGCTCAAACAACCACCATATCTTTCTTAAAAACAGACAACATACATTTCAAAAACCTTTTTCAGTCTTTATTTCTCATTGTAGGCTTGAAGAATTTCCTATTCAGACCCAACAATCTGGCACATGCATCAACAATGTAATTTGAGATTCCTTATTAGCGACAAATAAGGATTCGCTAGTAAGGATTAGCAAAAGGCTATGCATGTAGAAATGGCTTAAAAAAATAGCGATTTGTTAACATTCCTTAATTGCGACTCACAAATTGCCAATCGTAATTAAGGAATTCCTCCCCATGTATTCCTATGGGCCTAGAGGCCCATAGGAATGAATGGGAAGACATTCTCAATTTGCGATTCTCAATTAGACAATCGCAAATTGAGAATGCAATTTCAAGGGTGCCAGGGTGTCAAATGGACACCCTGTTGCACCCTTGAAATCTGCATATGAGTACATCTTGCACACACACTTGCCCCAAGGGCATGTGTTTGTGTAAAATGGAACTTAGAAAAATGCACTTTAGTGCATTTTTCAAAGTTTTTGCAAATTACCATGACGTTCAACTTCATGGTAATTTGCGCCCCGATTAGCGAAATCGCTGGTTTTTTTACTTGAATGCATTGCATTTAAGGAATCTCAATTTGCGATTCCTTAAATGCAATGGCAATTTAAGTAATCGCAATTTAGAGATTACTTAAATTGCGATTTTTGCATTTGGGATGATGCGTCCCAAATGCAAAAATACCGGTCGCAAAAGGGCAGATTCTGAGAATCTGCCCGTTTGCGACCAGTTTTTGCTGTGATGCATGTGGGCCAATGTCTTTTCTTTCAGGCAATTACCTTCTTATGGGAAAATATACGAATATGCAGTCTCTGGCTCAGCAGATTTAAAGCGCTAGTGTGCTGCATTTAATCTACATGGTGATATAATCATTTGTGTATCACCAAGTAGTGTCTTCATTTGATCCTATTAAAATCTTTGTTTCCATCACACTTCAGAACTACAAAAAATGTGCTTCAATTTTGCTTTCCTAACTGCTGAATGTGTATAGTTCGTTATCAGGTATTTAATGGCCTCCTATAGTCTTTCCTTTCAACACTCTATACCCCACCGAGATTGTCAGATTCCCTTTACTTCTCTGACTGCAGAGTGTGTGGTTTGAAACAACCATTACTTCCCCAGTAAAAACATTTTTTTTTAAGTAAGCAGCAATTTGTCAGACAGCTTCACATCTGACCGATGTCTTTGAAGCGCAGCAAAAGGGACACGATAAATACAGAATTTAAAGGCATCTTTATTAGTTGGTCTTTCATGACCCACCAAAAATCAGCTTGCGAGCCACAGTTTAAGAAACGCTGACCTAGACTGTATTGATTCCTTACCAGCCCACATGCATCCTTTTGCATCAGCCCAGTTAGCAGGAGAATCTCTATTGGTTTACAAGAATAGACTGCTGTAACATTGGACAGGTGGGTCCTGGACCCGTGGCAATATAGGGTGCACCTCAAGTTTATTGAAGCCCCTATGGGGCTCATCTTGTAGACGGTGCACCAACTCCTCAGTCTGCTGCAGAGGGTGCACCTCCAGTTTATTGAAGCCCCTATCGGGCTCATCTTGTAGACGGTGCGCCAACTCCTCAGTCTGCTGCAGAGGGTGCACCTCCAGTTTATTGAAGCCCCTATCGGGCTCATCTTGTAGACGGTGCACCAACTCTTCAGTCTGCTGTAGAGGGTGCACCTCCAGTTTATTGAAGCCCCTATCGGGCTCATCTTGTAGACGGTGCACCAACTCCTCAGTCTGCTGTAGAGGGTGCACCTCCAGTTTATTGAAGCCCCTATCGGGCTCATCTTGTAGACGGTGCACCAACTCCTCAGTCGGCTGTAGAGGGTGCACCTCCAGTTTATTGAAGCCCCTATCGGGCTCATCTTGTAGACGGTGCACCAACTCCTCAGTCTGCTGTACAGGGTGCACCTCCAGTTTATTGAAGCCCCTATCGGGCTCATCTTGTGGACGATGCACCAACTCCTCAGTCTGCTGTAGAGGGTGCACCTCAAGTTTATTGAAGCCCCTATCGGGCTCATCCTGTAGACAGTGCACCAACTCCTCAGTCTGCTGTAGAGGGTGCACCTCAAGTTTATTGAAGCCCCTATCGGGCTCATCTTGTAGACGGTGCACCAACTCCTCAGTCTGCTGTAGAGGGTGCACCTCCAGTTTATTGAAGCCCCTATCGGGCTCATCTTGTAGACGGTGCACCAACTCCTCAGTCGGCTGTAGAGGGTGCACCTCCAGTTTATTGAAGCCCCTATCGGGCTCATCTTGTAGACGGTGCACCAACTCCTCAGTCTGCTGTACAGGGTGCACCTCCAGTTTATTGAAGCCCCTATCGGGCTCATCTTGTGGACGATGCACCAACTCCTCAGTCTGCTGTAGAGGGTGCACCTCAAGTTTATTGAAGCCCCTATCGGGCTCATCCTGTAGACAGTGCACCAACTCCTCAGTCTGCTGTAGAGGGTGCACCTCAAGTTTATTGAAGCACCTATCGGGCTCATCTTGTAGACGGTGCACCAACTCCTCAGTCTGCTGCAGAGGGTGCACCTCCAGTTTATTGAAGCCCCTATCGGGCTCATCTTGTAGACGGTGCACCAACTCCTCAGTCTGCTGTAGAGGGTGCACCTCCAGTTTATTGAAGCCCCTATCGGGCTCATCTTGTAGACGGTGCACCAACTCCTCAGTCTGCTGCAGAGGGTGCACCTCAAGTTTATTGAAGCCCCTATGGGGCTCATCTTGTAGACGGTGCACCAACTCCTCAGTCTGCTGTAGAGGGTGCACCTCCAGTTTATTGAAGCCCCTATCGGGCTCATCTTGTAGACGGTGCACCAACTCCTCAGTCTGCTGCAGAGGGTGCACCTCCAGTTTATTGAAGCCCCTACTGGGCTCATCTTGTAGACGGTGCACCAACTCCTCAGTCTGCTGCAGAGGGTGCACCTCCAGTTTATTGAAGCCCCTATCGGGTTCATCTTGTAGACGGTGCACCAACTCCTCAGTCTGCTGCAGAGGGTGCACCTCCATTTTATTGAAGCCCCTATCGGGCTCATCTTGTAGACGGTGCACCAACTCCTCAGTCTGCTGCAGAGGGTGCACCTCCAGTTTATTGAAGCCCCTATTGGGCTCATCTTGTAGACGGTGCACCAACTCCTCAGTCTGCTGCAGAGGGTGCACCTCCAGTTTATTGAAGCCCCTATTGGGCTCATCTTGTAGACAGTGCACCAACTCCTCAGTCTGCTGTAGAGGGTGCACCTCCAGTTTATTGAAGCCCCTATCGGGCTCATCTTGTAGACGGTGCACCAACTCCTCAGTCTGCTGCAGAGGGTGCACCTGGAGTTTATTGAAGCCCCTATCGGGCTCATCTTGTGGACGGTGCACCAACTCCTCAGTCTGCTGTAGAGGGTGCACCTGGAGTTTATTGAAGCCCCTATCGGGCTCATCTTGTAGACGGTGCGCCAACTCCTCAGTCGGCTGTAGAGGGTGCACCTCCAGTTTATTGAAGCCCCTATCGGGCTCATCTTGTAGACGGTGCGGCAACTCCTCAGTCTGCTGTAGAGGGTGCACCTCCAGTTTATTGAAGCCCCTATCGGTCTCATCTTGTAGACGGTGCACCAACTCCTCAGTCTGCTGTAGAGGGTGCCCCTCCAGTTTATTGAAGCCCCTATCAAGCTCATCTTGTAGACGGTGCACCAACTCCTCAGTCTGCTGCAGAGGGTGCATCTCCAGTTTATTGAAGCCCCTATCGGGCTCATCTTGTAGACGGTGCACCAACTCCTCAGTCTGCTGTAGAGGGTGCACCTCCAGTTTATTGAAGCCCCTATCGGGCTCATCTTGTAGACGGTGCACCAACTCCTCAGTCTGCTGTAGAGGGTGCACCTCCAGTTTATTGAAGCCCCTATCTGGCTCATCTTGTAGACGGTGCACCAACTCCTCAGTCTGCTGCAGAGGGTACACCTCCAATTTATTGAAGCCCCTATCGGGCTCATCTTGTAGACGGCGCACCAACTCCTCAGTCTGCTGCAGAGGGTGCACCTCCCAGTTTATTGAAGCCCCTATCGGGCTCGTCTTGTAGACGGCGCACCAACTCCTCAGTCTGCTGCAGAGGGTGCACCTCCCAGTTTATTGAAGCCCCTATCGGGCTCATCTTGTAGACGGTGCACCAACTCCTCAGTCTGCTGCAGAGGGTGAACCTCCAGTTTATTGAAGCCCCTATCGGGCTCATCTTGTAGACGGTGCACCAACTCCTCAGTCTGCTGCAGAAGGTGCACCTCCAGTTTATTGAAGCCCCTATCGGGCTCATCTTGTAGACGGTGCACCAACTCCTCAGTCTGCTGTAGAGGGTGCACCTCCAGTTTATTGAAGCCCCTATCGGGCTCATCTTGTAGACGGTGCACCAACTCCTCAGTCTGCTGTAGAGGGTGCACCTGGGCTGCAGATGGTACATTATGAATAGATCGCCATCTGGTGTTGGGCTCGGATGATTGCACTTTGTTTTTCTCTTGGAGAGTCTTTTGTCTCTTGGTGACTCCTCCCTTGGTTGGTAGTGCGCATGGGCATCGGCTCCATCCTTAGATTGTTTTGCCATAGTAGGGTTAGATAGAGTAGTATAGTAGAATACAGATAAGAGTGCCCATGTAAGTGTATCTAAATAAGATAATGTTGGAACAGACACAGGTTTCCGGGGAGGCTGGGAGGGCATGTACCACTCTGCAGCCCTCTATGCCAAGAACAGATGCATACTGGTAAGTAGCATATTCCGTTCGAGGCATATGGGCTGCAGATGGTACATTATGAATAGACTATATAGCAGTTCTCTCCCTAGCGGTGGTCGCCCGTGTCTGTTGCAACTGTCTGAAACAATGTTTTTAATACTGCTTGTCCCACTCTAGCTTGTTGTGTTGTGTGCACATCTACACAATAGTGTTTTGTGAAGGTGTGTGGTGTAACCCAGGAAGCCGCTTTGCATATGTCATCTAGTGGAATGTTCCCCAGAAATGCCATAGATGCTCCTAGTTTACGTGTAGAGTGAGCTCTAGGAGGAACAGTTAATGTTCTCTTTGCCTTTAAGTAGCATATTTGAATGCATTTTACAATCCATCTGGCAATGCCCGCTTTGGAGATGGGATTGCCTTTATGTGTGGGAGAAAACGCAACAAATAGCTGTTTTGTCTTTCTGAAAGTTTGTGTTCTTTCTATGTAGTACAATATGGCCCTTCTAACATCCAGTGTATGTAGGGCTCTTTCAGCTACTGTTTGTGGTTTTGGAAAGAAAACCGGTAATTCCACTGACTGATTGATGTGGAATGCTGAAATAACCTTCGGTAGGAATTTCGGGTTTGTTCTAAGAACCACTTTATGTTGGTGTAGCTGCATAAATGGTTCTTGAATCGTAAAAGCCTGCAGTTCACTTACTCTTCTAAGTGACGTGATAGCTATGAGGAAGGCTACCTTCCATGTGAGGAATTGTATTTCACACCTATGCATAGGTTCAAATGGTGGCCCCATTAGTCTGGTAAGCACTATGTTGAGATTCCAGACTGGGGAAGGTGGTCTTCTTGGTGGAATGACTCTTTTGAGTCCTTCCATGAAAGCTTTAATTGCTGGTACTTTGAACAATGACAGATGTTGTCTGTTTTGTAGGTATGCCGCTATGGCTGCTAGATGCACTCTGATAGAGGTATATGCTAGGTTACATTGTTGTAAGTGTAACAAATAGCAAATGATTTGTTTAGTAGATGCGTCCAAAGGGTTGATGTGCTTATTGTTACAGTGTATAGCAAACCTCTTCCATTTTGCTGCATAGCATGCTCTGGTAGTAGGACGTCTTGCTTGTTTAATGATTTCCATGCATTCTGGTGGTAAATCTAAATACCCAAACTCTATGACCTCAGGAGCCAGATCGCTAGGTTCAGTTGTTTGGGATCTGGGTGCATTATTTCTCCATGGTTCTGTGTAAGATGCATGGGTAATAACCTTAGCTTTTGATGTGGTACTTGTGAGAGTTGTAGCAGCGTGGTGAACCACGGCTGTCTTGCCCACGTGGGTGCCAGCGCTATGATGCCACTTCCTGTAATGCCACGCGCTGTTGTGTCACGTGCTGTGATGCCCCCTTGTATACTGGTTAACTAGGTTAGTCCCCCCACTTCTTTTTAGGTCTCGCTCTCGAGACCTATTGTCGTCGAGATGCCTCTCAAGGGAGACAGACCGGGGCACGCGCGGCGATTCTGGTTCGTGGACGCGCACGTAAGACGCGCCTGCCACAAAGCGTGCACAGCTGGCTCGAGTCAACAGTGTGAACGTGCGAAATTGCAGTGCAGTATGAAACCAAACAGGCCTTGGCGTTTAGAGCTTCGTGGCCTACCTGGTGCTGTGTTGTGTAACACGCCCCAGCCACACATCATGTGTCAGGCTGTGTGGACAGTCTAGTCACATTATATAATCACACCGCCAAGACCACCACCAAACCCATCCTTCACTCTCCCTTACAGCTACGCACGTTTATATTGACAACAATAAACTATAACGCCCATCTGACTGCCCCATCCTCACCCTTTAACTGGCTGGTACTGAAACAAGCATTTGCAATGCAATAGGTCTCGCATTAGGAAAGTTTGAGTATTGGTATTTTAAATGGCCATTTTTTTTATTTATGTGTTGGTTTTGAATATAGCGAAATTAATAGCTTTGTCATTTACAATGCCAATAGTTTCAACTTTCGCAAATGTGACACCTATAGCATTTGTACCGCAATGTGTGTTGTATTTACATGACTTAGATGTATTGATATTACAAATAACAATGGCTTGTAATTTTTTAAATAATTAATACTTAAAAAAGAAGTTAGTGTACTTTATAATGGCAATAGCTTAAACTTTTGTAAATAACTTTTGTGAAGATTATGTTCATTGTATTGAAATATTAACATCTTTTTGTGACATTTGTAACAGAGCTTTAAACATTGAGAGAACATATTTGAACCAGTTGTTGTTGAATGGTTGCACAGATTGATGCTGTGGTAGCGCTGAGTGATGTTGTGGTGGCGACAAGTGATGCTGTGGCGTTCAGTGATGCTGTGGTAACGCATAGTGATATTATGGTACTCCTGAGTGATGTTGTGGTGCCTCTGAGTGATGCTGGGTGATGCAATAGATGGATAGAATGAGTGCGATAGATAGATAAAGTGAGTGCGATAGATAGATAGAGTGAGGGCGATAGATAGATAGAGTGAGGGCGATAGAGTGAGGGCGATAGATAGATAGAGTGAGGGCAATAGATAGAGTGAGGGCGATAGATAGAGTGAGGGTGATAGAGTGAGGTTGATAGATAGATAGAGGCCGATAGATAGATAGATAGAGGCCGATAGATAGATACAGTGAGGCCGATAGATAGAGTGAGGCTGATAGATGGATAGAGTGAGGGCGATAGATAGAGTGAGTGCGATAGATAGAGTGAGGGCGATAGATAGAGTGAGGGCGATAGATAGATAGAGGCCGATAGATAGATAGTTAGATAGATAGAGGCCGATAGGTAGATAGATAGAGGCCGATAGATAGATGAGTGAGGCCGTTAGATAGATAGAGTGAGTCCGATAGATAGATAGATAGAGTGAGGCCGATAGATAGATAGAGGCCGATAGATAGATACTGACATAAAATCAGTCAGCAATATACCACATGGCACTAAACTAGTGATCATACCGTCACCTAGAATCAAGGCAGACTTGGGCATAACGCTATATAAGAATGGAATAGTGCTTATACAAGCAGCCAATGCCGACTTAGAAAAATTTTACCACATATTCCCTACTTTAAAAGAATGTGTAGAGAACACAAGGAAACAACAACGTCCTCGGAACGTGCAAGTAGATAGTCCAGACTCCAGCGAATCTACCAACACAGGCAGCATGCTACTGAGAGACACACAGGACTCGCAACAAGTAACGCCTCCAAGTGACACAGGCGCTACTCAACCTAATGAATATCAACACTCCCAACAATCAATGACATTAAAAGACACGTCTGAGACAAAAGATAATCTGAATAGAGAAGGTACAGAGAGCTCAGAAACACGATACCTTGGGCTACTACAGCTCTAGCTCCAGCACAAGCACAGAGGGAAGAGGCATCTCTGCCCCACCAAGACGTTGAGCCGCAATGCCTAACAACGCCAGAAGACTCAATGGAAAGAGAAGTTAGGCTGGATGAAGTGACTGAAAACGGAGAAGTAATACCCATAACCACTAATAATATTGCCCCGCAGCAGACACTGAGGGACGAATCAAGGCTGCGCTCACAGGCTATGACTTCGCCTTTAAATAGGCCACCCAGTAGGAATCTAAACGCAAGTGACCTGGAAAACGCTACCACCCCAGCAAGCGCCCCATGTACAAGCCAAAGGTCAGGTAAGAACACACAAAATAGTCGTCACCCAATACCGACAGTGAGCTCACACAAAAGAGCGTTTACCGCACGCATCCCACACAATAGAGGCACGGCCACCAGAACTGGGGGAAACAAGGAAAGGAACCTGAGAAAAGGAACGGAACCTACACATGGGGAAACAAAAGATGAACACCGAACAGAGAGGAGGAACACTACGAATACAGGGCATCAGTCTCAAAAAGAAATTAAAGGACTACAGACACAAATTGACAACATGTCAAAAGACATACAAAACACACTGAAAACAGTGGAAAAGATCCTGGAAGTCACGGTAGATACACACTCCAAAGTTGAGCACATGCAAGAATTAGTGCAGAAGTCGAGCAGGCAAAATCGACCAATGAGAACCCGCAGGGACTTAACAGAAGAAGAAACCCTGTCCTTACTAAATAGTTACGAACCCAAAGAACACAGTGGAGGGGAGATAATTAAAACAGTTCCGATTGATGCTAACAGAACATCCAAACATAATGGTAGGAAACCAGACCTTAACAACTTGCAACAAGTCCAAATAGCCACGAACCTGAGTGAACAGGTAACTAATAATGCAAGAAAACCGTTGAATTGTCTGTTGCTCAACTGCAGGTCAGCAGTAAAACATGCGTCAGACGTCGCTGCTCTTATCATTAACCAGGAAATTGATCTAGCGATACTAACTGAAACATGGCTTGCGGAATCATCATCTCCATGCATGGACCTGTTAGTGCCTCCTCAGTATAACATAGTAGGACTGGATAGACCAAAAAAGATAGGGGGGGGGATAGCCTGCATCCACCGATCTGATATAGAAATCAACCAAATTCAATCCGATCCTATGGAATCCTTTGAATACCTAGGCCTTAAGGTACGATCAACAGGCATTCAGAGTTGCATCCTGCATGCCATTTATCATCCCCCAGGAAATAATGCTACCTTTATTGACCAGTTAATGGAGATGATCACGGAAAACTCTAACATGCACTCTAACAACATTTTCCTGGGTGATTTTAACTTACATTGGGACGACAGTAAGGACAATCTGATCAACACTCTGAAAGACTTCTTGATTGAGTTAAACTTTACCCAAGCATGCACACAACCAACACACTCGAAAGGAGGAACTCTAGATTGGATACTATCAAGAAGCAATAACATACAGATCCAATCAGTTATGCCACGCGACTGGTCGGATCACCACGCCATAACCTTCTGAGGTACTGGGTTTTTCAGAACCGGTACTGATCCGGTAACCCAGCGGTGTCAGGGCAACACCCAAAGACCTCGAGTACTTTCCTGATTCAGACCACAGAAACCCGAGTCTTCTAGGTGAAGTCAAAGATCTAATTTATTGGCTGCAACCAAGTAACAAGCGTCCTAGAAGTACAACAGCATGTATGTTCTCAGGAGACTGCTCAAATTTACAAAGCCTGGCTTCTCCTTTTATACAGTTTTTTAAGCTTCAGGCAAGCATTCTTAGATTTACAGTGCAAACATTCTTGGATTTACAGTGTGCTATTCACATATTTTCATTACAAAAGAAAAAGCAGAGTCATGATGACAAGTATACATTTCGTGTGTCCAGTTTGTGATCAATTACCAGGCAAGGCCCAACATTTCCATCAGATATCGGTGTACCCTAAATAAAACCGGGCTCCTCCTCATCATAAAGCAAAAGAAGAGAAAAGAGCAGGGACAGGTGTGAGCAAGATTTGGGCGAGGTGTGTGCGATGGGAACAGTTTATGGCCTGTTGTGCTTTGATGCTATCTTGTTCGGCCACCGGGAGAGAAACTGACCAAACAGGTTTGGCTTGAGGCAATGGTTCCAGCTTGCCCAGGTCACAGAAAAGTCAATTAAGGTGTATGTGTCCTTTGATATCGAATTCAGCTGTGGTTACAAGCCTATGTGAAGGGCAACTCACAAAATGGCTGCCAAGCATAAAATGGAACCCAAGGGTTCAAAAACAAAAATGGCGATTTCGAGGTGAAATCGTTACTTGATTATGGCGAAAATGCTTGTGCATAGTGTTCTAGCCATTATCGGTCTTTTGACACCAAAATCGTCATGCTACGACAACGTTTGTTGCACGAGTCCAGAATTTTCAGAACTAAAAACCCTCCTTTTGCCCTAACATAGGCAAGTTAACCTAATCTCATGCTAGTCTGAGTCCAGGTCTATATTCCTAAAGTCATTGAGATGTTGCTGCAACATCATTCTGGTACTTAGTTCGTCTTTTGATACAGGCTTCATTACACATGATGTAGCACAGAGGCCACATATTGCAGGAGCGCACTGTACGCACAGACAGAACAGGAAGAGAATGGCTAAGACCATCCCAACGTCCATTAGAATTTTCCATCCCCACCCGGATATCAGTTCCCAGAACCATCCCATAAAAGACCAATCCCCTTTATCCATATGAATAGATTCGGAAGTTTTATGCAGTTTGGGGATAGCCTGGTACACTGTTGGAGCGTTATCTGGAATGAAAACACAGCAGCTCGATTGGATCAGTTTACATACCCCACCTCGGTCTGCAAGTATGACATCTAATGCGACCCTGTTCTGAAGGGTCATAAGACGGTCCGATTGGAGCTCAGCAGTCAAGTTACTAAGGGCACCAGCAGTTTCAATTACGGTGGATTCAACCACCCTTGCTAATTGCCTTATGTTTCTGCTGTTAACCATGGGCCCCCAAAACGGCAGAAAAAGTTTTTGCGAAATCCCCAAACTCCTGTTCCGCGGTGTCGTCTTTACTCACAACACCCCTAACTGTCCTTGTCCGATGGTAATCTGCCACGGCCGTGTAGGTGGGAGGCAACAGGAACGAAACAAAACATGTGCCCGAAAAGTCAGGGGGCAACCATGTATAGGCTCTATCATGGCAGATGAAATAGGTACCCTTAGCTGCTAAAAACGAATGGGAAGTCTGAGATGCAAAAACATATGTTTCAGTACAGACACTCTTCCCTAACTGAGCTCTGGGATTCTTGCCAGTACCTTGCAGATACAGATGACCCTGATGGGGTACAATCCAAATCGGGGAAGATCTCTTAGCTTGCTGCTTCTCACTCGGAGTAGCTCCATATCCGGTCACGTTCCATCCTATGTATACTAGTGTCTCATCTCTCGGGATAGTCTCATAGGAAATATCTTCCTTAATCATATCCACTATACCCTTAACTAGAGCACTATTCTTAGGATTGTCTGTTACAGAACGTAGGGGGTAGACTTCGTGTGCGTAAATGAACATTGTCCTGTATGCCCACACAGAGCCAGTGTGACTGAATGGCAGGACAAGGTAAGGGATGCCTTTATCCGTTGTGTGAGGCATAAGACCACACACCCAGCAGTTAGTTGTGTTCATTACTAATTGGTGTTGGTGCAAGAGCTGAATGAAGGAGTTATTAATGAATTCTAATCTCCTAGCTGACTCATGTTCAGGAAGGGGTTGAAAAGAATGTGCAGAAATAGTAGGAGGAGGTATGGGCGATGTAGACGGTGCAAAGGTCACTTGTAAAGAAAACAGTACATATCCTATTAAAAACATCATTGCACTTAATAACAGGAAAATGCATAATAATAAAAAACTTTTTTTGTCATCAATCCACATATTCTTGTTTTAAAATTCACAGCTTTGGCAGGTCTCTCCATTTTGAAAAACTCCATCCTCTCTATGTTGCTGCCCGCGGTGGGAGATTGATTCTGCTAAGGAGTGCTTCTGTTCAGTCCAGAGTAACTCCCTTAGACCAACCAGAACTGTCGACCTAACCGTCTCTAGCTGCACTCCAAAGACTGTGGCAACCGCGACCCTAGCAGCGGAACCCGGATGGCGGTTCGAAAAAACTAAAATGAGCAAGTTTCTCAGGTGGGAGAGCTGCGCTTTCAAAAATAGTACTTAGGGAAAAAAATGTATTAGTCCAATTTTATTAGTTGGTATTTCTCGGCCTCAGATTATACCGTTGTTTTCCCGGTATTGTGTGGTCTTGAAACAAGGCTTCAGGTTCTGGAGTGTCCAATTGGGCTGGTGATGGTACGGCTGGTTGCAGAATATTGTCACTCTCTTGTTCTGTAATTGTTCCTTTCACACGAGCATCACTGAAAGGGACGAACCTTGGCACAGATTCAGTCTCTGAGTCGGCGACACCCTCCTGGACCCATCGGTCATAAGGCAGAGGCAGAGGGATCCGTTTGCAGTGGGTGCCGTGAACCCAGTGTTTTTTACCCTCCACTCGAACGGCAGATCTTGTTGAGCGGAGGACTAGGTGAGGGCCGGTCCACCGGGGCTGGTCATTCTTTGTTCGCTGGAAATTCTTGACCAATACCCAGGATCCAGGATCGATAGGATGCCCTGGAGTTTCAGAGGCCTGAGGCAGAGCATCGTTGACCTGTTGGTGTAAGACACGCAATTTAGTCGTCAAATCATACAGATAGTCAAGCAAAACAGGATGTTCGATCTCACTGAACCTGGTGGGTCTGGGCACCCCCCATATGTTGGCCGGACGGCCGAAGACAATTTCATAGGGACTAAGTTTTACTCTAGAATGCACTGTCATTCTGGTGGATAGGAGTGCTAAAGGCAGAGCGTCAGGCCATTTAAGACCAGTGCTCGCTTGAATCTTGGCTAGTTTTAGTTTTAGGGTGCCGTTGTAGCATTCTACTAATCCAGCTGATTGGGGGTGATTTGCAGCGTGGAATTTTTGTCTGATGCCTAGCCCTTCACACACTTCTTTCATCACTCGTCCCACAAATTCACTCCCATTATCACTCCAGACCATTCTAGGCATTCCGAATCTAGGGAAAAACTCTTTCACAAGGGCTTTCGCTGTGGACAAGGCAGTGTTGTCCTTTAGGGGGATATGCTTCTACCCACCTGGAGAAGGCACAGACAACAACGAGTACGTATTTTAGATTGTTGCACCTCTCCATGTGTATGAAATCTAGCTGCAAAACCTCAAACGGATACATAGGAGGTGCAAAATGGCCAGCTGGAGTTGGGGTTCCCTTACCAGGATTGTGTTTCAGACATACCATGCAATTTTTAACCACATTCTCTGCACACTTAGGGATTCCAGCATTTTGCCATACTGGGGCCAACAACTTGCAAATCCCTTTCACGCTGATATGAGCCATTCCATGAGCCATTGTCACCACTGCAAGCACGTACGCATCGGGCAGCAACCATCTCTGATGCTCTGACAATTCGACCCAACAGCCATTTTCATCCATTCTGCCCGTACTTTCTCTCCACATGCTCATCTCTTTCTCTGTAGCCTCAGATTGTATCGATTTCACACTCTCTATCGTGTCCTCACACATTCCAACATCACCAACCCATCTTGCAGGACCTACAGCATACATTCGGCTCATTACATTCCTGGCGGTTTCTTTCGCAACTTCATCAGCAAATGCATTCCCACGACCAACATCATCAGTCACCTTCTTGTGGGCACTACATTTTACAATCGCAACTTGTAGAGGCAAAGTCAGTGATTCAAGAAGCTCATTCACCAACTGACCATGCTGGATCTTCGTGCCATGCAAAGTCAGGAACCCACGTTCACTCCACAATCGTCCAAAACTATGAGCCACACCGAACGCATACTGACTGTCAGTGTACACATTTACTTTCATTCCTTTCGACAACACACACGCTCTTGTAAGTGCGATCAATTCTGCTGCTTGGGCGGAGTTATGTGGAATACGTGCAGTTTCAACGACTGTATGTAAAGTGGTGACAGCATAAGCTGCAGTCGTGCCACCATTCGGAAGCTTGAAGCTTGAACCATCCACCCATAAGGTACCATCACATTCAGAAAGAGGAGTATCTTGGAGGTCTATTCTCCCTTTTGTTTCTTCTTCTGTTCTAAGAAAACAATCATGCTGTTCTTCAGCACTCTCTGTCTCAACTGAAATTGGCAACAACG
The DNA here is from genome assembly GCF_964263255.1 of Lissotriton vulgaris. Lineage (NCBI taxonomy): Eukaryota > Metazoa > Chordata > Amphibia > Caudata > Salamandridae > Lissotriton > Lissotriton vulgaris. The sequence goes on from NW_028251537.1 coordinate 47,134, forward strand.
TGGCTGGGTTTAATGTGCTACATCTTTTGATGTGCACATGGCTTGCTAACAAAGTTAGTTCGTAACCAGACAATCGAGCACTAGTTAAATGCTGTGTCTTGGTTCTGTTCAATAACGTGTCCACTGCATGTGGAACCATAACCACTAACGTGTTATTCATCACTAAACCAGCAGACTGTCGGATAGAAACAGCTGCTGCAGCTGTGGCTCTTAGACAACTCGGCAACGCCCTAGCTACCGGATCCAAAGTCGACGACAAATATGCGCATGGACGCTGCTTGTCTCCAAACAACTGTGTCAACACTGATAATGCACAACCCTCTTGCTCATGGACATACAATGTAAAGGGCTTACTGTAGTTGGGGGTACCCAACACAGGAGCCGAACATAATGCTGTGCGCAATTCAGAAAAACTTTTCTGACACTCTTCAGACCAAGGCACAGGATTTGGTGTATCTTTACTACATGTTAATGCCACCAATGGTTTGGCCAGTAAAGAAAAATGTGGAATCCACTGTCTACAGTACGATGTAATACCCAAGAAAGCACGCACTTCTCTCTGTGTTTTTGGCATACTTAATTTTGCTATTGCCTGGATTCTTTCTGGGGTCAGTTTCCTTCCCTCCTTCGATAAGAGATGACCTAAGTAGGTCACTTCTTGTCGACAATATTGTAATTTAGACAGGGACACTTTGTGATGCAGGTCACACAAATGACGCAACAATGACAACGTGGCTTCTTTACAGATTTCCTCAGAATCTGCAGCAATAAGCAAGTCGTCGACATACTGAATGAGTGTAGCACCTTCAGGTAAAACAATCGTATCAAGCTGCGTTTTTAGAGCTTGACTGTATATTGATGGACTTTCACAGTAGCCCTGGGGAGCGCGTTTAAAGCGGAAGCTTCGTCCTCCTAAACTGAAGCCAAAAATATCCCTACTTTCTTCAGCAATTGGGATGCTGAAGAAAGCATTCTTTAAGTCAATCACCGAAAACCAGGTTGCAGAGGCTGGGATCATAGTCAGCAGGGCAGTAATGTCTGGGACAACTGGAAATTGTGGCACTACTATTTTATTCACCTCTCTAAGGTCAATCACAAATCTGTACACAGGTGGCTGGGACGGGTCAGTTCGTTTCAAAACAGGCAGAACAGGGCCATTGCAAACGTTGCCTCTTGTCTCTTCAATCACATCTTTTTCAATTAAAGCATAAATGATCGCTAACAACGCTTTTTCACCTTCACTGGAGATCTTGTATTGGGGAATGCGCAGCATTCTAACATTGGCTTTCAATGTCACAACATATGGTGGTATTTCCAAGAGACCCACATCGTTAGAACCAGTAGCCCAAAGAATATCAGGTAGAGACAGCAATTCTGTCGGAATTTTATCCCTCGACAAATACATTGGAGAAACCACTTTCTTACCTAGTGTAAGTTGTACCCCCGAAGGAGAACAGTACAAAGTCGCATGCAATCTTTTTAACAGGTCCAATCCCAACAAGTTTTCACCACAACCTGTTGTTAAAATAAGGGGTGCTTCGAATTCACAAGGACCAACAGACAGGGACATAGGACATGAAATCGGGTTCCTAACCGGGGCGCCAGAAAAACCTACAGAAACATTCATTTTGCCAGACAAAGATGCGCCAGGGAGTTTTGAGTGCATCATAGAACTCTTTGTAGCACCAGTAGCCAACAGAAAAGGTTCTGACACACCTGATGTAATCACCTCAACGTATGGTCCACTCTGATCTACTGGAACTGAAACAACTCCCTCTCTTTGTCTATGGCTGTCCTAGCAATCATTACCTTCCATATACTCATCTTCTGCATAGTAATCATCAGCATAGTACTGAGCCGTCCTACCAGATGCGTTATTCTGCTGATCAAACTTATTCATAGAATCCTCGGGCGGAAAGGAGCGTGCATTCTGATGGACGTTTCCACGTCCTCTACCTCTAGGTGTTTGCTGGACACCTCTACCTCTTGTGCTTGACACACTATTTGCGCGCTGTAACAGTATAGGGCAACTATACTTAAAATGACCCTCTTCCTTGCAATACGAACACTGATTGGGACCCACAGGAACGCGTGGCTGAGTATACTCTACTCTTGGCTTTTGAAACTGTGGCGGTTGCTGATAAATATTCTGATAGTTATTCTGACCGCCATTATTCTGGCCACTACCACCACGTGGCGGGTATGCTTGCTGTAACAGGACCTTCATTTTCAACTCTTTAGTTTTCTTTTCTGCTCTATCTTTCTCATCTTTGTCTCTATTTTCATAATATTGCGCAGTGGCCAATATCTGTGCTGAAGAGGAAACTGCCCATGAACTCTCTGAATCCTTCAACTTCTTACACAACTCTGGAAGCAGATTGTGCACAAATTTATCGACGAACAGTCGCTGACCACCTTCTGTACTCATATCTTGACCACTCTGGTCGACAAACGTTTCTTCAAACCTGGTGAAGAAATCAGACACCGTTTCATCTTTCTTCTGCTTACATGCAGACAACTTATCCCAATCTACACGCAATTCGGGCATCAAAGTCTTCATATACGTAATAATTCTACCAGGAAGTTCTGCTACTAAAGGCTCAGGTTTAGCACCACCAACTTGTCTAGCATCAGCAGCGGTAATATTTACCCATGTGTTGCCTAGCTCTTGATCATGATCCGTATGACAAATCTTTCCCAATAAAGGCTGTGGAACAACATTTCCAAACAACATGTCTATATCGGCTAAATTCATGATACAGGAGCTTGCAGTCTGTGATAACTCCTTATAATATCCTGCAGGATTTTTACGGGGATCAGGCAATGTCTGCTTTAAAGCCAAAACCTCAGATCTTTTCCTAGGGACATGTACCCATACACGTTGGAAATGTGGTGGAATGGCTGGATTCGCATTCACATCACCTTCCCTCCAAACTGGGGGAACCTCTCTCATGGGATACTGTCTTCCCTTTTTCTTGACAGAGGAATCATAATCAAACAATGACTTGGAAACACATTCAGTCCTAAGTGATAACAACGTCGCAACTACTTTCCTAACATCTGAACCCACAATTGTACCTTTTGAAAATTCGAGCCGCACACGGTTCAACTCGGGCGGGCTAGAGTCCAAATCATTCTCCTCTAAATCCTCACATAGGAAAACACACATTTTCTCGAAAACGTACCTCTGCTTTGATGCTTCCCACTGATGGAAGACATCCATAACAGATTCTAGTTCATATCTCATCGGGTCAGTAACCCATTTATGTGCCAAACGATCCAATATTTCTTTCTCCCTAGAATCAGGCAGGTGGCTGCGCAACTCTTTGTGTTCAGGGGTATGAGTGGCGCTTGTCGCTCCAAACAAAGGATATAGAATACTAGAAACAGTGCTTGCCACTCTCTGGCGGACAGACGGAGAAGTCGAGGAAAAGACAAGTGGGAAGGCAGGGTGAGATGAGGCAGATGCAGAGGCAGTGTCAGGAGGAGTACCAGGAGTGGTTGTTGATACAATAGTTAGAGTTGGAGGAAGTATAGGAAGAGCAGGTGTAAAAGCCGGTGACCTTTGGGGAGGCTGCACCGGAGGAACAGGAGCCAGCTGAAGAGTAGCTGGTGGGTGCTGTGGAGGAACAGGAGGCACAACAACCATGGGTTGCACAACTAGAGGTTGTGGAGGTGATGTAGCATTTTGCGCATAGGGGGGTGGTGAACTTAACAAATGCGACATTAGGGGATCTTTTTCAAGCTCTTTTGCTGCTTCCTGCTGAAGAGGCGGCAAGACTGGATAACATTTATCTATTACCATTTTACGTTGCCTGTGCAACTGCTCACTCATCTGTTCTTCTTCATTGTCTTTATACTGCCAAGCAGCTTGCATTATTGAGATACCCCTTTCTCTCTTATTTTTCTTCTCTAATTTAATTTCCTTTTGTTTGGCCTCCTTACGCCATAAGCGGAAAGAGTCAAACATTGCCGGCCGGGCTTTCTTCTTAAAAAGTTTAACTTCGAGATTGTTTAGGATTTCCGTATCAAAGCTACCATATTGGGGCCATTTTAAAACACCATCCTTGCTGGTGTATTTGATCCACACTTCATTGTATGTGATGGGGCCTACTCCATGTTTCACATATAATTCGTAGGTTGGAGTTCCAATTGGAGGAACCGGACACGAGTCCTCCAGTCGGGAGTCCCTATTATTACAACCAAGACAAAACAAATTTCCAAGTCTGCTAAGACCAGGCATCTTCGCTCTCTAGTCTAGCTTCAAACTTCAAAGGATTATCGATTACGATATTTCTCGTGAATACACGAGTGCTTCGGCTTTGGCGCTTGCAAGTTCCAAACAAAACAAAACTAAGGACTAACTGGGAGGTGCTCCACTTATACTTAACTGAGGTATCGATGACATCACCAGAAGACTTGTCTATTGTTTCGCTCTACCAAACATCAAGGGTCCAAATCAGGGCGATAGTCAGGGCAGCAGTCCTTCGTAGCCGTCGGGAAGCGGGGAACCTCGCAGCAAAGACCTTCGGAACCACGTCGACATACAGGGGTCGCTGAAGTGGCTGGCCGTCCTCTGGAATTTTCACACGAAGCTCCTCACGAACTTCTGGCTTGGACCGGTACCGCTGATACCGCCCCATGTTGGGCGCCAACTGAGGTACTAGGTTTTTCAGAACCGGTACTGATCCAGTAACCCAGCGGTGTCAGGGCAACACCCAAAGACCTCGAGTACTTTCCTGATTCAGACCACAGAAACATGAGTCTTCTAGGTGAAGTCAATGATCGAATTTATTGGCTGCAACCAAGTAACAAGCGTCCTAGAAGTACAACAGCATGTATGTTCTCAGGAGACTGCTCAAATTTACAAAGCCTGGCTTCTCCTTTTATACAGTTTTTTGAGCTTCAGGCAAGCATTCTTAGGTTTACAGTGCAAACATTCTTGGATTTACAGTGTGCTATTCACATATTTTCATTACAAAAGAAAAAGCAGAGTCATGATGACAAGTATACATTTCGTGTGTCCAGTTCGTGATCAATTACCCGGCAAGGCCCAACATTTCCATCAGATATCGGTGTACCCTCAATAAAACCGGGCTCCTAATCATCATAAAGCAAAAGAAGAGAAAAGAGCAGGGACAGGTGTGAGCAAGATTTGGGCGGGGGTGTGTGCGATGGGAACAGTTTATGGCCTGTTGTGCTTTGATGCTATCTTGTTCGGCCACTGGGAGAGAAACTGACCAAACAGATTTGGCTTGAGGCAATGGTTCCAGCTTGCCCAGGTCACAGAAAAGTCAATTAAGGTGTATGTGTTCTTTGATATCAAATTCAGCTGTGGTTACAAGCCTATGTGAAGGGCAACTCACAAAATGGCTGCCAAGCGTAAAATGGAACCCAAGGGTTTGAAAACGAAAATGGCGATTTCGAGGTGAAATCGTTACTTGATTATGGCAAAAATGCTTTTGCATAGTGTACTAGCCATTATAGGTCTTTTGACACCAAAATCGTCATGCTACGACAAAGTTTGTTGCACGAGTCCAGAATTTTCAGAACTACACTTCCTAATACCAACGCTGAAAAGGGGAAAGACTAAGCAGACTACTAAACTCAAAAAGTGGACCCGGGAGACTAAAGAGTCGAATATCGAACGATTAGTAGAAGAGTGTGAGAAAGATCTCAAGTTACCGAATAACATGCAGAACGTGAATGACCTAATAGACCACTTCAACACAACAGTCCCAAATATAGTTAACACCTCCATGCCACTAAAGTTAAAAAGAATATCAGAAAAGGACAAGAACCCATGGTTTAATGATTCACTAAATGAGGATAGACGGAAACTAAGAATGGCCGAAAGGAAATGGAGACAACATCCGACAACACCAGAGCTGAAATCATTAAGAAAAATAAGAAATGACTACAACAAAAAGATCCTAAAGTCCAAAAAGGAATATATTAGATCAGAGTTGGATAACGCCAAAAACAGACCAAGGAAACTATTTGAGGTCCTAAAGCAACAATCCAACAAATCGGCAAAATCGGCCCAAGAAACTACTAAAACACTTCTGAGCTGTGAAGTATTCGCTAATTTTTTCACCGACAAGGCCATCACTTTGGATACTGAGCTCAAATCTGAAGCGGACAACCTACCCATCCAACCACACAGTCTGTACAATAACAATCAGACAAACGACCTTGAGGAAACTCAAAACAAAGCGCATAGGGACACATTCAAGATGTATGATCAGAATACCGTCGCCAAAACACTAGTGGACATCAAAACAAATAACCACTTCAATGATCCACTCCCCTCCAAATGTTTACAAAACATCAACCACATCATCATCCCAATATGGATAAAAATAATAAATGCATCGCTATCGCAAGGGGTCCTTCCAGAATGCCTAAGAGCAGGCCAAGTTACACCGATCATCAAGAAACCAACAACGGACCCAGCAGATCCTAATAACTTTCGCCCAGTTACCAATATTCCATTACTGGCCAAACTAATCGAGAAATGCGTGCAAAAGCAACTAAGCCAACACATCACAAACTTCAGACTATTGGACAACTGCCAATCAGGATTCAGGACAGGACACAGTACGGAAACAGCGATTCTACATATCGCTGATGACGCTTTACAGGCCCTAGATCTTAATAGAACATGCCTACTAGTCCTTCTGGACCTGTCGTCAGCTTTCGGTAAATCATGAAAAACTACTGGACAGACTACACAAGAGGATGGGAATGTCAGGACTTGTACTGAAATGGTTTGAATCCTTCCTTCAGAACAGATCGCAAAGATTCTTGGTCAACCAGTCTCTATCCCCCTCTTGTCCAAACTCGACCGGGGTCCCTCAAGGATCTACCTTATCTCCTTCACTCTTTAACCTATACGTTGAACCTCTGACAGAAATCCTCCAAGACGCAAACATATCCTATCACATGTACGCGGACGACACGCAGATTTACATCAAAGTAGCATCTCTAGAGGATATCAAGTTAATCAATGAGGCCTTAAAAAAGACAATTTATTGGTTAACCAGTAATCACCTGAAGCTGAATGCACAAAAAACTGAATTCCTATTAATTTCACAGCCAAAGAACAATACAGAGACGATAGAGTGGACCAAAATGATCACAGCACTAAACTGCACCCCTACGCTGGTGGACTCAGCCAAATCGTTAGGAGTCACCTTGGATAAGAATCGAGACATGAAAGCACACATCAAACTAATGGCAAAAAGTGCACGCTTTCATTTGAACCACTTAAGGAAAGTGAAACCGTTCATCTCGTCGGCAGATCTCAAACTGGCAATTCAATCTTTAGTTAGCTCAAGGATTGAGTATGGATGTACAACATTAGCAGGCCTACCAAAAATGTCCACGGCACCACTAAAAGCATGCCTCAATGCAGCTGCAAGGCTCATCACCGGCATATGAAGCCAGAATCCAATTTAAAATGGCATGCATCACCCACAAAGCACTCCATTACAAAACACCGAGGTACCTGGCCCAGAAGATCGAGATATCGGGAGGCTGCAGACCTGCCAGAAGTGCCAAGGAGCTGCTGCTGAGGCCACCCAAATTCAGGAAGAAGAAAACTTATGACAGAGCGTTCTCTGGGGCAGCCCCCAGAGTCTGGAACTCACTCCCTCCGAATATCAGGAAAATTACTAACATTTCTTCATTCAAAAAGGAAGCTAAGATCTTCCTAATGAGTAAGTTCCTTACATAGTCAAGTACGGACTTCAACGCCACCGCATCTGGAAGGTGACTACATGAAGCAGCGACTGGAAAATAGAAACAATGTCCAGTAAGCAGTAACAACCTAGAGGCGCTACACTCGATTAGAACTAGAAGAAGACTGCACAATCAAAGCCAAGTCAGTATGGTCTATAGGATATCGAAGAACAGTTATAGCAATTATGTCAACTTGGGAAAGACGCAGGTTGAAATCACAACATTGTAATCCCGGTGGTAGTACTAACCGAATCTCTAACAAACTAGTGTACATAGTCAGAATATAGCTCGTGATTGACATTTGCCGAATCTACCTCTTATCAGTGTGATACGCTTACTACTTAGAGCTATAATCTACCTACCTCAGTCCGGTAGGGCAATGTTATGTGAATTGTAGCAGTAGGTTACACCTAATATATGGAACTATAACCACCTACCTCATCCCCTTTATGGTAACGCTATGTAAATTGTATTGCTAATCTATCTCAAGTATATGTATTCTGTATTTCTAATCTACCTCATGTATATGTATTCTGTGAAGCGCTCTGATACCCAAGGGTCACGTTCACGCTATATAAAACTTTCTAATAAATAAATAAATAAATAGAGTGAGGCTGATAAATAGATGGAGTAAGGCCGATAGATAGATAGAGTGAGGCTGCTAGATAGATAGAGTGAGGCCGATAGATAGAGTGAGGCCGATCGATAGATAGAGTGAGGGCGATAGATAGAGTGAGGGCGATAGATAGAGTAAGGGCGATAGATAGAGTGAGGGCGATAGTTAGATAGGTAGATAGATAGATAGATAGATAGATAGATAGATAGATAGATAGATAGATAGATAGATAGATAGATAGATAGATAGATAGATAGATAGATAGAGGGCGATAAATAGATAGAGTGGTATTGTGTGGAGTGTGTGTTGCATTCAGTAGAGTGTAATTATATGGTGTGTAATTATGTGGCATTGAGTGGTATTAGGAGTGTATGTTGCATTGAGTGCAGTGTAATTATGTTGCATATAACTATGTGGCACTGAGTGGTATTTGAAGTGTATGTTGCATTGAGTGCTCTGTAATTATGTGGCGTGTAATTATGTGGCACTGAGTGGGATTTGGAGTGTATGTTGCATTGAGTGCAGTGTAAGTGTGTGGTATTTGGAGTGTATGTTGCATTGAGTGCAGTGTAATTATGTGGCGTCTACTTATGTGGCACTGTGTGGTATTTGGAGTGTATGTTGCATTGAGTGCAGTGTAATTATGTGGTGTGTAATTATGTGGCACTGAGTGGTATTTGGAGTGTATGTTCCATTGAGTGCAGTGTAATTATGTGGCGTGTAATTATGTGGCACTGAGTGGTATTTGTAGTGTATGTTGCATTGAGTGAAGTGTAATTATGTGGCGTGTAATTATGTGGCACTGAGTGGTACATGGAGTGTATGTTGCATTGAGTGCTGTGTAATTATGTGGCACTGAGTGGTATTTGGAGTGTATGTTCCATTGAGTGCAGTGTAATTATGTGGCGTGTAATTATGTAGCACTGAGTGGTATTTGTAGTGTATGTTGCATTGAGTGCTGTGTAATTATGTGGCGTGTAATTATGTAGCACTGAGTGGGATTTGGAGTGGATGTTGCATTGAGTGCAGTGTAATTATGTGGCGTGTACTTATGTGGCACTGAGTGGGATTTAGAGTGTTAGCTGCATTGAGTGCAGTGTAATTATGTGGTGTGCAATTATGTGGCACTGAGTGGTATTTGGAGTGTATGTTGCATTTAGTGCAGTGTAGGCAAATGGAGCAGTTCTCAGGTTTAGCAAAGATTATAGACTATGCTTTGAACTGATGTAGCACAGAAGAGAGTTTAGCCACAATTAAAATAGAAGTTGATAGCAAATCTCTTTAGTCTCCTCAGTTAGACTCCAGAATGATCATGACAGATATGATCACACCAGCGAAATTGACATGTGGACTATATCTCCTTAGCCAAGGAATGCCAAAAGCCATAGCATAATTAGGAGAGGCTATTTTATCCAAAAGTACAGTTAATACACTCTTCAAAAGAGACCTGTTATCTTAAAGAAGCGTTTCTTACGAGATCTGAAGTTAATTGTGCACCATCAACAGTTCGAACTATTTTCGTCTTAGTCCTTCTGCGAATATTGTTTTTTCAAGTCCACTCATGATAAATAAAACCTCCATGCGCCCCACAATCAAACAGTAAAAAAAATAATAATAAAAGAAGCAAATTAAAATCTTTTGACACAGCCGCACATTCTTTTGTAGAAGTGCGCAATACCGATGCAGCCACCTAAAACAAAAATACGCAGACATCATTTTTTTCTTTTTAGTTGCCATCGGAATTGGATCGGTAACCTAAAAGAAAAGAAAAGGACCCACAAATGTTTTTTTCCTGAAGTGGGCAGATGGGAGGGGCGGGGGTCCCGATGGTATCAGAAGCAACACTAGATACTGTGACGCAACATCCCAGAGGGAGGGGCATACAACGAAGCACCACAGGGGAGGATGGGGGTAGAACATTGAAACAACAAGGGTGGGACACGAAAGCAACAGCGGGAGGGCTGGTGAGGGGACACAAAGGCAGCGTGGGGAACAGCATTAGCAAAAGGAACATAGGCAAGTGCAAAATAGAGGAGCAGGGAGAAGCTATCAGGCAACAACAGAGAGTAACATGGAGTTATGGGATGGATATACTCAATTGAGATGGCTCACAGACACTAATGGAGTGCTCTGCACTAAAGAAACAAAGACTCGGCATTGCTGTGGGGGGGCGCGCATTCCTTTGAAGTCTGATGGGGCTGGGGCCGGGTATTTGTCTACGGTTAACAGTCTGCGAACTAAAAGTGTCTCCAAAGAACCGATTTTCAGGCTGAAGTACAGTATTTTATACACATTTGATAGGCTTAAAAAAATCTTTGCACCCACACCACTTGCAAGAATCTGACGTGTACGAAAGAGCCAGGTTAAACACATATGTTTGTACTGCGATGTGCCGAGCTGCTCCTTTTGCGGTTGAAGGGGAACGAAAAGCCCTCGTGCCTCTACAGGTTGCAAACCTTCTGCCGCACACACATCATTAGGATGGCATTCATTTCTCATGCGAGCAGTTTCGAAGGCTGGGGTTATGGCTTGCATGAGACAGCACAACGCCATACATGCCAACATTTCAGGAGAGCAAAGTGGGAGATTTAAAAAACAAGCTCTTGGCATTGCTGTGGGGGGGGGGGGAGAGAAATGCACGGCCTGCCGTGAAAGTGAACATCTTATGACCGATTGTCATGTCAGTGTAAGTCAATCTTACCTCCCGCTTCTGAGAAGCTGAACGGGAATACGATATGCGTACTGTTGTGGTAAGAACGCATTTCCGAAATGTACCCAATAAGAGGTGCATGAAATCGATGAAGCAAAGGTTTAAATAAAAAAAAAGAGTAAGGCTGTGTGCGAGGGGAGAGAGGGGAGTTGCTGGCGGCTGGGGAGGGGGAGGAGAAATGCAAGAAAATAAAGGACAGATGGCTGGGGGGGGGCGGAGCGGGAAGAGCTGCTCTCGAAGAAGGCTTTGGAACAGATGGTAATTAAAAATTTTTAAAAAGCCTTTGATGCAGCGGGTGGCGGAGAGCAGGGGGCGGAGCGGGAAGAGCTGCTGGCGTGGGAGGGTGATTAATATGCGGGACAGGGCTGGGGAAACCTTTGATGTGGCCTGGTGGCCGTGGAGAAATGCTGCTGGCAGTGGGAAGGCTCGGGCATGCTCGTCCACAAGGGGAGGGGGAGGAGAAATCCGAGTAAGGCTGTGGAACAGATGGCTGGGCAGAAATGCGAGTCACAGTAAGGGGAGCCTTTGAAGAGCAAGGCAAGGGGATAGAAACACGGTCACAAGCACGTGCACTTCTACAAATCCGGATCGTAAAAGTCAGCTTTGTGGATGGGCGGCAATAGGTCTCTCTGCGAGACCTAAAAATGACTGTACATACAAATTAGACATTTTTAGATGATTGTTTTTCTCTCCTTTTTAAGTTACTATGCATTATATATACTCTTCGCCTAACCCGTGAAATATACAAATGCTTTTTCTGTGTAAAGCACTTAAACATGCCTTGGGATGATGTCCACTCTATGCAAAACAATTGACTAAATACTGCTCTGTTATTCTATGCATGACACCTGTCATTTGTGTCGTGTGTCCCTATACACTTTAACACAATTACCGAACAGCAGCAGCTTGATAATAGGCAGGCCTCCACCCGGGTGCTTCTCACCTTCCACCCCTGCCCCAGTCCCCCCCCCCCCCCAGCCATGGCCCTCCCTTGGCAGTGCTGCCCCTGCCCCAGGTGTGCGCTCAACTGCGTAGGTCTGCGCCGCGCCGTTGGCCCGGGGCGCAGCCGCACCTGCTCCTGCACGCGGGCGTTCTTCAGCTGCTCGCGGTCCCGCTGGTCCAGCTGATGGTCGGAGGGCAGCGCCAGGGAAGAGGTGTCCATGTTGGGCTGCAGAGCCGACATGAGGAAGGTGCCGCCGAGCTGCGCAGCACCCACCAACCGGAGCACGGTGAAGCCTGGAGGCGCCGCCACGGGGCACGAGCTGCAGACCACGGCAATGTGCACGTCCACAATGCGAGCGCGTCTCTCCCACCCCTTCACATTCAAGCAGCAAGCTGCCCATTGTATTTTTTTATTTATGCGTTTTAATATAGCGTGGACTGTACCTGAAGGTGTCAGAGCGTTTTACAAAAGGAGCAGAACTGATATAAGAGAACAATACAAGTTAACAAATTGCAAAAGTTACATTACAAGAGGCAAAAGTGACAATCGTGAGTGAACAAATTACAAGTGGTAGCAAACGGTGCATTACACGAGGAAAAAGTGACGTGTGCAGGTTACAAAAGCGTACAAAGTACAAGTAGAGGTATAGTACTGCAATAAATGGAGGACACTCAAACACAAGAACAAACGTTACATAGGCAATGGTGGCACTTGTGCAAGTATCGAGAGCAAACAAAAAGTAAGAGGTAGCAAACTGTGAGAGCCGGTACGAACAAAAAGGCACACCACTTCACCTGCATGGAAGTGTACACACAAATATGGCTTGTTGTGATACCTTCCAAGTAATGCAGACCAGTGCGCAAGCAGACTTTGGTCTGTGAACGCGCTTCCCACGAGCAGGTCTGTGAACGTGCTTCACATGAACTGCTTTTGCGCGTTAATTTAATTTGAGTGCTCCTCTCCGGAAGACCTTGCTGCGTTAATTATAGGTCCTTTCCAGGAGAGGTGCTATTATTTAGCAGCGTGGGGCGCCTGTCGGCATGCTGTTTTAATGACTTTCTTTTTATTGGAATGCAGCCTGTTTCTCTTGCTCTTTTTTAAGATAAATGGAATGCTCCGAAATAGTTCTTAAATCATTCCTTTTCCTTTAAATACCATCAGAGAAGACCTTTCAGTTTCATCAACGCCAGGGTTTTTTGAAAAGGACAATGCTTTCTTTTTCACAGATATGTCTTTGTTCTCATTGCATTAGGTGTCTACTACGTAAAGTCACATGGTGTAACCATATGCTTCCTAAAATGTAGCTCAAATTGCCCCCAACCAACTTCCTGTTCTGATGTGCATTTTTTCGCCCTTTGCTGCGCTCGTCTGCTCGGGAAACTTCCTCCCTGCACCAACAAATAAACAGGACTGGCAAGCAACTACCACATCAGAACTTTTTATTTAAACTGTCAGGAATACTAGGGCGGCTTGCGGTCTAGGGCCCGCCCCACGGCATCAGCCATGCTCGAAGTATTTGTGTGGGAAGATTCACAGTTTTCCCTCCAGGGGGCGCTGGTGGTTCGTTTGCACGACCTACAGAAACTTATGTGGATGTACATACTGATGTGTGATGATGTGTGATGTAAATGTACTTGTAACATGCTCTTCATACCCCTTAGTCCGCCTAATGCGTTAGATTTGACTGTCTCACGCGAAATGCGTGAGGTTTGGCGACCTCACGCGAGATGCGTGAGGTTTGGCAAGCGGTATTGAAAACCTCACGCGAAATGCGTGAGAAACGGCAAGCGGTCGCATTTAACATCGGGAGTAGCCACGTTAACGTGCGCGACCACGCCCAGGCCTCTTTGCTCACTATTCTTAGGATCTTGAGGGTGTAGCAGCGTCTTCCAGTAGCTCTGAGTGGAGTTCAGAGTTTTGGAAGCATTTTCTTGGACTTTGCTTCAGGAAGGGGTTGGCAATCCTGCTGAAGGTCCTTTGGGAAGGCGCAACCTGCTGAGGAGGTATTTGGAATCCCTTTGCAGTACCAGTAAGTTGGATCTCTGAGGTCTAGGTTTCTTCGGCCACGCCCTGTGTATCAGTAGAGTAGGTCGTACTCTACAGGTAGGACATTTTAAGCTATTTTCTAGGCCAATATTTAAAGCACATTATAGTAAACTTGTTTAAATGTGTTTTTGAGTCTTTTATCTGCGCAAAATACACATTCTTTGTTCTTTGTGAAATAATTCTCTGAGAGCTTAGGCTCTATCTAGTTAGGTCTTTTTCTTATGGTTTCTTTGGTCGCAATCCACAACAGTCGCAGTACGAATTGATATTACTAAAGAAAGAATTATTTTGTTTCAGAAAGAATTTTCAAGTGAAGGTTTTGAACTTGAGATTATTTATGTAAAAACTGCATCAGAGATTATCCATGTAAAAGTTTATGTTTTGCTAGCCGAAGAAGCATTTTTGACTGTCATTGTAAAGTGGTTATTTACAAGAAAGGAGTCATTCCGTCAGTGTTCAATTTGAGACCCAAATGTGTTTTCTTTTGATGCATAACCTAAAGGAATGATATCATATATGTTGATTTGGAGTTCAACCCAGGTTAAAGACAAAAGGTCTTTTATTGAGAGTTGACATTTATAGTACTTTAAGTTGTTGCAGAGTTCTTAAAATATCAGTATAGATTTGCAACACTAACTTTTCCTTTTCAGATCTCCTTCCCTGCTGTTCCCTACCCAACACCCTTGACTAACTTTTCCTTTTCAGATCTCCTTCCCTGCTGTTCCTTTCCCAACACCCTTTTCCCCCCGCTTGATCACTTCAATATTCTGTGTATTTACTACAATCAGAATTGGAGGTATCGAGAGGTGGGCCCCTATATCAACTCGACAGATCCTGAGGAAGACCTCGTCTGACAGAATAGTGAGCCCACGAATTCTTTTCCTCCTGATCTGTCGGAGTTGCTATAATGGCCACCTTAGATGATTTAATGGCGGTAATTGTAAAAATGCAAACTGATCTAAATGAAACCATGAATGCAACTGCGTTATTGGCTGAGAAAGTAGATAACATTCAACTTCAGAATACACCATTGCCTGATGAAGTTCAGGATACAGGTTCTAGAGCTTCCACTAATATCTCGGTTACTGTACCCCCGCAAATTCCTTTAGCATCCCCAGAACGTTTTACTGGAGATCCTTCGAAGGTGCAAACCTTCTTGACACAAATTGAGTTGCATTTTTCTTGCAGGCCTGCAGCCTTTCCTACTCCTCAATCTAGGATTGCGTTCCTTATATCCTACCTGTCTGGAGATGCCGCTACTTGGGCGGTTCCGTTGGTCAGACAGGATAGTGCCTTATTATATAACTGGAGACGTTTTGTAGAGGAATTTGAAAAGGTGTTTGATAGGCGAACTGTAACTTTATCTGCAGACAGGGAATTGTTGCAGTTAAGACAAGGAAACAGAGACCTTATTTCTTATTTGTCCCATTTTAACAGACTGGTGGCCGAAACCTCTTGGCCAGAAGAAAAGAGAGCTGCTCTTTTTTATCAGGGTTTGCGGGATGAGTTAAAAGATGTTCTTGCACAAATTGATCCACAACCAACTGCATGTTCGGATTTGATTAATCTAACCTTACGACTGGATCATCGACTCTCTGAAAGAAGGTCAGATAAAAGAAAGAGCGAGAAGCCAAATTGGAAAAATGAACCTAGATCCCGGACTCAATTATCTCACTCCGAATCCAGTTCAGAACCTATGGAGATCGGAGCTCTTAGACAACCATTATCTAAGGAAGAAAAAGAAACCCGACGCAAAAATGGACAATGTCTTTACTGTGGTCGCAAAGGACATTTCGTGAAGGATTGCTTGATGAAGCCAAAAACTAAGTCTTTTAGTGCAAACAAGGCGGCAATCCTAGAAAAAACAGATCAAACGTCGGAAAACTAGTTTGCCCGAGATGTTTAGAAGGGGATCTCTTGGGTACCATCGCTTACCCTTCCATAAACTCTTGTGTGTCCAATTACAAAGC
The DNA here is from genome assembly GCF_964263255.1 of Lissotriton vulgaris. Classification (NCBI taxonomy): domain Eukaryota; kingdom Metazoa; phylum Chordata; class Amphibia; order Caudata; family Salamandridae; genus Lissotriton; species Lissotriton vulgaris. Next base: position 63,162 of record NW_028251537.1, read on the forward strand.
TCATTTCAGGTTGGCATTACAAATTCAAGTAACTCTTAAGATTTGGCAAATGGAAGTTTTAATCGACTCTGGTGCTACTGGGAACTTTGTTGATCTAGAAACTGTACAGAGACTAAGTATCATTTGCGAGAAAAAAGAAACTCCAGAAATTGTCCAAGCAGTCGATGGGAAGGTTTTGTCCGGAGGGCCAGTTACAATGCAAACCTCAAAGGTGGTTATGATCTGTGAGGATTCAAAGAAACAAAGACATTTAGAAGAAGTGCAATTCGATGTGATCCAAGCTCCTCAATATGGGTTTATTCTGGGCATGCCTTGGCTCTGCTTGCATAATCCTCTAATCGATTGGCAAAAAAGAGAACTTGTATTCCTCTCAGAGTTTTGTCAGTCATCTTGTTTAAAAATCCTGGAACCAATTGTAAGTAAAATCGCAACTGCAGAAGAAAAAGAGACAATTTTACCCAAAGCATACAGAGAATTTCAAGAGGTGTTCAGTGAAGAGAAAGCAGCAAAACTTCCACCTCATCGAAGCTATGATTGTCAGATTGATCTTCTGCCAGGATCATGTGTACCCAATTGTAGAATCTACGCATTATCAGAAAAAGAAAACCAACATTTGAGAGACTATCTAGACCAATATCTAGAAAATGGTTTTATCCGTCCTTCTAAGTCTCCAGCTGCCTCCCCTTTGTTTTTTATTCCAAAAGCGAATGGGGAATTAAGAACTTGCATCGACTATAGGGCGTTGAATAAAATAACCATCAAAAATAAATATCCATTGCCGTTAATCCCTGTCCTTTTGGATCAAGTCAAAACAGCAGTGATTTATACCAAACTTGATCTCAGAGGGGCTTATCACTTGGTACGAATCCGACAAGGAGACGAGTGGAAGACTGCATTCAAAACTCGATATGGTCTGTTTGAATACTTGGTAATGCCATTCGGTCTCTGTAACGCCCCAGCAGCATTCCAATTCTTCCTCAATGATGTCTTACGAGAATTTTTAGATCTATTTGTTATCGTCTATATCGATGATATTTTAATCTACTCAGACTCTGTGGAAGAACATGAACGCCATGTAAAACAAGTTTTGAAAACCCTACAAAAACATAATTTGTATTGTAAACTAACAAAATGTGACTTTCATGTATTTGAAGTGGAATTTTTAGGTGTCCTACTCACCCCAACAGGAATGAAAATGACTGATCGAAAGATCCAAGCAGTAGCTGAGTGGCCTATTCCAACTTCAGTCCGGGATGTACAATGTTTTTTGGGTTTTGCAAACTTTTACCGTCGATTTATTGATCACTTTTCTGCAGTAGTAGCTCCTATCACAAGATTGTTGAGAAAAAAGGTAAAATTTGAATGGTCTTTCGAGGCAAATGATGCATTTCAGAAACTAAAAAAGGCGTTCACAGCAGCTCCAATTTTAATGCACCCGGATGTTAAAGAACCTTTCATAATTGAAGCAGATGCGTCAGATGTGGCAATTGCAGCTATTCTTTCTCAAAGGCATCCTAAAACTGGCCAAATGCATCCGGTGGCATACATGTCACGAAAATTGAACTCAGCCGAACAAAACTATATCATCGCAGAAAAAGAGTTACTTGCTATCCTAGAAGCCTTCAGAGAATGGAGACACTATATAATGGGAGCTAAATTCACGGTAACCGTTTACACGGATCATAGGAATTTGCAATTTATGAGCTCAGCCAGAATGTTGACACCCAGACAACTAAGATGGATGATGTTTTTTGCAGAATACGATTTCGTAGTAACTTATCGTCCTGGTCAAGACAACAAGAAAGCTGATGCTCTTTCTAGGAAAGATTCTTCATTGCACAGGTTCGAAGGAGATCCACAAGCGATCATAAGCCCAGATAAAGTACTTTGCTTGATATCAGCCGATCAATTTCTAGAGAAAATACACGAAAACTTCTCTCCTAATCAATGGAAAAAATGGGAGAATAAGGAAGAGAATCAAACTATCAAAGAGGGATTACCATTTCATGGAAGGCAAATCTATCTACCAACCAAAGAACTACAAAGAACTGTTTTCAGTTGGTTACATTCTCATCCAATGGCAGGACATCCGGGTCCGAGGAAGACAGTGGAGAAAATACAAAGATTATTCTGGTGGCCAACTCTACAGAAAGATGTGACGCAAATGGCTCAAAACTGTGAAACTTGTGCAAGATTCAAAACGGATCACAGTAAACCAAAAGGTCTGTTGCAAGTGCTACCCACTCCAACCAGACCTTGGGAACATATTTCCTTGGACTTCATTACAAATCTTCCGCAAAACAGCCAACATTCAGTTATCTTGGTAGTTGTAGACAGTTTAACAAAGTACGCACATTTCATAGCTTGTAAACGATTGCCTACAGCTGGACAGTTAGCGCAAATCTTTCTAAAAAATATCGTGAAACTACATGGACTGCCTTCAGTATTGATATCGGATCGAGGTTCTCAGTTTTCATCCAAGTTATGGCAACAATGGTGTCAATGTCTACAGATCACGTCAAATATGTCAACCAGTCATCATCCTCAAACGGATGGTCAAACCGAACGATTAAATCAAACCCTGAAGCAATATCTGCGATGCTATGTAACAGATTCAAAAGAGTCTTGGTTGGATTTGCTGTGGTTTGCTGAAATAGCCTATAACTCATCACCTCATTCTTCTACAGGATCCTCTCCTTTTGAGGCCCTATATGGCTATATACCAAAAACAATTCCTCTAAATCTGCCCAAAGAAGAGACCAATGCTCCCGCAGTTCAAGAGACAGTGCAAAATATGCAGAACATTCATCAGAAAATTCACAAAAGGCTATTACAAAGTAAAGAGAAATACAAGCAGCAATATGATAAGCGTCATCGAGCAGGACCAATGTATTCTTCTGGAGATAAGGTGTGGTTGTCCACTAAGAACTTACAGTTTAAACACAAAAACATGTTTCGTCCCAAATTCATTGGTCCATATTCAGTGATCCGTCAAGTTAATCCAGTGACATACAAACTGCAACTTCCCAAGAACTTGCGGATCCATCCTGTATTTCATACGTCATTGTTAAAGCCAGCTAGACAAGGTGTAACTCCCAAACCTGCACCGATCCTGATTCAGGGCAATTGGGAGTATGAGGTGCAAAAGATATTGGATTCTAAACGCAGGGGCACGAAACTATGGTATCTGGTTTCCTGGAAGGGTTACGGTTCTGAGAATGATTCTTGGGAACCGGCAGAACATGTTCATGCCCCTCGGTTGTTACGCAGATTCCACCTCCTTCATCCTTCTAAGCCGGGCCCTAGACCGCTCTTGGGAGGGGGAGGTACTGTCAGGAATACTAGGGCGGCTTGCGGTCTAGGGCCCGCCCCACGGCATCAGCCATGCTCGAAGTATTTGTGTGGGAAGATTCACAGTTTTCCCTCCAGGGGGCGCTGGTGGTTCGTTTGCACGACCTACAGAAACTTATGTGGATGTACATACTGATGTGTGATGATGTGTGATGTAAATGTACTTGTAACATGCTCTTCATACCCCTTAGTCCGCCTAATGCGTTAGATTTGACTGTCTCACGCGAAATGCGTGAGGTTTGGCGACCTCACGCGAGATGCGTGAGGTTTGGCAAGCGGTATTGAAAACCTCACGCGAAATGCGTGAGAAACGGCAAGCGGTCGCATTTAACATCGGGCGTAGCCACGTTAACGTGCGCGACCACGCCCAGGCCTCTTTGCTCACTATTCTTAGGATCTTGAGGGTGTAGCAGCGTCTTCCAGTAGCTCTGAGTGGAGTTCAGAGTTTTGGAAGCATTTTCTTGGACTTTGCTTCAGGAAGGGGTTGGCAATCCTGCTGAAGGTCCTTTGGGAAGGCGCAACCTGCTGAGGAGGTATTTGGAATCCCTTTGCAGTACCAGTAAGTTGGATCTCTGAGGTCTAGGTTTCTTCGGCCACGCCCTGTGTATCAGTAGAGTAGGTCGTACTCTACAGGTAGGACATTTTAAGCTATTTTCTAGGCCAATATTTAAAGCACATTATAGTAAACTTGTTTAAATGTGTTTTTGAGTCTTTTATCTGCGCAAAATACACATTCTTTGTTCTTTGTGAAATAATTCTCTGAGAGCTTAGGCTCTATCTAGTTAGGTCTTTTTCTTATGGTTTCTTTGGTCGCAATCCACAACAGTCGCAGTACGAATTGATATTACTAAAGAAAGAATTATTTTGTTTCAGAAAGAATTTTCAAGTGAAGGTTTTGAACTTGAGATTATTTATGTAAAAACTGCATCAGAGATTATCCATGTAAAAGTTTATGTTTTGCTAGCCGAAGAAGCATTTTTGACTGTCATTGTAAAGTGGTTATTTACAAGAAAGGAGTCATTCCGTCAGTGTTCAATTTGAGACCCAAATGTGTTTTCTTTTGATGCATAACCTAAAGGAATGATATCATATATGTTGATTTGGAGTTCAACCCAGGTTAAAGACAAAAGGTCTTTTATTGAGAGTTGACATTTATAGTACTTTAAGTTGTTGCAGAGTTCTTAAAATATCAGTATAGATTTGCAACACTAACTTTTCCTTTTCAGATCTCCTTCCCTGCTGTTCCCTACCCAACACCCTTGACTAACTTTTCCTTTTCAGATCTCCTTCCCTGCTGTTCCTTTCCCAACACCCTTTTCCCCCCGCTTGATCACTTCAATATTCTGTGTATTTACTACAATCAGAATTGGAGGTATCGAGAGGTGGGCCCCTATATCAACTCGACAGATCCTGAGGAAGACCTCGTCTGACATAAACAAAAACTTTATTGAAAATATCTTCAATGGTCAAGACCATGGAAGAAGGACTCATGCGTACACTAGTTTATTGCAATAATAGACAAACATGAAGGTCCCTTGCAGTCTGCCAACTAGTGCTCAGCACTCACCGTGGATGTGCTGTCAGAACTTCACCTGCCGCCGACTCATTCGTCGTCATTAGTTTTTTGTTTTTTTCCCCTCTGGCTTGTTCCAGCACGTCAGCCATATAAGCCCCGCCTTCTTGCTTGCCGGCGTCTCTTTTGATTTACTCAGTCGTCATCTCGATGCTTCTGGTGAGTCTATATCCAACATCGATTGCCCTTTTGATTTGTGCACAGGCCTCAGTTAATTTTTCCTGCTAGGCCTCCATAGTGCTTATGGTTTTAGCAATCTGCTACGTCCCCTGACCGCCCGGTATTTTGCCCAGCTGTTCACGAACTCCGCACTCCCACCTCAATTTGCCAGGGGTCACACCCCGAGATTACAAACACAACACAGCATTAGTACTTACATTCACATGGCCCATTGACTAAGTTTTGATTTTTTTAAACTGCTCTCTTCCCTGCTCTTTCTGCTATGCTTAATTGTGTCCTGCGTACCAATTGGTATTGGTCTTGGCCTTGAAGGCTCAGTATTCCTGTAACCCTACATGCATTTAGTGCTTTTCTCTTTTCACAACACACAGACCCAACATTGCATGGTCATGGTACAGGCCGTACTTACGTGGGCTTAGGATGTTTTGTACCTCATCACAAAATTAATGTCTCTTATTCACGGAAATCCACCTGTACACAGTTGTGCTTCACACAGTGTTTATACAGGATTCCTTTAAATTACCCTATTCACTAGCTTTTCCCTGGTATTTTATCACCTTCAGGGGGTCTGACATTTAGGGCGCAGGGTTTTGATAACATTAATAATGCGTTTTCCAACCCAGTTACCGAAGCCTCCCCTTTGTTTTAAGGTTTCCGCCCATTCTGGTTATTTCTCCTCTCACTCACAAGGTCTGTGCGTTTGCTCAATCCTCCAAATAATACTCTGCACCCATCTGCTGTTTTCATGTGCCTCTGTTGCCTGCTTGTGATCGGGTTTTTGTGTGCCACTGTTGCCTGCTTGTGATCGGGTTTTCGCGTGCCACTGTTGCCTGCTTGTGATCGGGTTTTCGCGTGCCTCTGATGCCTGCTTCTGATCGGGTTTTTGTCTGCCTCTGTTGCCTGCTTGTGATCGGGTTTTCGTGCGCCTTTGTTGCCTGCTTGTGATCGGTTTTTCGTGTGCCTCTGTTGCCTGCTTGTGATCGGGTTTTAGTGCGCCTCTGTTGCCTGCTTGTGATCGGGTTTTCATGTGCCACTGTTGCCTGCTTGTGATCAGATTTTCGCGTGCCTCTGTTGCCTGCTTGTGATCGGGTTTTCGTGTGCCTCTGTTGCGTGATTGGGTTTTCGTTGCCTCTGTTGCCTGCTTGTGACCCGCTTTTCGTGTGCCTCTGTTGCCTGCTTGTGACCCGCTTTTTGTGTGCCTCTGTTGCCTGCTTGTGATCCGCTTTTCATGTGCCTCTGTTGCCTGCTTGCGATCCGCTTTTGGTGTGCCTCTGTTGCCTGCTTGTGATCCGCTTTTGGTGTGCCTCCGTTGCCTGCTTGTGATCCGGTTTTGTGTGGCTCCAAATGCAATAGGTGTCGCATTTGCAAGAGATTAGGCTATTGGCATTGTAAATGACAATGCCATTTATTTATCTGTTTTCAAAGCCAACACATAAATAAAACTTTTGTCATTTACAATGCCAATAGCTCTAACTTTGGCAAAGGCGAGACCGTTGCATTGCAAATGCTTGTTTAGGTCTTGTGCCCTGGACTGGCTGTTGCATGAAAGCAGCAGTGGTGAATGACTGCTGAGCCTTCAATGCTCGTCCCTGCGTCGAAGCCCAGGGGCGCGGGCAGGGATCTGCACGCCTGGATGCCAGCGTGGACTCTGGAGCTCCTGGCCCTCGCCTGCAGCAGCGCTCTGCTGGGACATCACAACACACAATTATGCAGGTTTTTTTTTAATACACTGTAAACTCCAAGCTGCTCTCAATACTTCGCCCCTCAGGCCTCATCCCTCACAAATCACATTTTTCTCTTTTTTAATTTTATTGTATTTACAATCAAATAGAGAAAAATATTTTTGTTTACTGAAGACGGTTGTTTTTGGATCTTGAATCCATGCAGCGGTCATCCCTGTGATTCTATTACAGGACCGGAGGCTTCAGATTATGCTTCTCTTATCTTTACTGCAAAACACAGCAGCCAATGAAAATGCATATTTTCTTTACAAACAGTATAAACAACTACATTGCCCATGATGCCCACACATTAGCCACGCCTTCATAGTCCATAAGAATCCTCTGCGTGGTCCCATCATCCTCTTTCTTTGCTGCTCACAGCAAGAGATAAGTGCACTTTTGTTCCCTCCCTCTGCTTTATGGCTTGTTGTTTGGTATATTTACTGATTGTTTGGTATTTTTACTGACTGATTGATCTCTGTTCCACTTACTGTTATAATCTTGAATCTATTGTGAGGGAATGGTGCATTAGCGGGCAAGCGCTTCGTGGTGAGCGCGTCTCTCAGACCGCTTCATCCTGCATTCCTTGATTTACTTCCTTGGGTACATTTCTGACCCGCGCCGATAGAAGGTGCGCTGGATTTGCAGTCGTGGGCCGGGGCAGACCGATACCTTTTCTCTTCACGGAGCCTTTGTTCCCGGTTATCTTCCCCCCATTAGGCGCGCGCTCCTCGCACAGGCACAAGGGCTTCCCTCATCGCCCTGTGATGCTGAAAGCACCGGGTGGCTCTCGGCGGTAACGCGCTCCCCAATCGCGCTGATTTGGACTGCTTTTGGGCTACTTTTCAGTCGTGTCTTGGGCGGCGCGTTTGCAGCGCGAATTTCCCCTTATTTTAAACGCAAATTGTGACGGTTATCCCTCTGCCTGAATATCGCCTGCCTCAGGTTGTAAAATTCTGGCCAGAAGAGAGTGAGCACACGCTCTTGATACATTTTGGTTGGCCTGGGTCACTGACCTTCTAGACTACAACTTTGCTGAGGGGGCTTATAGGTGCAGTGTGTTGTGTTACCCCTCCTGGTGGCTGTGAAATAGACTTTCAGCAATTCAATTGAACTTTATTCATACTTCTAATTGCTTCACTCCACCCTTCGATTATGGATGAGTGGGTAAAGTACCCAGATATAATGATGAGGAGGAGGCGTGTGACGGACAGCAGGAGGCTGTTTTAGAGGACAATCTTGTGGAGGCATTGGACGCCTCGGTCCAGTCCTCTGTTAACAGGGCGACGGAGACCACGGTCCCGCACAACTGTTCAGCAAGCCCTAGCGGCAGCCTTGCGCCCTATCAGGAAGCAGCTAGAAGGCTTCGCCAGGAGACACGGCTACAATAAAAAGCCTCAGAAGAGAAAATCGGAGGCTTCTACTTCTGGTCAGGGCACATCCAACCCCCAGCAATGGCCTTATGCACAGGCTCTTTCCGCGTTGCCCGCCAGTGGGGCGGATGATCATTCCTATGCAGGGGCCAAGGCCAAAGCTAAGCTTAAGGCTCACACCGACACAGATACCACCACAACCAACACCAACTCTCACACTGACACCTCAGAGGAGCCTCCCCCACCAAAGAAGGCGAGGACTACTCTTCCGTCACTGGCGGAACCTCTGAACACCCCATTCACCTTCGACCCTTCCGAGATTATGCACCCAAGGTCATCGGACTGGATACCTCCCCCCACGGTTTCTGCCTACCTCCATGAGAACCTGAGGAAAGGTTTTCCAAGGGGAGTGCGTAATCGCCTAAAGTCCAAATGTCCGCGCCCTGAGCTGCCGGAGAAAGTGGCGGAGATGCCCGAAATTGAGGTAAGCCTTCTGACATTCCTAAAGAAATTCTCAAAGGATCCCAAACGTGGCATCGACCGCGCCTGGCGTGCGTGCCAGGATAAAATGCTGGACGTTTTGGGCCCTTTGGCCAAGATACTAGAGATGGCCTGGGCGGCCAAAGAGAGCTCTACCCCAATAGACCCGGATATCCTTGCTGTTTGGACTCAACGGGCCATCTGCCTTATTGGCAACGCCAATTGTGCGATATTGTCGGAGATACGCAAGTCACTCCTGATCAGGATGGACAGCAATCTTACGGAGCTGGCGGACGCAAAACCCGGACCCCTAGCGGCGGGACAGCTCTTCGGGGAGCGCTTCGTCAAAGACGTTTCAAAGTATGTCGGTACATTTACTAGCCTGGATAAAGCGCAAACTGGGATAAAACGAGTCTTCAACAGAGGTGTTTTTAATCGGGCAGGCGAGGCGGGGGCCGCTCGTAAGGCCGTGGATTCCAAAAAGGTTCCCAGAGAGGCGATTTTGGTCGCGGGAGAAACGACTGGGACTCCACACGCGGAGGTACTTTCTATCCATCCCGCAGGGGATTTAACAGAGGGCATTTCCAGTCCGGCAACAACAGGACGAACTTCAAGGCCCATCAATCCACAGGTGAGTGTTTTAGACCATTCTCTTCTTCCTTTGGGGGGTCGTACTCAACACTGTCTGCGACAGTGGCCGGACCTAACTCAGGATGCCTGGGTGTTGCAAACCGTCCAGGGTTTTCGGTTAGAGTTTTACTCTCATCCTTTTCAGTCAAATCTCCCAGCAGATCTCCATTTTTCCCTACAAGATTGCAGTTTTATAGACGAGGAGATTGCAGGATTGCTGCAGAAGCACGCGATAGCACCGTGCAACGAGGGGCCTCACGGCTTCTGCAGCAACATCTTCATTGTGCAGAAGAAAAGGGGTGGGAACAGGCTTGTTCTGAACCTCAAAGATTTCAATCAATTTCTAACGTACAATCATTTCAAGATGGAAGGAATCCATCTCTTAGAGGATTTATTGCAGGAAGGAGATTGGTTGGTCAGGCTGGACCTCAAGGAAGCATACCTCTCCATCCCAATCGTCCCGCCACATAGCAGGTTCCTACAGTTCAGGTGGAACGGCCGATGGTACGAGTATTTGGTTCTTCCTTTCGGGCTTTCCTCGGCTTCTTGGTGCTTCAACAAGGTGATGAAACCAGTGGTCGCTCATCTACGGGAGCGAGGAATACTTCTAATAATTTATTTAGACGACGTCCTGATTATGGCACAGAGTCAGACCTCTCTCCTGCAGCATCTCAGTCGCGCGACAACGCTGCTTCAGAGCTTAGGGTTTGTAATCAACCTGAAGAAGTCAGTGGTCATCCCGACACAGTTGATAGATTTTCTCGGGTTCACGATCGATTCCCGGTCCGCTCAGTTATGTCTTCCCAAAGCGAAATTGAGGGACCTCAAGAAGGAGATCCTGGCGCTGTTGAGCAGACAGACGGTAACGCTCCGGGCCATCGCCAGAGTGGTAGGGATTTTGGCCTCATCAATTCAGGCAATATTTCCGGGCCCTCTTCACTACAGGGCACTTCAGCGCCTAAAGATCAGACACCTTCAGAAGGAACTGTCCTATTCGGACGCCATCCCATTGTCTCAGGAAGTCAGGACCGAACTACAGTGGTGGCTATGTTATGTTATGTTATGTTATTAATTTTTTATATAGCGCACGGATGCCGCAGCTAAGAGGCGTCCCGGCGCTTGGAGATCTGAATAACACAACACGAATGAGAAGGCAAAGACAGGAAAACAGACTAGACTGTGGAGAAGAGGAAGGTCTTCAAGGTCTTCCTAAAAAGAAACAGGTCTGGGATTGAACGGAGTGGAGCTGGAAGAGAGTTCCAAAGGGCAGCCGCCAGCACTGAAAACGAGCGACCACCCATTCTAGCCCGTTTAAAGCGGGGCACTGTGGCGAGGTTCAATCCAGCAGAGCGAAGAGCTCTAGCAGGAACATAGTGCAGAATAGTCTGTGAAAGGATCGGGGGAGAGGCTAGTTTAAGAATTTTAAAAGTTAAGCAGAGGGCTTTAAACTTAACTCTTTGCTCAATCGGAAGCCAATGAAGATTGCGAATGGTTTGGCGAGCTGAGACAAATTTCGGGAGGCCGACAAGCATCCTAGCAGCCGCGTTCTGAACCCTCTGAAGACGGGACAGTTCGGCCTGATTTAGACCCAAAAACAGAGAATTGGCATAGTCCAGTCTGGTAAGAACCAGAGCCTGGACCATAATCTGTCTAGTCTCAGCATCAAAAAATTTAAAAATGGGTCTCAGACAATGCAAAGTACCAAAACATACGCCAGCCATGCGTTTGGTATGGGAGATAAATGAAAGCTTGTCGTCAAACCACACCCCGAGGTTTCTGACTTCACTCACAGGGGTAGGCACAGGGCCAAGATCAGTAGGCCACCATTGATCTCCCCATAGACCACTTTCCTTACCGAAAATAATGACCTCGGTCTTAGAGGCATTTAGTTGGAGCCGGTTGTCCGCCATCCAGCCAGAAACAGCTTTTAACGCTGACTGGAAGGTGGAGGCGTCCATGTTGGAGTCGCCATTTAGTGCCACCGCCAGCTGCGTGTCATCGGCGTATGACACTAAGGAAAGACCAAAACTGTGGGCTACCTCCGCCAGAGGCTGAACATATAAATTAAATAAAGTGGGGCTGAGAGCCGAACCTTGGGGAACACCCTGAAGAATAGGACGTGAAGCAGAAACAAAAGGAGGAGTGGACACTTTGAAACCTCGATCCTCAAGAAAAGAGCGAAACCACTCGAGTGCCGTCTCTCCGACTCCAGCCTCCATCAGACGATGTAATAAAATCTGATGGGACACCGTGTCGAAGGCGGCACTGAGATCCAAAAGGATCAGTGCCGCCGTCTGACCCTGATCCAACATCTTCCTAATATGTTCCACCACAGCCAAGAGAGCTGTTTCGGTGCTATGACCTGCACGGAATCCGTTCTGGGAAATGTCCAGTAGATTCATTTCTTGCAGGTAAGCAGATAGAATACGGTTAGCATGTGCTTCCGCTAGCTTGGCTGGCCAGGGAAGAAGGGAAATGGTCCGGTATTGTTCTGGCTTAGTCGGATCGAGGGTAGGTTTCTTAAGGATCGGAATGACCATCGCCTGTTTCCAGGCCTTGGGAACACTGCCCGAACTAAAAGACAGATTGATGAGATCGTGAAGGGCAGGATAACAACATTCAGCAAGTTCCCGGAATTGAGCGGGTCGCAAGGGATCATCCGGAGAACCGGATTTGACTTTTGTTGTCAAAGCTAAGAACTCATCCCAGGTCGGACTGGAAATAGTTAGCAATGATTTAGGAGCCATAGATGTAGACATTTCCTCCCTGATGGGAAGCTGAGAAAATGACCTGTAGATGGCCTCCACCTTTTCGACAAAAAACGAGGCTAGATCCTCGCAGTGTGCCAAGGAGGGCTCAATAGTAGCAATGTCCGTCCTCTTGCTTGTAAGGTCCTTACACACCCTGAAGATGACCTTAGAGGGGTTAGTACTATTCTTAATCTCCTGAGCGTAAAAAGCAGCCCTAGCAGTGCATATGGCCCGATGATACAGTGGAGAAGTGTGGCTCAGGGGTTAGAGGCGGCAGACCCGGAAGCTGAGATCGGTCCTGGACCAGGGTTCAATTCCCCGCCTCGGCGGGTCTTGGGCTAAAAATTCTACGGACTCGATAATTCTCGCTCCGGTGCCTTCTCGACTCACGGGTTCACACTCTGCGACTCTGGGCAATAGCTTGCTTAATCTCCACAACGGCCCCTCGCGGCGGGATGCCTGACTTTCACCTTGTGGATACCCGCTGGGGCTATCACACAGGGGAATATCAGGACGGGTTCCCTAAGCAAGCGCCGGGACACCCACTGCGGGTAGCTGTGCGCTCTATAAGCTCAACTACATACATACACTCTAGTGCAAGCCCTATAGGCCGCCTTGAGGTCAGTATCATACGCTTTACGCCAAGCGCGTTCTGCTTTTTTACAGGAGACTTTAAGGGCTTTAAGGGATTCATCGTACCAAGGGCTTGAAGGACTCGATCTGGTCTTACTCCACTTGGCCGGAATGAGCATATCTAAGGATTGATTGAGCCATTCGCAGAAAGTATCATAGCCCCGGGAGACTTCAGTAGGAGGTGAAGGATGGTATTTCATCAGTAGCTGATGGAAATGCTCTAAATTCAAATTTCTCCAGGGACGTCTGAAACTGGCTGGGATGTTATTTTTAGGGGGAGGTAGAATAGTGGCGATACGGATCATATTGACGCCTGGAAGGGCAGGGCAATTGTCGACTCTCAACCCGACGTGGTTATTGAGTCAGACGCCAGCCGTTGGGGCTGGGGCGCATGCTGCTGCGACATCTCCACGGGCGGCAGATGGTCTCAGCAAGAGCTATACTTGCATATAAATTGCTTAGAACTTCTCGTCGGGTCTTTCGCGATTCGGACACTGTCCCTGAGGCAGACCTCTTGTTGCATCCTCGTCCGCTTAGACAATGTGTCCGCGGTGAGGTATGTCAATAAGTTGGGCGGCACAAGGTCGTCTCTTCTGGTAGAAATAGCCAAGGACTTTTGGCAATACTGCCTCACTCATCAGATTTCGGTGATGGCGGAGTACATCCCGGGTCAGTCCAATCAGGTAGCGGATTGGAACTTGAGACACCTCAGAGACTACAGCGACTGGAAGTTGCTTCCCGAAGTCTTTCAGTGGCTTCAGGCAGTTTGGGGCCCCTTCCAGACGGATCTCTTCGCCTCCAGATCACGTGCCAGATTCCCCAGTTCTCCAGCTGGAGGCCGGAGCCAATGGCACAGGCAACCAATGCTTTTCTCCAGAATTGGTCGGGCGCGATCCAATAGGCGTTTCCCCCATTCTTACTGATTCCCAGAGTGATGACACAGGTGATCAGACAACAGGCAGAGATTGTCCTGGTGACATCGTGGTGGACGTCTCAGCGGTGGTTTCCGAAGTTGTTGTAGTGGAGCTGCGATCTCCCCAGGTTTCTCCCAGAATCGAACTCGTTGTTGCTGGGCCCTCTTCAGGAGCGGCACCCTATGGTGATGGATGGGCGCCTCTCGCTGATGGCATGGAGGCTTTCAGGGAACAGTGGCACCTGCCAGGAGTTTCGGACAAGGCTTCTGAATTTATCAGACAAGCCTGGGCACCCTCTACCAGGAAACGTTATTCCTCGGCCTGGAAGAGCTGGGTGGATTGGTGCGTGGAACGGCATCTGGATCCCTTGGGGCGAGCGCACAGCAGCCGTCATGGGGAGGGGGCACAGCCAACACGTTTGTGACATCACCCTGCGCTTTCAGGATCCAGCCCATAGTCAGCGGTGACTCTGGAGGACGCTCTGCATGATGGCGTCACGGCGCAGTTGCTACGAGACCACGTCAAACAGGAAGAAGGACTCCTGGTTCGGCCGCCCCCGCGGGTCCCGGCTGGAGGTGAAGGGGACCGGGGGAGAGGCGTGTGATGCGGGGGTCTGCGGCCACAGCCGCTGGGTCTCCGGGGGGGTCCGTCTCTGCGCTGCCGGGGGCTATGGTGAGTGCTCAGCTTTGGCCATGTGACGCACAGCTGCCAAGCTTTCCGATCGCTGCCTGCGTCATTCTCATAATTTATACCGAATTATGAGTGACGTTCAGCGTCTGTGAGTGACGTTCAGCATCTACGAGTGACGTTCAGCCTCTACAAGTGACGTTCAGCATCTGTGAGTGACGTTCAGCATCTACGAGTGACGTTCAGCATCTGTGAGTGATGTTCAGCATCTTCGAGTGATGTTCAGCCTCTACAAGTGACGTTCAGCGTCTGTGAGTGACGTTCAGCGTCTACGAGTGACGTTCAGCGTCTACGAGTGATGTTCAGCGTCTGTGAGTTACGTTCAGCGTCTACGAGTGACGTTCAGCGTCTGTAAGTGACGTTCAGCATCTGTAAGTGACGTTCAGCATCTGTGAGTGACGTTCAGCGTCTACGAGTAACGTTCAGCATCTGTGAGTGACGTTCTGCGTCTACGAGTGACGTTCAGCGTCTGTGAGTGACACTGTCACGCGAGCAAAACCAAACACTAAAGAGCAGCGAACCATATAAAAATCAGACATTTCACCCAACTGACTAACAAGAAACTCTAAGATCTTAAAACTGCTCAACACACCAGAAATGGAAGGGCTTTTAGTGTTGTCAGCGAACTGCCAAATGTGTGAAACTTGAGGGGACATTTTCTCTCGAGTAAAACAAAGCAATGAAGTGCATGAAAAGGGATAAATATAAAATATTAGACGTTTTTTATCAACGAGAAACCCTAAAATACATTGAAACTGTTTCAAAACACTTGAAATAGAAGATTAACATACTGATACGAAATGATGTGTCTGCATAGAAGATATGAAAGTAAAGAAATTATCATGAAGCATTTCACATTCCCATCCCTTTGCACTTTATTGCGGCTTAATACAGGTAAGCACATGCTGCAGAAATCAAATGAACACAGGGTAGATATGTTATTCCAGCATGTAAAAAAGTAAGCAAAATCACCCAAAGCTGGTAAAATTTGCAACCTTTAACTGAACATACTACAAAGAAGTAAAGCGCGGACAACCTACTTCTGAAGTCCCAAAGATTCAAGAAGAAGAAAACCTATAAACGGTCCTTCTCAGGGATGGCGCCCAGGATATGGAATGCCTTACCCCCAGAAATCAGACTGAGCCCTTCTATGGCTTCTTTCGAACAGGAAGTAAAAGCGATTCTCGTGGCAAAATGCTCCTGAGCATTCTCTAAAGAAATTGCGAGACCAAACCTACCTGTGCTCATAATCTTTACTATGACAACTGTCCACTTAGACACTTGAGTCTTTATTTCTAGCCCTTACTTGCTCCAAGTGGATGGTTCTCTTTGCTTAAACTTACTGCTTTACTGTTTTATGACGTCATGTACATGTGTTTAACATGCATTAAATTGATGTAAAACCAACCTTATTTAATGTAAAGCGCTCTGTTATCCGCAAGGATCTTGTTCACGCTCTATAAAACTTTGAAAATAAATAAAATATATAAGACAGCACTTTAAACGTGTTCTAGTGCTGATAACATGACTATTACTTAGAGTAACCAAAAACAGAAATCGAAAGCTCCAAATGAATAAATCTGATTTTGTTTCCAGTTCTATTTAGTATTATGTCCAGTCATTAGCAGACTTGATAAAACAAATATACTTCTCTTGGGAATGTAACAACCCTAGTCAGAGTGCTTGACTCACCTGACGGCTGCTGTCCATTCCGCCACTGCCTGGGAGTGGATCTGGAGGCTGAATGCTTATGACTCACCTGACTGCTGCTGTCAATTCCGCCGCTGCCTGGGAATGGCTCTGGAGGCTGAATGCTTATGACTCACCTGACTGCTGCTGTCCATTACGCCACTGCCTGGGAGTGGGTCTGGAGGCTGAATGCTTATGACTCACCTGACTGCTGCTGTCCATTCCGCCACTGCCTGGGAGTGGGTCTGGAGGCTGAATGCTTATGACTCACCTGACTGCTGCTGTCCATTCTGCCACTGCCTGGGAGTGGGCCTGGAGGCTGAATGCTTACGACTCACCTGACTGCTGCTGTCCATTCCGCCACTGCCTGGAAGTGGCTCTGGAGGCGGAATGCTTATGACTCACCTGACTGCTGCTGTCCATTCCACCACTGCCTGGGAGTGGGCCTGGAGGCGGAATGCTTATGACTCACCTGACTGCTGCTGTCCATTCCACCACTACCTGGGAGTGGGTCTGGAGGCTGAATGCTTATGACTCACCTGACTGCTGCTGTCCATTCCACCACTGCCTGGGAGTGGGTCTGGAGGCGGAATGCTTATGACTCACCTGACTGCTGCTGTCCATTCCGCCACTGCCTGGGAGTGGGTCTGGAGGCGGAATGCTTATGACTCACCTGACTGCTGCTGTCCATTCCGCCACTGCCTGGGAGTGGGCCTGGAGGCGGAATGCTTATGACTCACCTGACTGCTGCTGTCCATTCCACCACTACCTGGGAGTGGGTCTGGAGGCTGAATGCTTATGACTCACCTGACTGCTGCTGTCCATTCCACCACTGCCTGGGAGTGGGTCTGGAGGCGGAATGCTTATGACTCACCTGACTGCTGCTGTCCATTCCACCACTGCCTGGGAGTGGGTCTGGAGGCGGAATGCTTATGACTCACCTGACTGCTGCTGTCCATTCCACCACTGCCTGGGAGTGGCTCTGGAGTCGGAATGCTTACGACTCACCTGACTGCTGCTGTCCATTCCGCCACTGCCTGGGAGTGGCTCTGGAGGCTGAATGCTTATGACTCACCTGACTGCTGCTGTCCATTCCGCCACTGCCTGGGAGTCGCTCTGGAGGCGGAATGCTTATGACTCACCTGACTGCTGCTGTCCATTCCGCCACTGCCTGGGAGCGGCTCTGGAGGCTGAATGCTTATGACTCACCTGACTGCTGCTGTCCATTCCGCCACTGCCTGGGAGTGGGTCTGGAGGCGGAATGCTTATGACTCACCTGACTGCTGCTGTCCATTACGCCACTGCCTGGGAGTGGGTCTGGAGGCTGAATGCTTATGACTCACCTGACTGCTGCTGTCCATTCCGCCACTGCCTGGGAGTGGCTCAGGAGGCGGAATGCTTATGACTCACCTGACTGCTGCTGTCCATTCCGCCACTGCCTGGGAGTGGGTCTGGAGGTTGAATGCTTATGACTCACCTGACGGCTGCTGTCCGTTCCGCCACTGCCTGGGAGTGGGTCTGGAGGCGGAATGCTTATGACTCACCTGACTGCTGCTGTCCATTCCGCCACTGCCTGGGAGTGGGTCTGGAGGCTGAACGCTTATGACTCACCTGACTGCTGCTGTCCATTCCGGCACTGCCTGGGAGTGGGTCTGGAGGCTGAATGCTTATGACTCACCTGACTGCTGCTGTCAATTCCACCACTGCCTGGGAGTGGGTCTGGAGGCTGAATGCTTATGACTCACCTGACTGCTGCTGTCAATTCCACCACTGCCTGGGAGTGGGTCTGGAGACTGAATGCTTATGACTCACCTGACTGCTGCTGTCCATTCCGCCGCTACCTGGGAGTGGATCTGGAGGCGGAATGCTTATGACTCACCTGACTGCTGCTGTCCATTCCGCCACTGCCTGGGAGTGGGTCTGGAGGCTGAATGCTTATGACTCACCTGACTGCTGCTGTCCATTCCGCCACTGCCTGGGAGTGGGTCTGGAGGCTGAATGCTTATGACTCACCTGACTGCTGCTGTCCATTCCGCCACTGCCTGGGAGTGGGTCTGGAGGTTGAATGCTTATGACTCACCTGACTGCTGCTGTCCATTCCGCCACTGCCTGGGAGTGGGTCTGGAGGCAGAATGCTCATGACTCACCTGACTGCTGCTGTCCATTCCGCCACTGCCTGGGAGTGGGTCTGGAGGCGGAATGCTTATGACTCACCTGACTGCTGCTGTCCATTCCACCACTGCCTGGGAGTGGGTCTGGAGGCTGAATGCTTATGACTCACCTGACTGCTGCTGTCCATTCCGCCACTGCCTGGGAGTGGGTCTGGAGGTTGAATGCTTATGACTCACCTGACTGCTGCTGTCCATTCCACCACTGCCTGGGAGTGGCTCTGGAGGCTGAATGCTTAGCCAGCAGACTTTTATTTAACTTTGTTGAGGTGCTGTGGTCACCTGGGGGGGGGGGGGGGCTGCTCTGAGCACTGCTGGGGTCGCCTGAGGGGGGCTGCTCTGAGCACTGCTGGGGTCGCCTGAGGGGGGCTGCTCTGAACACTGCTGGGGTCACCTGAGGGGGAGCTCTGAGCACTGCTGGGGTCACCTGAGGGGGGCTGCTCGGAGCACTGCTGGGGTCACCTGGGGGGGCTGCTCTGAGCACTGCTGGGGTCACCTGGGGGGGGGGCTGCTCTGAGCACTGCTGGGGTCACCTGAGGGGGGGCTGCTCTGAGAACTGCTGGGGTCACCTGAGGGGCTGCTCTGAACACTGCTGTGGTCACCTGAGGGGGGGGCTGCTCTGAGCACTGCTGGGGTCACCTGAGGAGGGGCTGCTCGGAGCACTGCTGGGGTCACCTGAGAGGGGACTGCTCTGAGCACTGCTGGGGTCACCCGAGGGGGAGCAGCTCTGAGCACTGCTGGGGTCACCCGAGGGGGAGCAGCTCTGAGCACTGCTGGGATCACCTGAGGGAGGGCTGCTCGGAGCACTGCTGGGGTCACCTGAGGGGGGCTGCTCTGGGCACTGCTGGGGTCACCTGAGAGGGGGTGGGGTTCTCTGAGCACTGCTGGGATCACCTGAGGGGGGGGGCTGCTCGGAGCACTGCTGGGGTCACCTGAGGGAAGGTCTGTTCTGAGCACTGCTGGGGTCACCGGGGGCGGGGGGATGCTCGGAGCACTGCTGGGGTCACCTGAGGGGGGTCTTTGAGCACTGCTGGGATCACCTGACGGGGTGCCTTTTAATGTTGCATCATTATAGTGATTTCTGGTCTTTGCGCACTTTAGCACTGTGGCGCAATGTAAAGTGCGTGCACTCTGAGTGCGTGTCTGCCTTTCCTATGTGCATTCCTATGTGCATTCCTATGGGAGGGCCTGCCCTCCCATAAGAATGCATGGGGGAGATGTGTGTCCATGGTAGTTCCTGATGTGTGGGGAGTGCAAGGTCGAGTTTGGTATGTGCGAACCCGTGAGAGTAAATGCTGCGCGATGATGTGTGCGGCTTTACTGTGTCGAGTGTGGAAGTGCCACTTCTAGAAGTTGGCATGTCTGTGCAGTTAATGTGATTTGGCTGTCTGGCTTGTGATTGGCTGGAGCTGGCTGGTGTGCCTGGCTCCAGGAGTCAGGATTGGTCTGCCCAGGTGGTGAATGGGGAGATCTGCATGTTGATGGCAAGGAGGAGCTGCACCTGGGACCTGAATAGGGCTGGGCTTTCCCCCCACAATGCTGGCTCCGCCCCCTGTGGTGCGACTGATTGCCCTAGCCTGTCCAGTGAATGGGGAGAGAGGCAGAGCACAACAGAGTGCTCCAGAACCAGCTGCGTATGGTTTTCCCCCACCCTGCACCCTAGAGACAAAGGATTTGTGTGTATACAAAGAGGCTGTAACCTCCTGTAAAATGTTCTTGTTTTCCTGACTTGAATCTACCAGGGGCGTGCTGCTGCTGGGGCCCAGGGGAAGCCTTGCCTCCCTGGGCCCTGCCCAGCCCCTGGATTTTACTGGAGGACTTCTTTCTGGGGCCCTTCTGCCTTGCCCTGGAACCCTTGTGGCTTTACCTTCTTCCAGGACCTTTGGTAGCTTGGAAACGCTGTATTTTACTTAAAAAAAATGCTATCCTAGTGAGCGCTTTATTTCTCCTGGGGGAGCGCTTTATTTCAGCCCTGCAGCTCTGGGCTGCATCGTGTGCAAAGGATTCCCCCTGCCTGGGGATTCCCCTCGCCTTGTGCTTCGAGCGCGGGTGCCCACCCTGCTTCTTTTGCTGAGTAATGGTGGCTTTGATACAGCAGGAGCCCACCCTGCTTTATATTTAATTATTTATCCTAGCAGGTGCCACCCCGCACGCCAACTCTATTTGTATTACGAGGGTGCCTACCCCTCGGTACTGCGGGTACAAGAAGATGCCGCAGCCGCGGCAAAACCGGAAGCCTGCGCCCGCCTGACTGTGGGCGGGGCCTGGAGTGCATCCCTTCAGCTTCCCCCTGCCTGGGGGAAGCCATTGCCCGCATTTCCGGTCTCCTGTGTGGAGATAACCAGGAAGTCCCGCCCCCCTTGTGCCGCGCCATGAGGAGAGCCGCCGGGAGAAACAGGTGACGCACTGGTCTGCGCTGGGCTCCCAGGATTGGGGGAGAGCCCCGCATGCCGCCACCCGAGTGAAGAGGAGCTCCGCTGCAAAGCTCCTGTGAGTGGAGCCTCCTGTGTTTATTTTTGAAGAGGAGGGCGTCGGGGCACATTGCTGGTGCCCGCCCCTCCACTCCTGCAGGTGCTGTCGTCACTCCGGCCGACCATTGTTTGGGGGGCATTGCAGAGGGTAGAGCGACCCCGGTTGGCAGCGGGCCGCTCCCCCAGCGGGCAGCATTGTTTCTCGAGCCCATGAGGCTCAAAAGGGGGCAGTTTGTATCTAGAGCCCACTAGGCTCCACGCACATGGGGGGCTCCAACCCTTTGCACAGTTTTGCTCCTAAGGGCCCATGAGGCCCATGTCGCAGTTTTGAGTCTACAGCTGCCCAGCAAGTAGTGGGCAGCTGCACCGTTTAGGCTTTCTTTCTGGGGACATGTCTCTGGACTCAGGAGTAAGTTGCACTCCTTCGCCCCTACTTTGCACTTCCACAGCTGCGCAGCACTTAGTGACAGCTGCAGCGTTTAGGCCCTGTTCTTGTCCTCAGCTGCCCAGCAAGTAGTGGGCAGCTGCTACGTTTAGGTTTTGGCGCAGTGGCGCAACCTGGACCTTAATGTGATATATGTACTACTTTTTGGGTGTTAGGAAATGTACTGTGTGTAGGCATTTTTGCGCTCCCTGTCTTGATACCTCTAAATGTATTTTTATGCTTAGGAGGTTGTGTTTCCTAGTATAGGTTATGCTAGTGAGTTCATGGTTCCCTGCGTGATATATGCCTAAGGTGTTTAGGATTGCGTAGGGTGTACTTACCTTCTACCAGTGGTTACTGTTTGTGTGCTACATTTGCTATTTTATGCTACAAATTATCCTATGTTCTAAGTACCAATTTCGACCAAGTGCTATTCCTGACAGTGGTCCATGGGGCCCTGTCTTATGTATATATAATCCCCTGTAAATTTTGCCCAGTGCCAGTGGCACAGTGTAAATTGTGTTTATTATCTAATGTGTTTGGTATAATAAAAAGGCTATTTTTATATATAACCTTGTGTGGAGTTCCTTTTGTGGGGGGCCTAGGATGTTGTTGCTGGTGGGTACGTGCGCAAATACTTAACTTACATTGCCTCCGGGATAAGCCTTACTGCTCGTGTCACGCTACCAAGGGGGCTAGCAGAGTTATCTTGGCGTGTAACTCCTTTGCCCTGACTGGATTGGTGGTTTCTGCCTGACTTTGGCGCAAGCCTTAGCTAACCGGAAATCCCATTTCTAACACTTCCTCTCATTTGGGACCGGGGATGACCTGGGATGGTCGGGAGCGTCTTTGCCATATGATGAAAGCATGTTCTCTCATTCTTTTGATTCTAAAAAGAGAGGTATCTCTCCACAGCACAAGCATCCTCCTTGCATGGCAATGGCATAGTCCAGCTCTGCTCATGGTGTGAGGGCTGGGCAAGGTCTCTTTGGCCGCCCCCCCAATGTGGTGGATGCTCTTGTGATACGGATGGTGTGATCGCAGGAGTGTCCGCTTCCCCCTTCCGTTGTGTCGGTTGTGCTGCACTTTGTGCCTCGCTTTGTTGGTGGATCAGTGTGCTTGGACGTGAGGTCTGAGCTGAATTGGAGGAAGACTGCAGTATTGGCTTCAAAGTCGGTCATTGTCTCTAGGTGTGTTAATGCGGTTCTAATTTGAAAGCTCCCTTCAGCCAAGACTGGAGGTGGGAACCCTAGACTGCTCAGCATGGTTATATTAGGCTCTCCTCCCCCTGTAACGGTTCTGGATTGTCAAAGTTGCTGATGTCTGTAGCTTTGTTGGTTCGTGGCTTGCCTATCTCCGTGTTGCCGCCTGAGCTGCCCTTGCAAATGGTCACTGTGGGGTTCAAAGGTATAGGTAATCCCTTGATTTTCGTATTGCTCAAGAAGACTGCTGACCCTGCGTCTTTCAGAAAGGCAAATTTTGATGTTATTGTTGGTTGAGTACCAGATGATTTGTAACCAAAGTACCCAGCTTCCTGCGTGTGCAGATAGGAAGTACTAACTGTAGTGCTTCCAGATGCACTTGGCGACAGGTCGAGTATGCGACCTGTGTCGACAGTAGATGTCTCTTGCTTTTCTCTCCATTTCTTTATTTTTTGTGGGGCTACACTCTGCTTCCCTGATCGCATCCTTTGCTTTGTCCGGTTTTATTGCAGAAAGCCAAGGCGCCCCGTCTTGGGCCTTCAAGGTATCCGTGCAGGCGGCCTAAGAGTTGCAAGTGGTCCAAGCGCGCTGGAGTGCAGGAGGGATAAGGATGAGAGCAGGGTTCGCTGCTGATTAGCTAGCCGCACCCGGCGCTCACTGGGCCTTTAAGGGTGACCGCTCTCTTTTTTCTTTTTCTTCTCCTGCTGTCTGCTGCCTGCTCCCTGCTCCCTATCAGCTCCATGTTGATCGGCTGTTCGCTGTTGGTCTCTGTCAGTTGGGGCTACTACTGGGAGCTTTACTTCCTTTTCTTACGGATCTTTACAGATCTGCTCACACAGCCCTGCGCCTTCCGGACCAATTGCCACTTCAACAACGAATCACGCAGCTAGTCACTTACGATTTTCCAAATGCTCCAAGTGGCTTTAAGTCCCATGCTCGAAGCACGCGCGTGCGCGTACCTGCCAGTAGAGATAGAATGGTGATGCTTGTTGCTTTGGGCCCTTGGCCTGCAGTTTTGGCCTGCCGCTGATGTCTAATGCGTGGATGGGTGGACGTTGGAGCTGCTTCCCACCACGCCACCGGGGAATTCTGTGTTGTACAGTCAGCCGCTGTCATCAGCCGCCACTCACCGCTCCTCGCCCCCTCACGACCTCCACCTCTCCAGCGCCTTCGAGGGTGCGATGAAGATGATGCCAGAGCTGTGGGAGCTACATGGCTCCGCGAGACCGCTGCGAGTCAGAACTGGGGCAGCTGATGTGGGCAGGAGGGAGCGGGAGGGAGCAAATGACCAAGCAGGGGTGAGCAAAATGTGTGCGAGTTTGCCTGCAATGGCGAGTCTCAACGGTCTCCGGCCTCCGGTATGATCTCGGCTCAGCACCAGGCTCCTCTGCGTGAGAACTTCTTCCCCAGCACCTTCCCCAGGGAGGCGAGAAGCAAGCCGGCGATGGCGAGTCCCGATCTAGCTCTGGATCGAGCTCCTACTCCGGTTGCCGATCTCACCGGTATCCAGTCTCCGGTCTCTGGCCGGTCAGGAAAAAGGAGCTGACGATGTTTGGCTCCTAACGAAGCACCTCCTCCTACAGCTGCAAATTGGTCGTAGTCACCTGGGGCTATGTGACCTGGGAGTGGTCTGCTCTGAGTAAGTGCTCCCTTAAGAAAATGGGGTATAACCCAGAGTGGGTCAAAGGACCTGGGTATCGTATGATATAGAAAATAAGGTGGTCCTAGACACAATTTATCTAACACATTTAGATGCAATATTCATTTTAACATCTGAATGGTCATTTTAGGACGTAATCCTGAAAGAGAAAAGGAAGAAAAACAACAGGCCAAATGCGTTTGCAGTTTTGTCAAAAAAGTACCCAAAACGGATTTCAGTATGGTAATACAAATTCACAATTTAATCCACATTCATATATACATAGTTCAATAAATCCCAGAGGTTGGGAGAGTTCTGCCAGGAGCAGTAGAAAGTGCAAAGAGTGAGTGCTCAAGTGAAAGAGTGAAAAATGAATAAAAATGAATAAAAAAGTAAATCCAGTGGTTATGACAAAGACTAAGGTTCAATTCGCTTAGCGTTGATCCTGCCCCATAAAAAATCAATCATATGATTTATTTATGATCTTTCAGAAGGAGGGGGGAGACGGGGTGCAGGCATAAAGAGAGTGGGGGAATCGTCGACGTTTTGACCCTAGCGCTGTAGAGGGTAAATAACTTTATTGTACAGTTAATAAAAACTCACAATTTTTTTAAAATACACAGCTTAAAAAGAAATATATGTCAAAGATAAAAGTGATTATCAAAGATTACAATTTGTCGATCGCCTTATTTTGTGATAGTATATAAAGTTCATGTTTCCAATTTACTTTTTAATGTTGTTTGTAAGAACTGCAGACCCAGAATTATGCTCTAGTGCTCTGTCTGCCTGTTAGTATGCTTCCTCATTTTGCTTTTTCTTGAGTCTTTCCGTTGCTGCATCAAAGAATTTTGAGAGACGGCAGTTTAATTGGGTCTCCTGCGGGTTAAAACATAATTTGACTGCCTGTCTGCAGGTTCTGGTACCCTTCTGATTCCATATTACACATAGTAAAGATTTCCTTTTATCCAATAAGCCTGGGCAAATACATATTATATGGTTTAAATCTTCCGATCCAACTCCACAAAGACGGCAAGTCTGATCATCTTGATTCCTTTTCCATGGTGGCAGATGAGGGAGGATTGGTAAGATACCGAGCCGCAGCTTTAGAAATTTTTCTTTTGCCTTCTGTTTGAATCCATGATCCAAATAAGCTTGAGGCTTAAGTGTTTTGTAGTCGTTTAGGACATCCATGTGCCCTCTTTGCTAGAGCTTCCTTATCTTCTGTTAGCGATATTATTTTTGTTACTTTGGTTACTACCTTTTTGAAGCTCTTATGATCTATTGGTGTGTCCCAGAGATCAGTCAATTCGAGTCTTTCCAATGATTCCGTCAGATACTCTCTGGCAAGTGATTGTTCTCATTGTTGCAGCTCGATCCAAAGATGGGCATTTAAGGTACCTTGCTCTGCGTTTTTGATCTTGTTCCAGCATTTTATGTAACTGCCCCTTCTTTCCACTGTTTGCTTTTGAAGGCCGAATTCGAGGCATATTTGGGCTAGAGATACATAGCTGGGTAGCTGAAAGATGGATCTGTAGGTTTTACTGATCACTTTATCGAGGATCGGCGCATCTTTTCCAAGAGTTGATTCGCTCCCATATGTCAGCGTAGGTTGAAGACGAGCTCTTTGACGTAAATATATCATTTACTCTCTTAATTTCTATGCAGGTAAGTACTTAATCAATAATAACTCAATCGGAAAGAAAGAAACCAGAGTCCGTGGTGTTAGAGTTCTTAGGGGTTTTATTCCTCAAAAGGAATGGTCATGACCAAGATATCATGTTCTTCCCACCACAGGGGTGGAAGAAGGGATAGTAAGAGCGCTACATTTTATTGACAGTACATAGCTTATATACTTAATTCATGTCATAGAAAACAGTACAGTAGGCGTAACAGCTGAGAGAAGACAAGATAACAGTATACACGTGTTACTAGTACGTAATCAGAAGGCGTGGACTAGGCGTGAACTGGAGGTGTGTGCTAGAAACGTCACAGGTAGGTGTCACAAGGGGGTGGCACTAAACAGAAATGTTGCAATGTCAGCAGAAATCGGAAGCTTGGATGCGCGCGCAGCTGCATGACGTGTGATTGACGTGCAACTGGAGGGTGCAGGGGACTTGACATTTACACTGACAGAAAGAGACAGAAGTCTGGCATGTCAGATCAACTTGTACTTCTATCATATCTGATATCTGATGTTTGGGAACCATATTATCTGGACGGAAAGGTCTCTGGGGCAGAAGCTATTCTATACTAACTGTGGATGCGTGTATAAGCGCCTAAGTGTCTGCATGAGAAGCATGGGGGCATGGGCCTTCCATGGGAGCATGGTAACAGAGGCTATGAATTACTTGTACTGAGACAGGTCGGCCCTTTGGTTCTGCAGCTGAGGAGGATGTTTACTGAAGCTAGTAGGCAGGAATGCATTTTCGAGGAGCGGAACAGATAACTCGAAGGTTATAGTCAGTCTTGGCAGGCAGCAGGCTGAGCTGAGCGCGATGGGCCGCGCTGGAAGTAAGTCAGAGTTCACGGGTACAGAGGCAGCCTGGGCAGAGGCTGTCAGAGTCAGAAGCCAGAAAAGAGGCTCGATGGCAGAAATTCAGGGCCTACTTTGCCAGAGCAGAAAAACATGTAAAGTACACTACAAAAAGACGGTGGCATAGCATACTTAGGAACGGGCTATTTAATCCATTCAGGGTGGATCTGAAAGAGGACAAGTTAACGTTGGACGCAAATGTATTTGCGTCTTCATAGCTGACACAGGAGGGAAGTTACATGTACTTTAAGCTGGTACATGGAGACGGTGGGGTACGCGCTAGGGAACACAACTTGACCATAAAATTTATATTTCCTCATCTTAGTACTTTTAGAAGCGGGTCGAGCGTACAATCAGGCAGTACTTTCTTCAGGGGCTTTATCGCAATATAACTCATGGTGCCTTTTCGGTGCAGCGTCTCTAATTGAGGTTTGAACGAGCCTCTGCTGTCTAATAGGACCCCAAGATACTTATAGCTTGTTGCATGGTCCAGTTTCAGCCCATCCAAATACCAGCTGTTCTTCCTAGCCTTCTTGTAATTCACAGTCATAGTTCTTGTTTTTGTTAAATTGATAGTTAATCCGTTGCACTGTGAGAATGAGCTGGTAGTGTTTAGAAGGTGCTGGAGACCAATTGGAGTCCGGCTTATTAGGACCAGGTCATCAGCGTATAGGAGATTGAACAGCGTGATTTCTCCCAGTCGAGGAGCATGCGATTTAATGCTGTCCAATTCCCCTGGTAAGTCTGCTAGGAAAAGGTTAAATAGTGTGGGTGCTAGGACGCACCCTTGTTTCAGGCCTTTAAAGGTGTTGATGCGCCTAGAGAGGTGCGTCCCGTCTCCCAGCTTGATCTTGACCCAGGTATTGGTGTGGAGTGAGATCAGCTGCTTCAGAAGGGGCTGTGGTATCCCCCATTTTTCCAACTTTTAACATAGTTTGCCCCGGTCAACGTGGTCAAAAGCTGAGCTGTAGTCTATAAAACATAGAAACAGCGAGTTCTTTCCTGCTTTGGCCACGTTTGCCAACACAGTTAATGCCATGACGTTGGTGCTGGTTCCCTGTCCTCTACAGAAACCTGTTTGGTTTACCGGGATTATTTGCTTTGATGCTGCCCAGGAGGTCAATTCCTCCTGTAGAATGCCAGCATAGTACTTTGCCTCTATGTCAATTTGGGCAATCAACCGGTAGTTGCAACGATTACTCCTATCACCCTGCTTATAAATTGGGCTTATGATCGATCCTTTCCAGGATTCCGGGCTGGTTTCTAGCTCTTGTATGCCCGTGAAGAGTGATACTAATGTGTTGCTCCAGACTTCCTTGTCGTGTTTGAATATTATTGGTGGTATCCCATTTGGGCCTGGCGCTCCTTCCGATTTCCCCTTCTGTATTTGTGTTTTTATCCGAACCGCTGTTATGTTAATTTTATTTTCATTACTGCTTGATATTGTGCTAATGTTGCTTGATCCATCTTCCTTCTTTTGATTGTATTTTCCCACTTTGCTTTTGGTGGCATTTCTGGACCCTTTTTTGATCTTTCCTGTGTCGTTGTCCTTCTGATTACTCTCCGTTTTCTGTAATTTCACTTCAATGGAGTTGCCCTCTTTGGTTTTATTAAAGTGATTATACAGATAATCTGCCCAAACTGCCTCTGATATATATGAGCTTATTTCATGGTGCCCTGGCCGCTGCAGGCTGTGAATTGTTTGCCAAAATTTGGTGTTGTTTTTTAGTTTTGAGTCGTGCTTTATTTTTGCCCAGAATTCGTCGTTCGCCTGTCTTTTTGTTACCCAAATTTCATTTTTTAAGCTTGTTTTTAAACCGTGTAAGGTTTCTTGCAGTGACTCTTTTTGAGGCTGTACGCGCAGTTGTTTCAGAACTTGTTTTATTTTCCGTTTGAGTCTTTTTATCTCCAGTGTGCTTGTCTTTCCTGGTGTGGGCTTCTGAGATTTACCTTTAAGCGTCTTTGGTTTTGTTGCGTATTTGATCCCGAGGGCCTTCGTATACTCGTCAAAGGCTTCTATTGGGTTCGTGATCAGCTTGCCCTGGTGAATTAGATCCTTCACATTTGTAGATAGTTCTTCAATCTTGTCTGGTTTGTATCTTATTCGTTTGAAATCTGATGTGTATTCGGATCCGACGCTTACCCTGGCTTCCATAGGACTCTCTCTGGTTATGCTTAGGACAATTTCTTGTGGCAGATGGTCGCTTCGATCACTAGCACCCAGTTTAAATGTTTTGATGATATCAAACAGAGGGAGAGTTGCAAGTGCATAATCTAGGTGGGAGGAGATTGTTGCGGAGTGATAGGTTGATGCTGGAGGGGTATCCTCTTTGAACCGGCCATTCAGCACCCTTAGATTTAATTGCTCTAATTCCTTTAGTAATTGATTTGAGCACCTGGTTTGTTTGATTTGAAGTGCTTGTGCTTGGGTTGGAATACCCCAGGCTCTGTTAAGCTCCTGTGCTAGTTCGTCGTCCAATGTGGTTCTAAAGAGAAAAAGACTGAAGTCTCCTGCCAGGATCAAGTTCTCAGCTTCCCCCACTTCTATGATTCTTGCTGTTTCCTTGACCAGCTCTCTTGCGCCTTTCCATCTGTGCTTCGGATGTATATAGGAGTTAATTATAACGAGAGGGTGGTCCGACTTTCTGATTTTAATTGTTATAGCAATAGCCGGTATAGCATTTGGGGCTATGGTCTTACTCTTTATCTCCTTCATTGCTCCTATTGTGAGATTTGAGGCAAAGATAATCAGTCCGCCTGAGCTATGACCAAAGGTTGAGGTCCTAGTAGCTGGGACAATTTGCGTCATGTATCCTTCCAGGGCTATCTCACGTTCTTCCCAGGTTTCTTGTAATAATATCAGGTCAAATGACCTTAAATATGTTAATGTTTCCTGATCATCCAGTTTGTCAGTCAAGCCATTGATGTTCCAGATGCATACTCTGAGATTATTCCGTGTAGTGTGTGATAAAGGCTGGGCAGGAATCCCTTGTCATTATCTGACCTTATTTGTTATTGTTCGCTGTATTTTGTCCAGATTAGGGATTGGTGGTTTTGTTGTTACAGTTTTAGTATATAAGAGCCTCCCTTGGGGGCCTGGTGACTGGCTAAGAGCTCCTTTTAAAATTGATGTTGCTTTATGAAGGTGTTATTTTTTACTCTCCTCTAAAAACGGTGTTGGGTAGGCTGGTCTCCTTCCTGGTTCCGGCTTTATTCCCCACTGAGAGAATTTATTAATTTCTCCTAGGATCCGATCAACCAGATCGTTAGATGTCCATGTTGTCTTTGCTGTTTCTGGTTTATACGGTTCGCGTGTGGATTGGAATTCGATTAGAAGTAGGTCAGTTGAAGTGATGTCTTCCAGTCCCTTAATTGAGTTGACTAATTTTATTATGTCATGTATTTAGGGTGTCCATTCTGCCTCTAGATTTATACTCTGGGATAAATAGTAATATACCTGTCTCATTAGATGGTATAGCTCTGGTTTCTTGGGCTGAGGTTGATTCGAGGTGTGTGACCCAGTTGGGGAGTTGGTCATTGTTGTTTTTAAATATGGCAGGAGTTTCCCTTATTTTGGGATGTTCCAATTCCTGCTCTAGGACCGGCTGTTCCTCGTTTTGTGGCCTATCCCTTAGCTGGCTGGCCGTATGACCCCTTACTGAGCTACGTGAGTCAATCTCTTGCTCAGATCTTTCCCATTGTTGTAAGCGTTGTGCCTTTCTATCCTCCTTTTGCTCGGGCTGTTCAATTACCGTCTCTAATAATTCTTTTGACATTAGAGTTTCATTTTGTTAGGGGTCCTTGTAGTTTCCAGTTTCTTACCCAGGGACAGAGTCTGCTCAACCTGGGGAGAAAGTACCGCTATCTCTTCTTGTTCAGCTTGGTCCTGGGATTCTGCTGACTGCCCCTCCTCTTTATGAACAACAGCTGTCATTTTCCTGTTCCTGCGCTTCCTTTTTTGTTTCCGTCGGATTCGTGAGTTTGTGGGTACCTCTGTGCTAACTTTTTCGTGAGATGAGGGGTTTAAGATGGAATTTTTTACAGGCTGCTTTCTCTTTCCTCAGATCCTGCGAGAACTAGGGGGCTGAGGGGGAGTCTCTCTTTGATAGCGCTCGTGAGGCCGGTGCAATGGATGAAACCATCTTCCCGACCCACTCATTAAGAAGCTGTGCGTCTATATTCGCGTTGGCGGTGAGAGACGGGGTGTTCTGTGCCAGGACAGGGCCCATGATGTCAGGAATCAGTTTTTTCCATTGTCTCTTCAAGAAATAACATTTGCTTGAAGCCGGAATGTCACATGCCATGTTCAGCTTAAATGGGACCAGTGCATGGTCTGACCAAGTCAGGGGTAGTGGTGCCTCTGGTTGCACCTCCTTAATATTAGAAAAAATGAGATCGAGCATGTGGCCCGCTGTATGCGTAGGGCCCTCGTTGATCAGCCTAAGATTGGCTGTATTTAATGTAGATCTGAGCAGCTCTGCTACAGCACAGTCTGTTTTGTCCATATGGATATTGAAATCTCCTACCACAATGAATTGAGGGTGGAGGAGGGAACTCTGAACAATCGTGTCTAGCAGAGCAAGGAGATTGGGGTCTTCGCCGCCAGGAGGGCGATAAATCACTAATCCTGCTAACGATAGCTGAGGGCTTACCTGAAAACAGAAGTGAAGTCCCTCAATTCCCTGAATTAAGGTAGGGGCCGAGGATGTAAGTGTTAGTTGCTCTTTAAAAATAATAGCGTCACCTCCACCTCTTTTTGCGCCTGGGCGGTTGGCGAGACATATTTTAAATCCCAAAGGGACTGCTAGCGCAATAGCGGTCATGTTATCCTCCTTGATCCAAGTTTCTGTTAAAAACAGAACGTCCCACTCCTGCTCTTCTAATAATAGCCAGACATCATCTGAATGTTTGACTAGGGATCTGCAATTCAGTAGGCCTGCTCTGAGTCCTTTATGGATTAAAAGTTTGGGTTTGGGGAGCCTCACCATGTCTCTGGGACCAAGAGATAGCCCGCATGTCCCACAAATCTGGGGGGGCGCGGTGGTCTGAAGGTCGATTTCGTGAGGGCAACACTCAGATGGAAGATTGAGTGCCCTTAAGTCCTCACCTGACCACACTATCCTTTTTTCTTGTACTCCTTTACAGGCAGCATATCTGGCCCGGCCGCGATCTGGTCGCGGACGGGCGCAGACGGGCTTGCCTTAGGCACGCCTTCGGCGCGCAAACGGCGCTCCCGCTGCGCTCATCCGCTGCGCTTCCGGTCGAAGCACATACTAAATAGGAAATGGAGAAAAAGGGGCATGGCCTGACAGGTGGTGGGCGTGGCCTGCGTGTCCCAGGGGGGGGGCGTCCACACCAGGAAGTGTCCCGCGGCAGCGTTCCTGCAGTTGCGCGGGAGAGCCCAGGGGAGAGAGGTAGGTTTGTCTTAAGTCACAAAAATACACTCAAACACGTAAAATCTGTTTTAAAATCACAGCAATTACACAAAGTTTTAAAATCTCAAGGATCGACTCTCCCGGCTTCCGCCTCAGGAGGTCAGTGTGTTCAGACTCGCGCTCTGCTTGGCGCGCTTTTTATCGACTCGAAAAAGGGGCGTGGCCTGAGAGGTGGTGGGCTTGGCCTGCGTGTCCCAGGGAGGGGGCGTCAACACCAGGAAGTGTCCCGCAGCAGCGTTCCTGCAGCTGCGCGGGAGAGCCCAGGGGAGAGAGGTAGGTTTGTCTTAAGTCACAAAAATACACTCAAAATCTGTTTTAAAATCACAGCAATTACACAAAGTTTTAAAAATCTCAAGGATCGACTCTCCCGGCTTCTGCCTCAGGAGGTCAGTGTGTGGGGCAGATCTGGGGTCTGGGGGGACAGATCTGGGGTCTGAAGGGGGGCAGATCTGGGGTCTGAGTGGGCAGATCTGGGGTCTGAGGGGGCAGATCTGGGATCTGGGGGGGCAGATCTGGGGTCTGAGGGTGGCAGATCTGGGGTCTGAGGGGAGCATATGTGGGGTCTGAGGGGCAAATATGGGGTCTGAAGGGGGTAGATCTGGGGTCTGAAGGGCAAATCTGGGGTCTGAGGGGCAGGGGGAGATCTGGGGGGGCAGGTCTGGGGGGTCTGTGGGGGTCTGAAGATGAAGGTAACTGCACAGACAGAAAGGGCTCCTTCCTCCTCTGCAGCAGCCTGAACACAGCAGGAGAGACAGGAAGTGATGTCAGCACCGCTGCTGGTGCTGTCTCTGCCACCGCTGACCTCCTGAATGTCATGTCTGTTCCTTTGCAGAAGTTTAAAAAATGAACAAATTGCTAGTATTTCACTGAGGCAAGGGGCAGAGCTGGCATGAGGGGCTGAATCTGAGGCTCCTCAAGAACACACCAGGGAAGGGTGAGGCCTTCCCTCCATGTATCAGTTCTGTTTCTATTGTGAAGCGCTCTACGCTATATAAAAATGCATAAATAAATAAATAAAATGTCATGGACTGTGAGTGTCTTAAAAACACCCATGTCTTTGTCTTTACAGGCGCCAATGCTTGTTTCCCTGCTGGTGCCTGGAGGCGGCACTTCTGTCAGCGGCCACCAGATGACGCTCCTCGCCTGCTGATGAAACCACCTGAGCTGCAAATGGGGGTGGGAGGGGAAGGGTTTCCTCTTCCGAGTCAGCGGCAGCGGAGACAGCACCAGCAGCGGTGGTGACATCACTTCCTGTCCCTCCTCGTGTGTTCAGCCTGCTGCAGAGGAGGAAGGAGCCCTGTCTGGTGGGCAGTTACCTTCATCTACAGACCCCCAGACCTGCCCCCCCAGATCTCCCCCTGCCCCTCAGACCCCAGATCTGCCCCCCTCAGACCCCAGATCTGCCCCCCTTCAGACCCCAGATCTACCCCTGCCCTTCAGACCCCAGATCTGCCCCCCTCAGACCCCAGATCTGCCCCTTTCTGACTCCGGATCTGCCCCCCTCAGACCCCAGATCTGCCCCCTTCAGACTCCAGATCTGCCCCCCAGACCCCAGATCTGCCCCCCTCAGACCCCAGATCTGCCCCCCCCAGACCCCAGACCCCCCCCACCCCCCGACCCCAGATCTACCCCCCTCTGACACCAGATCTGCCCCCCCTCAGACCCCAGATCTGCCCCCCAGACCCCAGATCTGCCCCCTTCAGACTCCAGATCTGCCCCCAGACTCCAGATCTGCCCCCCTCAGACCCCAGATCTGCCCCCCCAGACCCCAGACTTCCCCACCCCCCGACCCCAGATCTACCCCCCTCTGACACCAGATCTGCCCCCCTCTGACCCCAGATCTACCCCCCTCTGACACCAGATCTGCCCCCCTCTGACACCAGATCTGCCCCCCTCAGACCCCAGATCTTCCCCCCCCTCACAGCCCAGATCTGCCCCCCTCAGACCCCAGATCTGCCCCCCTCAGACCCCAGGTCTGCCACGCTATTTTGGATGAGACACAAGTCGTTGTTGAAGGTGAGTTTGGGAAGTGGGTTATCCAGTCAGTTTCGGTATCGCATTTTTTGGGGGGTTTCATGAATGCTCCGTGTAAGGTGGGGGAAGTCAGAGGTAAAACAGACAAATGTGTTGTATGAATAAAAAAATGGGAAGCGGTACGACAGGGGCAAAATCTATGGGAGTCCAGCCCGTATGTACAGTCTAGCGGAGGATAGTAAACTGTCACAAATCACTACCGGCATGGAGGGCAGATATTACTAGCTTGCCTTTTAAAACCTGTGGGACATGTTCCGTATAAGAAACATACGAGAGTCCTGAGGATGTTATCAAACACTGCCACCTATTTGGTGGTTTAATATGGGTAACCAGTCTCCGACATACCTGCTGGATGGGTTAACCACTATGCAGTTTGAGACAGTGGGATGACAAACATTATTATTGATTCAGTCTTGCTATAGGAGTAGTAGACATATAGGAATATCTGAAGGGCTGGTTTACATTTCTGCCTGAGTCCTAGATCTTAGTGTATTTTGGTATGTGACTGGGTCCCACGCTTGGTTAGATATTACTTTCCTCCTCTTTTATTTTTATTTTCTTTGACAGTATCAAAACTAAGTTACAAAATGAGCCAAGATTCTGGACCTCCGGCAGTGTGTGTACACAGAGACGCTATTCTTAGAAGATCTTCCTGTTGGGGGTACCTCCATTTATTCAAGGTATTTTGTCCTGCCCTAAGTCCTTAAATGGGAATCCTTTTAACCACTGTATAAAAGGATGCCTTAGTCTAATAAAATCCTCGGACAAGTTGTCATTTTCTAGGCGGAAACCCGATGGTACGACAGGGTGTTCCGTAGGTGCCAAACTCATATCAAAGGAACTATGGGAAAATAAATATAATATTGTTTGCAAGAAAGCTGTCTATTGATGGGTGAGATGGGTTATAAATAGGTTTAAAATTATCTGACCGTGATAGATCACCTCCATCTCCCTGCTAGGAACCAGGCAGACCTTTGAATGTTTACAGAGTATTGGGGCACACTAACCTTTAAGTGATGAGCAGTGCGCTCTTCTCCCTACTAGGAACCAGGCAGACCTTTTGAACATTTACAGAGTATTGGGGCACACTAACCTTTAAGTGATGAGCAGTGTGCTCTTCTCCCTACTAGGAACCAGGCAGACCTTTGAACGTTTACAGAGTATTGGGGCACACTAACCTTTAAGTGATGAGCAGTGTGCTCTTCTCCCTGCTAGGAACCAGGCAGACCTTTTGAACGTTTACAGAGTATTGGGGCACACTAACCTTTAAGTGATGAGCAGTGTGCTCTTCTCCCTGCTAGGAACCAGGCAGACCTTTGAATGTTTACAGAGTATTGGGGCACACTAACCTTTAAGTGATGAGCAGTGTGCTCTTCTCCCTGCTAGGAACCAGGCAGACCTTTGAACGTTTACAGAGTATTGGGGCACACTAACCTTTAAGTGATGAGCAGTGTGCTCTTCTCCCTGCTAGGAACCAGGCAGACCTTTGAACGTTTACAGAGTATTGGGGCACACTAACCTTTAAGTGATGAGCCGTGTGCTCTTCTCCCTGCTAGGAACCAGGCAGACCTTTTGAACGTTTACAGAGTATTGGGGCACACTAACCTTTAAGTGATGAGCAGTGTGCTCTTTGATACACAATAGATTACAGTGAGTATCTGAGGACAAATGGGGTATACTATTGGTTTCCCCCCCTTTGCTTTTTTATAACTCTAGGGATTATGGTGACACAGATTAACAATGTGTGTTTTATTTTGTGCCTTAGTGAGCCTTATAGGATGAACACATTAGGATGACCTTGATGTTTGATGACACTATCTTTTCTGGGTATAAGGTGGCGCGTGTGTACTGTATCACACTTTGCATGTGTTCGGTCCAATCAATGTCTATATATAAAGAGTTTGTGTCGCCTTGGGCTAGTAACCGATGGACGTTTCCATACATGTTTTTTTCCAGGTCTTCCCAGGGTGTTTGAGAACTTTTTTGTGTGATAATCTGCGGGTCCTGTTGAAGGTGGCCTTATTATTTGCTTATTTTTGTTTAAATATCTTTATTGGTATTTTCGGATTTTATCATAACTGGCATCATAGTTCTATACAGTACTTTCTGTTGCCCACCGCAAAATTATATAATCCCCGTGACATTCAATAGTGCAAGTGCCAACAATGAGAACATAAAACCAACACTGCAGTCCTGCTGCCAGATACATGCATTATGTTGGACACATATGGAAAAATCTCATTGTGCTATTACTCGCCGGTGCTGCTACTTCATGGTCTATGAATCAGAAACAAGGCCATACATAGCATGATCCATACATATCTTATTGGGGCCAGTACTACAATATCTGATGAACATTCTATCCTAACACAGAACAATAACCTGTTGTTCGGACTTGAACAACAATATAAGGGAAATAATATAGATTGGCAGTTGGCAGTAGGTAGTCACTCGTGGATACCAATAAGACCTGTACCTCCAATAAGCATATAATCAAAACTGAAACATACAATACTACTAACTGCCATCTAAACTATGTAAGTCGGGTCGCCGTTTCATATCTGAGCATAATGATTAATTATCTGCACCTTATTATCTTATGGCTCGCCTATGCAGGGGCTAAACAAAGGCATGTACAGCCATAAAGACAACGGCTAGCACCTACCCTCCCAAAAGTGTGCCGGACCTTGATGGTTACTACTGATGTACCAGGGATCTTATGAATACGTGATTATCTGCAAGTCTGGGCACAACATCGTCCTGTAATCATGACACTGGGTACTATCATGTCTATTGCAGATCAACAGGTTGCACACCTTCATCGTTCACCGCGGCACCGCTTCAAAGGGCAGCTAGCATAGAGTCCCAGTCCTGCGCTATAGGGTATTTACGAAGCCATGCCGTTTCCTCCCTGTGTAGCGCCGTGCTCTACACCTGTGCCCATGTTACCAGTGAACTTTTCCAGTCAACCATCTCTGGTGGCTCTGCATGTTTCCATCTTTTGGTTATTAGTCGTTTTGCCGTGATTAAACCCAGATCCCGGAAACTTGAGGTGATTTTATTGTGTTTTGATCTGGCATAGAGTCCTAAAAGGCAAATCTCCCAAGACAGCGGCAAGGGCGTGCCTGTGCATAAGGCTAGCGTAGTAACTACCCCCGCCAATATTGCTGCCGGGATGGGCAGGCCCAAAGCATGTGTAGTAAATCCGCGTATGGTTGTTAGCAGGGTGGACATGCAGAGGTGGCAATGTGGAAATATCTATTTATCTTATCAGGCGAGAGATACGCCCTCTGGAAGATAAACGTCTGTATAAGTTTGAATCTGGAGTTTCTTGGTATGTGTCTGGAGCTTGCTAACACAGCATCCCATTCCTTATCAGTCCATGGCCGACCTCTATCTGTTTCCCAACTAACACGAAGTCGCAACATGGGCTTGAGTGTGTGCATGAGGAGCGCTTCCACTAAACAGTGCACCACATGGGAGCCTTCCCCCATTACATGCAGGTATTGAAGTAGCAAGTGTGCTGGTGGTTCCACCGTTAAGTCCCCCCAGACAGCTGATAGTGCTTTCAGAAGGGAGGCGTGTAAAAGGAATTGACCTGCCAGCAACTCAGCGTCTTCAGCTAGATTCGCAAACGGCAATAGCCCACCGTCGCTGTAAAGATCAGCCAGCGTGGTCAAACCCGCAGCGTGCCAGATCATCAGAGCTGTTTCTGATGTACCCAGCCTGCCACGTCATTGTCCGAGCAGCGGAAATATAGGGGCATATGGGAGGGTCTCATGGTTAATATATAAGCTTCTCCTATAACATTGCATTGCCAATCCGAGATGTAGTTGTTTTGGCCTTGGAAGTTTTGCAACGGGGTGAAACAGATGGCAGATCTGAGAGTGGGTCCAGGGCCGTGCCATGGCCGCCGTGTCTTCCAGATTCTGACCAGCAAGCCATTTTGTTGCCCATTGGAGTTGGGCAGCCAAATAATACAGTTCCATATTAGGGACAGCCAGTCCTCCCCAGCCAGTGTGAGCGTGCAATTTCCACAGAGCCACTCGCGGCCTCAGGTTATTCCATATGAAATCCCGGAGGAGCTATTCTAACTCTCGATAGCTTGGGCGGAACATAGAGCGGGAGATTTGAAAAATAATACAGTAGCTTAGGCAACACAATAATTTTCAACAGCGCAATACGACTGATAACGTTTAGGGGAAGTGTCTTCCAGAAGCGCATCTGAGCCCGGAGTGCCGAGATTGCTCTCATCAGGTTACCTTCAAGTAGGTCGTCAGGCATCTGATATACAAAGATCCCAAGGTATCTAAACGTGGTGGGGTACCATGTGAGAGGTGAGCCATTTAAGATCACAGCTTCCTCTGCTGTGGTAGCGCTGAAGGGATACATCTCTGACTTGGTCCAGTTAACCCGGAGTCCAGACATTTCATTGCAATGGACGTCGGGATCGCAGTGATATTCCGAAGATATAATAATAGGCCATCTGCGCACAGGGAAATAGTATGTAGCCCATCCCCTAACGGAATGCCTCATGCCTCCCCATCTCCTCGGAGCATCATCACCAGTGGTTCCATTGCTAGGGAGAATAGCAACGGGAACAAGGGACAACCCTGGCGTGTCCCACGTCTCACCCTGATTGGGTCCGAGATAAACTTACAGGTGCAGACTCGGTCAGTGGGGCGCTGATACAATAGGTGAACCATATTTAAAAAGTGATCTCCCAGTTCAAAATTGCCTAAGACCTCTGCCAGACAAGGCCATTCCAGAGAGTCACAGGCTTTCTCCAGGTCAAGAACTAAGCAACCCGACCTAGGCCTACTATGCGTTGCATATTGCTGTATTCTAAAAAAATTAAGAATATTAAGAAAAGTGCACCGGGCTGGAACAAACCCGTTTTGATCAGAGTGTACCAATGTTTTCACTACGGGAGATAGACGCCTTGCCAATAGTGACGCAAAAACTTTGTAGTCAGTGTTGAGGAGTGCATATGGGCGATAAGAGCCCAATCTTCCAATTTAACCTTTCAATGGCAGACAGCAGCACACACAGAGGTCAAGGGTACTTACCCGAAACGCGTTTGGCGAAACATGGACAATATTGCAAACTAAGAGGATGGTGTTTTAATCTGCAGTCTGCCCAATAAAAGGATAAACCGACGTCGTGTGTGGCTCCTTCACTTTTGAGCACCTTCATATGGAATATATATGGCCTGCTCCGGCCAGGAAGGCGTCCCACTGCAAACATGCGGTCCGCGCCTAGAAACTTGAAAGGTGCGTGTGGAACGGCGTGTCCGTTTGGGGTGAGGCGAAAAATAATGCAAAGCTTAACATCACCTACAAAAGCTGCTTAATTAACTTTTCTAACAATTGAATTTTGAGAAGTATAAGCGGCATTCACTATGGTTGTGATAAGGCTGAACTGCATGAACCTCAATGCTTAGCGCGCATACGCCCATCGGGGCGTGACTTTAAAAATCAAACTCAAGTGCGACAACAGTTGTTGCCATTCTTCCATGCTGCCAGTGTTTGGCGAAACATGGACATTATTGCAAGCTAAGAGGATGATGTTTTAATCTGCAGAATGCCCAATAATGGTGTCAGTCAGGCCCCTGTAATGTAACAAAGGCTGTTTTTAAAATTATGACTTTGGCATCAAATTAGTGCACAGAGGCACAATCTACAGGGCTGGCTGCTTATCTAGAAAGCCACGTTTGGGTAGTTTGGGTGACGAGGATTTGGATGTTCATGAATGTTTGTGGCAGCGGTGTTAGAGGCTGTCCATGATGCTGCTTGTGCTCACCCAGGAGTGGTGCCAGTTAACAAGGACTACACAGATGGTCTCCCCTGGGACTGGTGCTTAAGTGCTGAGGTGTTTGGATTTGCTCGAGTGGCGGCAGAGCTAGCTGTGCCTCTGGGTATGGTTGTGAGACCCAAGTCTTTGGTGCTGCTTGGTAAGCCGAGACCGTGCTTGTTGAATATTCAACCAATATGAGTGCTGATATCCGAATTGCTGGTCTGGTTGAAGTTATGATGCTGCTGACAGTAGCGTGTCTGCTAAAAGCGATGGCGTGACTTGTGGATCTATAAAGCCAAATAAGAGAAAGTTATCTTCCGACACCGCAGTCTTCGTGACTGAGACCAGTAACACTGAAGACTCTGAGACTCACAGCAGTATTTTCTCCTTTCAGAGCGTTATTGCTGCAGATGGAGTGAAGCCAAGAAGTAAGCACATTACTAAGGTACCAACAAAGATTAATGTTTTTCATTTGTATTAACTGTTCCTCTTTTGCAGCATTTGGAAATGCATTTTCAAGTTGTGATGCTTTTTGTTTAGTTTTTTCTTGTAGGCTGTTACCTTTGGTTTAAAGGGAAAGATGTTGTATTGTGTGACCTTAATGCTGCAGTTTGCATTTCATTACCATCATTTTCTTACCCTGGAGAATCTCCAGGGTGGAGGAGGTTTGCTGTTCCAGAGTTCTTTCTTCAGCTTCTGGGCAGTTGTTGCTCTGCGGCGATCTGTGGTCCTGTTTTTCTGCTCTTCTTGTAGTAGCTCCTATCAGAGCTTCATCCTCCCGCCAACGATAATATGATGCCAGGCATCACCCAGCACACAACACAGCCTATGAAGGGCTACGTCTATCTGCTCGGCACAATTAGAGCGAGGATAAAGTTATCCGGACCTATCAGGCTGTGAATGTAACCTAAGGCTTAAGGTGAAATGAAGAGCTTACCTCCTTCCTGAGTGGCTCCAGACTGCTGTGTGCAGACTCGATAGCTGGCAGCACCCTGGAGTATGTATGTATAAATCAGATTATGTTGGAAGTAACCTGCAATATAGTGGCAGGCAGCACCCTGCCATAGAGTAGGATTTCTCATAGTATTTTATTTCCTGGCACATTAATGGAGATAGTCTTTTAACTGGCAGAAGAACAACACTGACCATACATTTCCTGGCACCGTCTTTAAAACGACGTACACATTAGGAATGGCATTTCGTTCTGCTGGAATAATAGCACAAGTTATCTTGCACTCTATGTTGTTGCATGGATTTTTGGCTGCAATGCATTCCATGTTTCATTCAAACATGCTTTCTACAGGGCACATACATGATTTGCTGCTGTAGAGAAATAATGCTCCTATGTACTGTGGCAGACTCAGAAATAATGAAAAACTTCATGATTTTTCTTTCAGCTCTTCATAGTAAAACCTTTCACTTTTTGACTCATACATTTGGCAGAAACATAACTTTGTACCATTAACATAGTTGTGATGGGGAACATCCATGTGGGGTTAGGACTGGCTCGACCAGAGTGCTTGCTGACTTGGAGGAGTATGGAGGTGGCCACCTTGCCTGGTCCGGTGTGGAACCAAGCCAGCAATGCTTTGCTGCAGGCTCTTTTGCCCTGATAGCTGTTCAACAGTGTGAGGAGGAGGAGGTGAAGAGCTGGCTAAGTGTGCCCTGAGGCTGGCAGTTCAGTACATCTCTGAAAAGTGAGCTTTGAGTCGATGTAGTGTTCCTCTTATACCACGTGCAATTCACCCTCTCCAAAGCCTCAAGAATTCCTGGGTGTGAAGGGCGGCTGATTCTGATTGGGTGCTTGATGGTTTACCAGAAACGCATGTTTTTGATTGTTCTTGTTTGTCAGTAGTTAATTAAACACGCCCAGGCGTTTTATCTCTTCAGTTGACACAAGCTGCAATAAAGGTTTTTTTGTGGTTACAAAAATATATGAACGGCCAACGAGCCTCTGTAGGTCAAAGAATGTTGTGTTCTGAAGTTGCCAAAAACTATTCTCTCTGATAAAAGGAGATTCTAGTGGCACTGTGAGCAAGCTAATGCAAAAATAGGCTAACATCTCGGCTGGGGTGTACAGAGGCAGTCTGCCGCCAGATCCACAGTATATGTTATCCAAAAACAGCGCAGGTCCTTCATGAAGGGTACTGTAGGAACTACACTACATGGCGCCACCAACGTTTGGTACTTATTTAACAGTAGAATCTGAGTAGCTCAGTTGGGGTTATTCCCATAGACCCCTACTTACAAAAACCAGAGACGTGAAGTGGGTGGGCACAAAACTCCGCCGCAGCTGAGTATTCAAGATATCCTATGTATTGGTTGTTGTTTAATCAAGCTTGAAGGAATTTACCTAAATTGTGCATAAAACCGTACCTTAAAATTCGTTCGACAGTTATTCTGTGTCTTAAACACGATGTGTAAGAAGCAGCCTTAACCCCAATAACCCAGGCACTTAATCAGTCTGAAGAAGACAATGTCAATGCAATACGGATTGCTCCCAATGTAAAGCATACTATGACAGTTAAACTACTCAAACATGGGTTACCACCTAGAGGAGGTGTAGTAATATTCGTGATAGAGGCTTTCCAGACAGAGGTATTCTACTCATAGGTTATATTCCCAGCAGCGAATTCCGTAACAGAAACGTTTCATTATTACACACATGAAGAAGTTCCAGCGGTCTATACGCCGTTTGCGGTGATTGAGATTCCGCTTACCTACCAGGAATAATTTTTTCTGGTTTAATGGCGCCGTACCCCACGTTACTACAAGACCAAGGCTTGGTCCTTTAGGAAGACCAAGGGCAACATGGCCGATATTAGCGGCCTATGCACCACATCCTGACATTGACACAATGCCACGCGATGAACTGCTTGTTCAACTCAAAGAGCTGATAAAACTTTACAGAAACATGACACTCTTCGTCCTGAGGACACTATCGGTCCAACCTACCGTAATTACACCTAATGCAGCTACTACACAGAGCACCGGTACTAAAATTACTCCACACACATTACACACGCTAATGGGCAAAGTGCCCACAAAACCTGAACAAATTCCTTTCTGAGTAGCTCAGAAAATAACCCAGTTAGAAGCAGTATTCCCAAAAACAACACCATTTGAAAAACACAGAATGTTAACAATCTGCTTGCCCATGGGGATAACACCACAGTTAGAGGATTGTGCTTCTAGGGGTACAGTCTTTGCTGCCATATACACCAGAACTCATGGTATCCCTTCATTAGCAATAACATCAGATGTTTTAAGACAAATACAAAATGAGTACGGAGCAGAACTTGCCCTAAACTTAGGGTTGAAGTTAATAAATAACTACAACCAGGTATCCGCCATAATACTAGCTAACGTGGAAGCAGCATCAGTGTCAATCCGCCAACTCCTACGGGAGTTCTCTCCATTAGAACAGGTGAATGAACCACCCAAAATAATTGAAACTGCGTATGCAGAATTTGACTGGAAGTGCACAAAGTCACTGCCAACCAGGTCCCCTGAGCCACATCTCCTTCCCTAAAGTGTACCTGTCGTTTCCACGATTGGCACTCCATAAGTCCCTGGTAAAAGATACCTCTGGTACCCAGGGCCTTGTTGTTAAAGAGGGTCTCTAAAGGCTGCAGCACAAATTATGCCACCCTAAGGGACCCCTCACCAAGCACATACATACATACATACATACATTCATACATACATACATACATACATACATACATACATACATACTGCCACTGCAGCTGTGTGTCTTGGTGCCGACAAAACTGAAGAGTCGACATGGCACACATCCCTGTATGCGATGCCCATAGGGACTGTCTGAGATGTAGGTAAGACACCCCTCTAGCAGGCCTTATAGCGTACGCTACTTTAGGGATATCTCCTGTAAGGGCATTTCTACATGAGCAGATATGCCCCTACAATATCCTTGTCGATTCCAGGATATTGCAAGTGACCAGGAAAGTTCTAGAGTAAGTACATTGGCTGGACGCTTGTTATTACGAGTGCCACAGCTTCATGAAGGATGCTCTGAAATATGGGATATTTGGTACCAAACATCTCAGCATAATAAACCTGCGCTGATGCAGTGTCCGATTTATTAAACATTGCACTTAGAGAACCCCTTAGAGGGGTCCCCTAAAATCTACCAATCCTTAGGGGGGTCACCAACTGACCTGAGCCAGCCTG
This sequence comes from Lissotriton vulgaris, assembly GCF_964263255.1. NCBI lineage: Eukaryota > Metazoa > Chordata > Amphibia > Caudata > Salamandridae > Lissotriton > Lissotriton vulgaris. Next base: position 107,039 of record NW_028251537.1, read on the forward strand.
CTACCACCGGACAGTGTTCTGTCCTCATGGGGAGAGTGCCTTTGCACTTTGAGGTCGATAATGCCTTTACTGGGTGGAAGTGTTCACACCTCCCCCTGGTCAGGAAGAGCCATCTGTGGCAGGTGGGTCAGGAGTGACTAAACTCTTTTGTGTCCTCTGACTTGTGAGGCCAATGAAAGTGAGGGACAAGCCTGTCCCAAGTCTTACTTTGGCCTAGGTGTCCCTTAAAGGGATGTCATGTGCCAGTGTCAGTAAGAAGCCCCTAAACTTCAGAGGTAGAAATGGCACCAGGCTTGGGGTCTCTATCCTCTGAGTAAAGGAGTCCTTCATCCCAGTAGATCCTGTGGGACCCACTGGCACTCCCATCAGCCTCAGCAGCAGCTTGCTGTCTGAGGGGTTCAAGAGAGGGGCAGGTTTGCTGCTCCTGGCTCAGATCTGCCCTGAAAGGGCCCCCTGTCCCCAAGAACTCAACCTGATCAGATACAAGTTCCTCTGAGACAGTACCTTCACAGGGACCGTGATCATCTCCCTCAGGAGACTGGTCCTTCTTCTAAGCCTGGGGGGGAAGACACAGCCTTACCCCTCCTGGTCCATTCTTCCAGGATCCAGGGCCTGTTCAGTGGATGTCTGTTTGGCCTGTGACCTAGTCGCAGCAAACACATCTGCAGAGATGCCCAGCATTGCTGCATGAGTCCTTAGTTCTACTTCAGCCCATGCTGAAGATTCTAAATCATTGCCCAATAAGCATTCCACCGGAAGGTCTGAACTCACCACAACTTTCTTAGGGCCAGTTACCCCTCTCTAGATGAAATTTACAACTGGCAAGGAATGATCACCCCTGACATTGTTAGCTTTGGTCACTTCCTACATCGCTCCAAGTATGATTTGATCAGGGTCCACTAGATCTTTTGTCACCTACGTGACACTGGCACCTGTGTCCCGGTATTCTATGGCCTCCTTACCATTAATCGACGGCTGCTACCTGCATTTTCCCAAGTTACTTGGACTGACACATAAGGTGGCAATATTTATTAATAAATATTTATTTATTTATTTATATATTTATAAAGCTCAACATTTATCCCAGGGGATGTCATGGCCCTAAGGGCTACGGTAGTGAGTAGGTGGGTGAAGTTGAAGGGCCAGATATCAGTCTTTAGGGAATAGGTGTGTTTTGAGTTTTCTCCTGAAGTTCGACTGGGAGCTCGTTCCAGATGTGAAAAGGTACGGCCTCCTGTTCTAGACTTATTTATCTTTGTTTCGGCCAGAGCAAGGTGTTGCGATCTTAGTGGTCTAGTTGGAATATACAAGTGTATTTTGTTCTGAAGGATCATGGGGCCTGTGTCGTGGAGTGCCCTGTGAGCATGACCAAGGAGCTTGAAGCAGGCTCCCTGACGCACGGGCAGCCAGTGGAGTTGTTTTAGGCGTCCTTTGCTGAGCTGTGTTTGCCTTTGTTGCAGACTAGTTTCACTGCAGCATTCTGCACCACCTGTAAACGTTTAAATAGGTAGTCTGGCATGCCCACGAAAAGGGCATTGCCATAGTCGAGCCTGCTGACTAGCAGGGCCTGTGTGACTGTTTTCCTGCTTTCCAGGGGGATCCACAGGAATAACCTTTTTAGGAGTTTCAGGGTGGCGAAGCTTTTCCCACATAGAGTTCATACGTGGGCCTGCATAGATGGTGTGTCGTCAATAGTTACACCCAGGTTTTTGGCACAGTGCTTGGATGTGGGGGCCGTCTCCTAAAGAGGAGGGCCACCAGGAAGAGTCCCAGATGTGTTTGGTTTCTCCGAGGAGCAGGATCTCGGTTTTGTCTGCATTTAGCTTTAGGCAGTGGTCTGCCATACAATCAGCCATTTCGGTAAGGCAGCTAATAAGTTTAGTTTTGGTGTCTTCATGCCCCTTCCCTATGGTGATTGTAAGTTGTGTGCCATCCACATAAGAGCAAACCCCAAATCCCAATTTTGTCCCAATTTGTGCCAAAGGTGAGACATAGGCATTGAACAGCGTGGGGCTGAGGGATGCTCCCTGTGGGAGACCGCATTTCAGTTGTTTCGGTTCAGATGAGAAGGCTCCTAGCTGGACCGTTTGGGTTCTGTTGCACAGAAAAGAACTGAGCCATTCAAGGGTTTTTCCATTTATCCCATTTTCCGGTAAGTTTTCGAGCAGAAGATGATGAGAGACCGTGTCGAACGCTGCAGACAAGTCTAACAGGATCAGGGCCACAGCTTTGCCTTGGTCCAGAGAGTTTCTAATAGGAAACCTTGCAGTCTTTGTTGAAGTCTTTGCTGCCACTAACCTTGCCGGTTATATCAACTCTTGAGACCTTCTGCCCTCGGCTGCTTGCCCTCCCGCCTCCCGCTTCCCGACTCCTCTGACACCTTGGAGTCAGGTTGCCGAGTGGAGCGCGGTGTGAGGGGGGACAAAGAAACCACAATCCCCAGCATTCCGAGCGGCGCACGCCGCGTCATCAGGCGCCAGGAGGCGCTGAAATAGCGCGTTACCCCGGTCGAGGGGGGAAACCTTGCAGTCTTTGTTGAAGTCTTTGCTGCCACTAACCTTGCCGGTTATATCAACTCTTGAGACCTTCTGCCCTCGGCTGCTTGCCCTCCCGCCTCCCGCTGCCCGACTCCTCTGACACCTTGGAGTCAGGTTGCCGAGTGGAGCGCGGTGTGAGGGGGGACAAAGAAACCACAATCCCCAGCATTCCGAGCGGCGCACACCGCGTCATCAGGCGCCAGGAGGCGCTGAAATAGCGCGTTACCCCGGTCGAGGGGGGAAACCTTGCAGTCTTTGTTGAAGTCTTTGCTGCCACTAACCTTGCCGGTTATATCAACTCTTGAGACCTTCTGCCCTCGGCTGCTTGCCCTCCCGCCTCCCGCTGCCCGACTCCTCTGACACCTTGGAGTCAGGTTGCCGAGTGGAGCGCGGTGTGAGGGGGACAAAGAAACCACAATCCCCAGCATTCCGAGCGGCGCACGCCGCGTCATCAGGCGCCAGGAGGCGCTGAAATAGCGCGTTACCCCGGTCGAGGGGGGGAACCTTGCAGTCTTTGTTGAAGTCTTTGCTGCCACTAACCTTGCCGGTTATATAAACTCTTGAGACCTTCTGCCCTCGGCTGCTTGCCCTCCCGCCTCCCGCTGCCCGACTCCTCTGACACCTTGGAGTCAGGTTGCCGAGTGGAGCGCGGTGTGAGGGGGGACAAAGAAACCACAATCCCCAGCATTCCGAGCGGCGCATGCCGCGTCATCAGGCGCCAGGAGGCGCTGAAATAGCACATTACCCCCGTCTCGCGGGACGCCCGGACGAAGCCCGGAACAAGGGCGGGCCGTCTGAGGCCGTCCGAGGTTGGTTACGGTTGGGTTGGGCCCGGTTCCCTGGTCTGATTTGATATTTTCTTAGTTGCAGTCTGTCGCTCACTTTGGACTTTACTATTTTTGTGCTTCCTATTGTAACTGTTGTGCTTAGAGAAAGATGCCTCCGAAAAAGCAAGCTACTTCTAATAACACTATTGACAACTATCTTGTACAAGTTGTAGAAAGAATCAATAGTGATAGGAGATCTTCCTTGGGAATAGATTCAGCTACCCAATCTCCTTTCATTGATATCGAATCAGATGATCCTTTTGCGCTTCAGATCAATAGCAGCTCAAATGGTGAAATACTTGATTCTCTTCCTGATACTATCATTATCCAGCCTAGTGGGGTTGTCGCTGGCATTGAAGACCATAGTGTTAATGAAGCTCTGTTAGAGATATCCACTAGTAATGAGCCCTCAATCTCCCCTCCAGTACCCATTTTAGTCCCGATGATTAATGGGGAAAACCAGAAGGTTATGGCAAAACGGGAGGGTTTAAGGTCAGCCAAGAACAAAGTAGCAAACCTTCCGAGGAAAGTCTCAGAAGAAGAGGACGGTGATCTGACTAGCGAGGCTTATGTTACACTTTCAAATGCCCAATTTAATAAACTACTGTCATTGATGGAAACAAAAATCAAAGGTGTAGGTAAACCTCTGGTCAGCAAAATAGATAAGTTAACCTCCGAGGTTAACCGACTAGAAGGTTTATTAGAAAAAACCCTGGGCGAAGTAGGTAAACTCCCGGAAATTGTTGTTTCTAGGATCGAGTCTACACTGAGCAAACCAGCTACTGTAGTTAATAGTGGATTTATCCCTACCCCTGTATCAAATTCCTTAATGGCACCCAAGATTATCTTCCCTGGTGATGTTCCTAATGTTTCCATTCCAGTTCCCGATGTTGCTGACCCAATTACTGAGAAAGGGACTTTTGAGCTTATAGTTGAAGCTTCACCATTAGTACTTGTCCTTGCTAATGTCCCTCCCTTGGCCCAAGGTGAACACGAAACTACATCTTCCTTAATAAATAAATCTTTATCATGGTTGACCAACAACATGGTAATTTCTCCATGGGGAAAGCAGCAACTCTCGGAAGAGCTTGTAAATGCGAGAAGGGTTCAGTGGATTGGGGACAGGGTCAAAAAGTTTAAGGGGAGTGTGTTGTCCTTCACTTTTCTGACCCAGGGGTTTTGCCTAATATCTTGCCCAACATCTTACCACCACAGCGGAGATCAACCTCAATTGTTCCACTGACTTTGGACTTCTTTTACCCAAGGAAGGGAAGTGGACCGAATTCAAATATTCTGAGAACTAAATGGAATATTGTGACCAAGAGGGGGAGGAAGGATGTTGCCTCGGTGGACTGGGGCTTGGGGTTGGAAAATCGTTTCTCTGCATTATCAAACTTGAATGCTTGTGACTGACAACCACCTATTTGTAACCCTATGCCTTTGATTGTTTGTGATGAAAGCATTATTGGCAAGGCCAGCTACTTAACTAAAGATCGTATTAAGGGGTACCCCTCTGAGGAACTAGCAGGCCCATCCAATGAACATACTTTTAATGATATTGGTGGTAAGTTGATGCACAAGACCATTACACGCCCTAGTTCTGTTATGATAACTAATACGGGGAATCTTTTGTCTTGGAATGTGGCTGGACTATGTTCCAAGTTGGATTGTGCTGACTGGTTCGGATTTATTAACAAGTACGATTTTTGCATCTTCCAAGAGACTTGGGCGTGTGACCCTGTCTTTGCTTTGGGGTACATTAATTTTCACGTTCCTGCTTCTAAGGGCCCTAAAGGGCGTCCGATGAGGGGTCTTACTATATGGATCAGGCAGTCTTTAAAAACTGTTGTAAAATGTGTGGAACTTGACCAAAAAGATATCCAGCCCATCAGACTCACTAGTGATCTCTCCATCTCCATAGATATTTATAATATCTATGTTAGAGGTGGAAACAAAGGTAAATCTGAGGTTCTTTTGAGCCTCTATAATCTTCTTGAGACATACTCTGCAGGGAAAAACATACTAATTGCAGGCGATTTAAATCGCACTTTTGAACCTCTTATCACTGGTGACTCTCATCTTGGGGCAGAGGAAGATAAGCTATGGGATATCCCCACATTAGACACTCCTCCGATAACTCGCTGGACGGCTGACATACTAGGCTTAAATGCAATGTGCCTGGAGTATGGGCTACGAGCCCTGAATGGTCGAACCAACTCAGATCGTGTCCCTGCCATGACTTTTAATAATGGGCGAAATAAAAGTCGTATTGATTATGTCATTTGCAGCATATCCATATGGTCAACTGTTAGTGACATGGTGGTAACAGCAAGGCCAGAAAGCGATCACGACCCTCTATGTGTCTTTCATAATTGGTGGTCGACTAAAGTAACAGCACCAACCCCTTCTGACCAACCTTTGCCCCCGACGATTGTTCCTACTAATGATATGCGCAGGTTAAGATGGGCAGGTGTCAGGACAGACCAGCAGGTCCTTGAAAAAATAGGAGCAGCGACAGACAAGGCCATTGTGGCCATGGAGAGCGTAGCTGGGACCTCACAGGGATATGAAGACATAACTAAAGTACACACGACACTCTTTGACGAAGTTAAAAGTTACTTCATAAAACTTGTACATAACAAGAGGGTCTGCACATATAAAGCTGCAAAGTGGTATAATCAAGACTGTAGGGCTGCAAGATCCAACCTAGGAGCTGCCATTAAGAATAATAATGTGGATGAGATCCGATCGGCTAGAAAGCATTATAAAAAGTGTATTGCTAGGGCAAAAAGAGATTGGGACGAAGCCCACTGGCAGAAGTTGAAATGTGCAAGCGACCGCAAACACTCCAGACTATTTTGGCATATTGTCAAATGGGGTCATGAAAGCCCCCCAGAAGCTCCCAATAACAATGTTTCTCATAATGCATGGGTCAAATTTTTTAGCGAACAGTACTCTTCCAGGGACCAATGCGGTAACAGTTCCTGTCCTACTTACCTGTTCGCAGATGATGATATCTTTGCTCAGAGTGAAGTACTGTTTGCCCTGAAATCTATTCACAGTGGCCGAGCACCGGGCATTGACGGAGTCCCTGCGGATGTTTTCCTAAATGACACCGATAGGTGGAGCAAATACATCTGCTTATTACTAAATTACATTGCTAGGGGTGCTGAAATTCCGGTATCCTGGCGGGGTGCTGTCATTATCCCGGTATATAAAAAGGGAGATCGTGCCCAACCCTGTAATTACCGCCCTATTAGCTTAATTGACACTGTTCAAAAGGTTGTAGGGCGTGTAATTATTAACAATTTGCTTGATTGGGCAGAGGAGCAGAATGTTCTATCTCCTTTTCAGGCTGGGTTTCGTAGAGCAACCAGCACTGTGGACCAGGTCTTTCGTTTTCAATTGATTCAGTGGAGGACTGTGGTACTGGGTGGATGCAGTCTTTATGCAGCATTTGTTGACTTACGGGCTGCATTCGACCTGGTGCCTAGGGCAAAATTGTGGGAGGTGCTGGCAGCTCTGGGGGTCCCAATGACCCTGTTGACCTTGATCATGAGACTCCATGAGGGTACTTACGCTAAAATCCAATGGGGTGGCTATGGAAATGACACTGTCGACTTCCCTGTTGAGCGTGGGGTTCGACAGGGTTGCTCAATGGCACCAACATTGTTTACCCTTTTTATTAATGGCATTGTTTCCCGTATGCAATCTCAGTCTGTGGATGCTCCTTCCCTCGCAGGTGTAAAGGTTCCTATTTTAATGTTTGCCGACGACACCTTAATTTTATCGAAATCCCCCAGTGGTCTGCAAAAGGCACTGGTAATTTTTGACAAGTTTTGTAGTGACCACGGCTTGGAGGTAAACGCAGCTAAAACAAAACTCATGGTATTTAATCCTTACAGAAATTTTAAATCTAAAATAACCATGAGCGGGCGTTACCTTGAAGTAGTAAATTCTTTTACTTAAATGGGGATCCATATTTCTAATGATAATCGATGGAACCAACATTTAAATATTGCAGTGTTAAGACATAAGCAATTGGCTGGTACCATCATTAAGGAGCAAAGTAAATCTTTGACCAAACCGATTAAAGCTCCCCTGATCATATATGAGGCTAAGGCAATAGGGTCAGCATTGTATGGGGCAGAGCTGTGGGGGCAAGAAAACCTCCAGGAGTTACAGACATCGGAGAATAACTTCCTTCAGAAACTTACAGGTACCCCACAGAGCAGTCCCCTTTTGCCTCTTAGATATGACCTCGGCAGGAAGGAAATCTCGGCAATGTGTAAACTTCGTCCGATATTATATTGGCGTAGAATTTGGACCACCCCTGAGTTGTCACATTATGCAGAAGAGTTTGCTGATGTTATTAAAGCGGACCGGTTTAACAAAATTAGATGGTTTAAATCACTAAAATTAGCACTATGTGAACTAGGACTAAATGAACTGTGGTCCGATCCAGCCGGGTCATCCTTTCCATCTAAGTTATTTGTAAAAAATCTTTTCTGGGAACGGGTTGAAAACAGGAGTATGCTTAGTATTAATAACGGGTCTATGACTACTGCTTTCCTTGAAGTAAAGCTGTTTCCTACGTATGAAATGTATTGGGATTTTATAACTAAACCCATGGATAGGAAACTGTTTTTCCAAATGAGGGCTGGTTCTCTACCTCTACGCAATTTAACATCAAAGTGGAGAGATGGAGGTCCAGCTACTTGCCCAGTATGTGGGGAAGGGAAGGAAACGTTAGGTCATTTCTTGTTCTCCTGTCATGTATATTCCGCTCCCAGACGTGTTTGGTTGGCTCCTATGTCTAGAAATCTGGGTACAAAAAGTAGTATGGTAGCCTTGCGTATTTTAAAATCTACCTCCTTAACCTGGATTATAATAGCGACTGCAAAGTATTTGGGATGGGCGTGGGTAATCAGGCAGAGATTGCTAGTAGGGTAACTACTCTCTGCTTAGATGAACAGAGACTGCTAGATTATCTATTCTCTGTTCCGTTCCCACGTGAGGTGTCTTATCGGATGAATAATTTTAACAAATTTTACTGACTTTTAATAGTGATATTGGATTGTTTCTTAACCTGTTTTTTTATCAAATGAACTTTGCACCTGGGATTGTATGAAGTATACTGAAATATAATTGTATTTCCCTTTTTTTATGCTCATGTGCTTATGTCATATTCGATTCTGTAAATTTAATTGTATTTTATTATGTGTTTGTATGTCTGCTTTTATGAGTAATACTCGAATAAAGCACTTTTTGAATTGAAATTGAATTGAATTGTTTCTAATATTGTCCGTGACGGCCAGCAATGTGGCCTCTGTGCTATTGGTAGCCCTGAAGCCTGTTTGGGAGGGGTCCGGTATGTTGTTGTCTTCTAGGTATTTGGATAGCTGTCTATTAATCAGCTTCTCCAACAGTATGGAGAGATACGGGAGTTGAGATATGGGTCTGTAGTTGATCGGATTTGTCACATCTGTACCTGCTTTGTTTTAGCAGCAGGGTCACAATCGCTTGTTTCCATGTTTCTGGGAAAGTTGCTGCTTCTAGGGAGTTGTTTAAAAGCTGCGTGATAGCTGGGGTGAGGGAGGGTATGATCTGTCTTAAAATAAAATGTGGGCAGGGATCAAGGGGGGATCCAGATTTGATATCTTCATGGTTCTGGCAACATCTGCTTCTGAAATTGAGGCGAATTTAGTTGGGTGTGATTATTCAAGGGGGGGTCTGAATCTCCCCTGCTATTGGGGGCCACTAGGCTGTTTCGGTCCAATGTTGAGTAGATTTTTTCTACTATATCTGTGAAAAAATTACTGATCATTTCACCGTTTTCTGTTGAAGGGTGCAATGCTTGGGACGTGCAGGCGGGTTTACACAGTTCTTTTACAATTTTATATAGCTCTTTGGTTGAGTTGTTATTTTCGTTGATTCTTTGTGCATAGTGTGTCCTTTTTGCCTTTTTTTATGGCATGATTGTAAGTTTTGAGAACAGTTTTGTAGATTAACTTTTCAGCATCTAGTTGGGACATTCTCCAGGTGTGTTCCTTGATTTTGCATTTCCTTTTAAGTGTTTTGATTTCTGGGGTCTACCATTTTTCAGAGGTGGTTCTTTTTATGGATTTAGATTTGATTAAAGGGGCATATAAGTTCAAAGTGTGGGTGATCCCCGTGCCTAGATTCAGTGCGTCTTTGTTGGTTAGTGGAGTACCTAGGTGTTCTAGGTTGGTGTTTGTTGGCCAGTGGAGTTTAAATGATTCTGGAGTTACCAGTTTCCAAGGTCTGTAAAAGTCGTGCGCTGGTAGAGAAGGTCCTGCCAGTAACGTAGGCTGAGCAAATGAAAAGGAGGCAAGGGAGTGGCCCGTCCATGTCACGGGTTGAATCTCCTCAATCGAGGTAGTTTCAATGTTTGAGAACAGTAGGTCCAATGTGTGGCCTGCATTATGAGTGGGACCTTGGATCCAATGTATAAATTGGAGAATTTGCATGTCATTGCTTAGATGTGTGGCAGCTAAGTTGTCTGGTTTGTCGAAGTGAATGTTAAAATCTCCGATCACTAGAAAGTTTTTGTATTTGAGACAGACAGGGAATAGTTGTGTGAGCAGCTTAGCGCTGAAGTGGGCATGATATCTGGGGGGGGTTATATATCACTGCTCCTCCTAATAGGGTGTGATTACCCTTAGCTACTTGGAATGCTAGTAATTCGTGCTCATTAAGCTGCGCTACTGTGATTGGGAGGCAGTTGAGGTTGTCCCTAAATATTATAGCAAGTCCCCCTCCTCTTTTCCCTTGTCTATCTTGACGTATGATTTTATATTTCGAGGGGAGTGCGTTGGCTATATCAGGGCAGTTGTTCTCATCTAGCTAGGTTTCAGTTATAAACACTAAGTCGGGGTTCATTTCGTTAATAATGTCCCAGATCTCCAAGGAGTGTTTGGGGAGGGATCTAGCATTGAGCTATAGGCATTTGGTTCTTAGGCCGTTATTCACCATTTCGGGTGTGGATTCTATGTGTGCTAGGCTGCACCATTTGCATTTTAAGCATGTCAATGGCCCTTTGATGTTTTTTTCAGGAGAAGCTTTAAAGCATTCGGCATGGTTGCTTGGGGTATGCCTGTTGAGTTCAGTGAGTACCTCTCTGGAATAGGTTAGTGAGTCTCGGAGGTCTGTGCTGCGAGTAGCTGGGGTACTAGCCCTGGTCAGGCTCGGATGGGCGCAGTCGGGCTTGCCACCATCACAGACAAGTACAGCCTGAGCTGGAGTTCTGGCTAAGCCAGAACCCACCTCGGAGCCCAAGGTTAACCCAACTATTGCCTTGTTCCCTGTACCACCACTTGTACCTGTGCTAGGGGGTGTGAGCACCTAGGGGTGTCAGGGACACACCCTTATGACCTCGAGTTCTTCCTGTTTCAGACTACAGAAACACAAGTCTTCTTGGTGAAGTCAAAGATCGTATTTATTGGCTGCAGCCAGTAACAGTGTATCCTAGAAGTACAACAGCATGTAAGTTCTCAGGAGACTGCTCAAAATTACAAAGTCAGTCTTCTTCTTTTATACGCAAAAAATAAGCTTCAGGCAAACATTCCTTTTTTTACAGTTGAACATTCACATATTTTCACTACAAAGAAAAAGCAGAGTCATGATGACAAGTCCACATTTCAGTTTGTCCAACCCATAATCAAGTACCCGGCAAGGTCCAGTATTCCCATCAGATATCGGCGGACCCCCCAATAAAACGGGAACCTCCTCCTCGTAAAGCAAGTCATAAAGCAAGAAACAGGGACAGGTGTGTGTAAGATTAGGCATGGTTCGTGCGTGATGAAAGGTTTATGATATGTTGTGCCTTGATAACAATCTCGCTCGGCCACTGGGAGAGGACCAGGCCGAACAGGTTTGGTTTCGGGCAGTGGAGTCAGCTTGCCCGGGTCACAGAGGAGTCCGCGAAGGTGTACGTGTCCTTCGGACTCGGGTTTGGCCTTTAGTCACTTGGCTATGTGAGGGCAATCACAAAATGGCTGCCGTTCACAAAATGGAACCTGAGGGTTCGAGACGGAAACTCTGGTTAAAGGGTGATCTCAACACTCGAACACGCCGAAAATGCACGTATGTAGAGTACTCGTCATTTCCGGACTGTCGACACCAAAATCGTCATGGTACGACGATGTTTATAACACGGGTCCAGAATTTTCAGTACCACAGACCCTCCTTTTGCCCTTACATAGGGGCTCCTATACTCACGCTAATCTGAGTCCAGGTCTATATTCATAAAGTCATTGAGATGTTGCTGTAGCATCATCCTATTACTTAGTTCATCTTTTGATACAGGTTTCCTTACACATGATGCAGCACAGAGGCCCCATATTGCAGGAGCACACTGTACACACAGACAGAACAGGAAAAGAATGGCTAAGATCATCCCAACGACTATCAGAATCTTCCATCCCCAGGAGGATATCAGTCCCCAGAATCACCCCATTAATGACCAATCTCCTTCATCCACGTGAATAGATTCAGAGATTTTATGCAGTTTGGAAATGGCCTGGTATACTGTCGGAGCGTTATCTGGGATGAAAACGCAGCAACTTGATTGGATCACTTTACATACCCCACCTCGGTCTGCAAGTATGACGTCTAATGCAACTCTGTTCTGAAGGGTCATAAGGCGATCCGATTGGAGCTCAGCCGTTAAGTTACTAAGGGCACCAGCTGTTTCAATTACAGTGGATTCAACCACCCTTGTCAATTGCCTTATGTTCCTGCTGTTCACCATAGGCCCCCAAAACGGCAGAAAACCCTTTACAAAATCTCCAAACTCTTGTCCGCTAGTGTCGTCTATACTCACGACACCTCACGACACCTCTAACTATCCTTGTCTTTTGGTAATCTGCTGTGGCCGTGTAGGTGGGAGGCAACAGGAACGAAACAAAACATGTGCCCGAGAAGTCAAGGGGCAACCATGTATAGGCTCTATCATGGCAGATGAAATAGGTACCCTTAGCTGCTAGGAACGAAGGAGAAGTCCGGGACGTAAAAACGTATGTTTCAGTGCAGACACTTTTCCCTAACTGAGCTCTTGGATTTTTGCCATTACCTTGCAGACATAGGTGCCCCTGATGGGGTACAATCCAAATCGGGGAGGATCCCTTCGCTTGCTGGTTCTCACTCAGAGCAACTCTATATCTTGTTATGTTCCATCTAGTGTATGCTTGCGACTCATCCCTGGAAATGGTTCTATACGAGTCGATGTCTCTGTTCATATTTGTGATTCCCACTATTAACACTTTGTTGCTTGAGTTACTGTTTGCAGAACGTGGGGGATGTGGTTCGATGGTATATATGAACATTGTCTGAAACGCCCACAAAGAACCGTAGTAGCTGAACGGTAGAACCAAGTACGGAATACCACTATCGGTAGTATGTGGCATAAGACCACACACCCAACAGTTAGTCGTGTTCACCACTAGTTGGTGTTGGTGTAAAAGCTGAATGAAAGAGTTATTGGCAAATTCTGATCTCCTAGCGGACTCGTGTTCAGGCAGAGGGTAAAAAGAATGCGAGGAAACAGTAGAAGGAGGTAAGGGCTGTGTAGTGGATGCAAATGTCACTTGAAAAGTGAATAAAACATATCCTATTAAAAACATCATAACGCTAAGTAACATGGAAATGCATAATATCAAAAATCGTGTCTTTGTCATTATTATACACATTCTGGCTTTAAAGTTAATCTCTTTGGCAGGTCTCTCCATCTTGAAAAACTCCATCCTCTATGATTGCTGCCCGCGGCGGTAGGGTGATTCTGCTAAGGAATGCTTCTGTCAGTCCAGGGCAACTCCCTAAGACCAACCAGAACCGTTGACCTAACGTCTTCGGCTGCACCCCAAAGACTTGGGCAGCCGCGACCCTAGCAGCAGAACCCGGATGGCGGTTCGAAAAAACAAAAATAAGCAAGTTTCTCAGATGAGAGAGCTGTACTTTTAAGAATAGGAGAGAAAAATATTTATTTGTCCATAGTCATAGTTCTCGGCCTCAAATTATAACGTGTTCTTCCAGGTGCTGTTTGGTCTTGGAATAAAAGTTCAGGTTCGGTAGTGTCCAATCGAATTGACGGTAGCACAGCTGCTTGCAAAACGTTATCGCTTTCACTCTCAGAGTTTGTTCCTTTCCCGTGTGCTTCGCTAAAAAGCAGGAAGCGAGGCACAGTCTCAGTCTCAGAGTCAGCGATCCCCTCCTGGACCCTCTGGTCGTACGGCAGAGGCAAAGGGACCGTCTTACAGTGTACGCTGTGGATCCAGTGCCTTTTCCCTTCCACTCGAACAGCTGATCTTGTTGAGAGAAGCACTAGATGGGGGCCGGTCCAGCGGGGTTCATCATTCTTTGTTCGCTGGAAGTTCTTGATTAGAACGTATGTTCCAGGATCGATCGGGTGTCCTGGAGTTTCAGAGACCTGAGGCAGGGTATCGTGGACCTGTTGGTGTAAAACACGCAATTTAGCCGTCAATTCGTACAAATAATCAAGCAGTACAGGGTGTTCGATTTCACTGAACTAAGTGGGCCTTGGCACTCCCCATATGTTGGCCGGGCGGCCGAACACGATTTCGTGTGGACTAAGTCCCACTCAGGAATGCGCAGTCATTCTAGTTGATAGGAGTGCCAAAGGCAGGGCGTCAGGCCATTTAAGGCCAGTGCTCGCTTGGATCTTGGCTAACTTAAGCTTTAGTGTGCCGTTGTAGCACTCTACTAGTCCAGCTGATTTGGGGTGATTTGCAGCGTGGAACTTTTGATGTATGCCCAGCCCTTCGCATACTTTCTTCATCACTCGTCCCACAAATTCACTCCCATTATCACTCCAGACCATTCTCGGCATTCCGAATATAGGGAAGAACTCTTTGACAAGGGCTTTGGCTGTGGATAAGGCAGTGTTGTCTTTCAGGGGGTATGCTTCTATCCATCTTGAAAAGGCACAAACAACAACGAGTACGTATTTCAAATTGTTGCACCTCTCCATGTGGATGAAATCTAGCTGCAGAACCTCGAACGGATACGTAGGAGGAGCAAAATGACCAGCTGGAGTTGGGGTTCCCCTACCAGGATTGTATTTCAGACACACCATGCAATTCTTGACTACATTCTCTGCACACTTAGGAATTCTAGCATTCTGCCATACTGGAGCCAACAACTTGCAAATCCCTTTCACGCTAATGTGAGCCATTCCATGCGCCATTGTAACCACTGCAAGCTCGTACGCATCGGGTAACAGCCATCGCTGATGTTCTGACAACTCAACCCAACAACCATTCGCGTCTAATTTACACGTACTCTCTCTCCAAACACTCAACTCTTTCTCTGTGGCTTCAGTTTGGATGGACTTCACACTTTCTATTGTATCTTCGCACATTCCGACGTCGCCAATCCACCTTGCAAGGCCTGCAACATACATTCGACTCATCACATTCCTTGCAGTGTCTTTCGCAACTTCATCCGCAAATGCATTTCCACGACCAACATCATCCGTGATCTTTTTGTGCGCACTGCATTTCACGATCGCAACTTGTGATGGCAAGGTCAGCGACTCAAGAAGCTCATTCACCAACTGACCATGCTGGATCTTAGTACCATGCGAAGTCAGGAACCCACGTTCACGCCACAATCGTCCGAAACTGTGAGCCACACCGAAGGCATATTGACTGTCCGTGTACACATTCACTCGCTTTCCTTTCGCTAACACACAGGCTCTCGTTAATGCAATCAATTCTGCTGCTTGCGCCGAATCGTGTGGGATACGTGCAGTTTCAACAATCGTGTGTAAAGTCGTAACAGCATATGCCGCAGTCGTGTCACCATTCGGCAACTTGAAGCATGAACCATCAACCCACAAAGTACCATCACAATCTGGAAGAGGAGTGTCCCTAAGATCTATTCTCCCTTTCGTTTCTTCTTCTGTCCTAAAGAGACAATCATGTTTTTCCTCAACATCCTCTGACTCAACTGGAATCGGTAACAACGTGGCTGGGTTCAAGGCATTGCACCTCTTAATGTGCACATGACTTGCTAAAAGTATTAACTCGTAACCTGACAATCGAGCACTAGTTAAGTGCTGTGTCTTGGTCCTGTTTAGCAAAGTGTCCATCGCGTGTGGAACCATTACCACTAACATGTTATTCATCACTAACCCAGCAGACTGTCGAATAGAAACAGCTGCTGCTGCTGTGGCTCTCAAACAACTCGGCAACGCTCTAGCTACCGGATCCAAAGTCGACGAAAAGTACGCACATGGACGCTGCTTGTCCCCAAACATCTGTGTCAACACTGACAATGCACATCCCTCTCTCTCGTGGGCATACAACGTAAAGGGCTTACTGTAGTCGGGGGTACCCAACACAGGAGCCGAACACAATGCATCACGCAATTCGGAAAAACTTTTCTGGCATTCTTCAGACCACGGAATGGGATTCGGCGTGTCTTGACAAGTTATTGCCACCAAAGGTTTGGCTAGCAAGGAAAAAGTCGGTATCCATTGTCTGCAATATGACGTAATGCCCAAGAAAGCACGCACTTCTCTCTGTGTCCTTGGCACACTCAATTTTGCAATTGCCTGAATTCTTTCTGAGGTCAGTCTCCTTCCCTCCTTCGATAAGAGGTGACCTAAGTAGGTCACTTCTTGTCGACAATATTGTAACTTTGAAAGAGACACTTTGTGATGCAAATCAGACAAATGATGCAACAACGACAAGGTGGCTTCTTTACAGACCTCCTCAGTATCTGCAGCCATTAGCAAGTCATCAACGTACTGAATAAGAGTAACGCCATCAGGTAAAACAATCGTATCAAGCTGTGTTTTCAAGGCCTGACTGTATATCGATGGGCTTTCACAGTAGCCTTGAGGAGCGCGTGTGAAGTGAAAGCTTCGGCCTCCTAAACTGAAGCCAAAAATATCCCTGCTCTCCTCGGCAATCGGGATGCTGAAGAAAGCATTCTTCAAGTCAATCACCGAGAACCAAGTGGCTGAAGCTGGAATCATAGTCAATAGGGCAGTGATATCAGAGACAACTGGAAACTGTGGCACAACGATCTTATTTACCTCTCTAAGATAAATTACAAATCTGTAAACAGGTGGCTGGGAAGGGTCAGTGCACTTCAAAACAGGCAGAACAGGACTATTACAAATGTTGCCTCTTGTCTCTTCAATTACATCTTTTTCAATCAGATCGTAAATTATCGCTAGCAACGCCTTTTCGCCTTCGCTAGAGATCTTGTACTGGAGAATGCGCGGCATTCTAACATTGGCTTTCAATGTCACGACATATGGTGGAATTTCCAAAAGACCTACATCATTAGGACCAGTAGCCCAAAGAATATCTGGAAGAGAAGATAGTTCGGCTGGAAGTTTATCCTTTGACAAATACATCGGACAGATCACTTTCTTACCCAATGTAAGTTGCACTCCCGAAGGAGAACAATACAATGTTGCATACAATCTTTTCAACAAATCCAACCCTAACAAATTTTCACCACAACCTGTTGTCAGAATGAGGGGTGCTTCCAATTCACGAGGTCCAACAGAAAGAGACATAGGACTAGAAATCGGGTTCCTAACCGGGGCGCCAGAAAAACCTACTGAAACATTCATTTCGCCAGACAAAGGTGCGCCAGGGAGTTCTGAGTGCATAATAGAACTCTTTGTAGTACCAGTATCCAACAGAAAAGGCTCTGACACACCTGATGCAATCACCTCGACATAAGGTCCATTCTGATCTACTGGAACTGAAACAACTCCCTCTCTTTGTCTATGGCTGTCCTAGCAATCATAACCTTCCATACCTTCATCTTCTGCATAGTAGTCGTCAGCATAGTACTGAGTCGTCCTACCAGATGCGTTATTCTGATGATCAAAACTATTCATTGAATTCTGGGGCGGAAAAGAACGCGCGTTCTGAGGGAACACTCTGCGTCCTCTACCTCTAGGCGTTTGTTGAGCACCACGGCCTCTCGCACCATACCCATTTGTGCGTTGTAACAAAACCGGGCAACTACTCTTAAAATGGCCTTCTTCTTTGCAATATGCACACTGATTAGGACCGTACGGTAAACGTTGTTGAGAGAACTCGTTTCTTTGTGAGTTCCTCGAATACTGCTGAGGCTGCTGATAATCATGCTGATTATTAGTACGGGTGGATAAGCTTGCTGTAAAAGAACTTTAGTTTTTAATTCCTTGGTCTTTTTGTCTACTTTCTCCAACTCATCTTTGCGCCTATTTTCATAGTACTGGGCAGTAGCTAAAATCTGTGCTGACGTTGACACAGCCCAAGCACTCTCAGAATCTTTCAACTTACCACACAACTCGGGAAGCAAATTATGCACAAATTTGTCGACGAACAACCTCTGGCCACCCTCAGTAGCCATATCCTGACCACTATGATCTACGAAAGTCTCTTCAAACCGCGTGAAGAAGTCGGACACCGTTTCATCTTTCTTCTGTTTACACGCAGACAACTTATCCCAATTGACACGCAATTCAGGCATTAACGTCTATCACCTAACTCCTGATCATGATCGGCGTGGCGAATCTTTCCCCATAAAGGCTGTGGAACAACATTCCCGAACAACATGTCTATATCGGCTAAGTTCATGATGCATGAGCTTGTAGTCTGTGATAATTCCTTGTAATACCCTGCAGGATTTTTACGGGGGTCAGGCAATGTCTGTTTAAGGGCCAAGACTTCAGCTCGCTTCCAAGGAACATGTACCCACACACGCTGAAAATCTGGCTGGATTAGCATTTGCGTCCCCTTCCCTCCAAACTGGGGGAACCTCTCTCATGGGGTACTGTCGCGCCTTTTTCCTACCGGATGCGTCACGCTCAAATAGTGACCGGGAAGTGCCTCCCTTACTCCGATACGACAACAATGTCGCAACCGCTCTCTTAACATCGGTGCCAACGATCATGCTCTCAGAGAACTGGAACCGCACATGGCACAGCTCAGGCAGGTCGTATTCCAGATCATTTCCCTCCAAATCTTCCCAGAGAAAAACGCACATTTGCTCAAAAACATATCTCTGCTTCGATGCTTCCCATTGACAGAAAATTTCCATGATAGACTGTACATCATATCTTACAGTATTGACAACACATTTGCGTGCTAAATCATTCAGTAATTCTCTCTCTTGATAGTCAGGCAGTTGACTTCGCAACTGTCTTCGTTCCGTGTTAGGGGTCGTATTAGGCGACCCAAAGAAGGGTGAGAAAAGGTTAGTAACAGTGTTGGCCACTCTCTGTCGGACGGAAGGAGAAACTGACGGAAGGACAGGAGGAAAAACATGTTGAGGTAAGGCAGAGGTGGAGGCAGTAGCAGAGGGAGTGTTAGGAGAAATAGTCAGTGCAGTAGGCAAAGTCGTAGGGAACACAGGTGGAGTAGGTAGCAAAGGCGGCGGCCCTTGAGGGGGCTGCGCCGGAGGAGTAGGAAGCAGCTGAAGAGGAGCTGGTGGTAGTGGTAGAACCTGTGGTCCAACAATCGGGGGTTGCACAACCAAAGGTTGCTGAGGTGCTGTAGCACTCTGCGCATAAGGAGGTGGTGAACTCAGTAAATGAGACATTAAAGGATCTTTATCTAGTTTTTCCTTTTATTCTTGTTCTTTAAGTCGCAAAACTGGGTAGCACTTATCTACTGCTAACTTCCTACTTCTAAGCATTTGTTCACTCTCTCGCTCTTCCTCATTATCCCTGAACGCAACGGCAGCTCGTACCATTGACATACCTCGTTTATTTTTCTTCGCTAATTTCATTTCTTTCTGTTTGGCTTCTTTGCGCCATAGGCGAAAAGAGTCAAACATTGCCGGCCGGGCTTTCTTCTTAAAAAGTTTAACCTCCAAATTATCTAAGATTTCGGTGTCGAAACTACCATATTGGGGCCGTTTTAAAACACCATCCTTTCTGGTGTATCGGATCCATACCTCATTATATGCGATGGGACCTACGCCATGCTTCACATATAATTCATAAGTTGGAGTTCCAATCGGAGGAACCGGACACGAGTACTCCAATCTGGAATCCTTACTACAACCAAGACAAAATAAATGTCCAAGTCTGCTAAAACCAGGCATCTTCGCTCTCTAGTCTAGCTTCAAACTTCGAAGAATTATCGAATACGATAGTCTCGTGAATACACGAGTCCTTCGGCTTTGGCGCTTGCAAGTACCAAATTAAAGCGGTCCTGAAGGGACACCAAACAAACTAAGGACTGGGAGACGCGCCACTTATACTTAACTGAGGTGTCGATGACGTCACCAGAAGACTCGTCTATTGTTTCGCTCTACCAAACATCAAGGGTCCAAAACAGGGCGATAGTCAGGGCAACAGTCCTTCGTAGCCGTCGGGAAGTGGGGAACCTCGCAGCAAAGACTTTTGGACCACGTCAACATACAGGGGTCGATGAAGTGGCGGCCATCCTCCAGAATTTTCACACGAAGCTCCTCACGAACCTCTGGCTTGGACCGGTACCGCTGAAATCGCCCAACGTTGGGCGCCAATTGAGGTACTGGGTTTTTCGGAACCCAGTGGTGTCAGGGACACACCCTTATGACCTCGAGTTCTTCCTGTTTCAGACTACAGAAACACAAGTCTTCTTGGTGAAGTCAAAGATCGTATTTATTGGCTGCAGCCAGTAACAGTGTATCCTAGAAGTACAACAGCATGTAGGTTCTCAGGAGACTGCTCAAAATTACAAAGTCAGTCTTCTTCTTTTATACGCAAAAATAAGCTTCAGGCAAACATTCCTTCTTTTACAGTTGATCATTCACATATTTTCCCTATAAAGAAAAAGCAGAGTCATGATGACAAGTCCACATTTCAGTTTGTCCAACCCATAATCAATTACCCAGCAAGGTCCAGTATTCCCATCAGATATCGGCGGACCCCCCAATAAAACGGGAACCTCCTCCTCGTAAAGCAAGTCATAAAGCAAGAAACAGGGACAGGTGTGTGTAAGATTAGGCATGGTTCGTGCATGATGAAAGGTTTATGATATGGTGTGCCTTGATACCAATCTCCAATCTCGCTCGGCCACTGGGAGAGGACCTGGCCGAACAGGTTTGGCTTCGGGCAGTGGAGTCAGCTTGCCCGGGTCACAGAGGAGTCAGCGAAGGTGTACGTGTCCTTCGGATTCGGGTTTGGCCTTTAGTCACTTGGCTATGTGAGGGCAATCACAAAATGGCTGCCGTTCACAAAATGGAACCCGAGGGTTCGAGACGGAAACTCTGGTTTAAGGATGATCCCAACACTCGAACACGCCGAAAATGCACGTATGTAGCGTACTTGTCATTTCCGGTCTGTCGACACCAAAATCGTCATGGTACGACGATGTTTATAACACGGGTCCAGAATTTTCAGTACCACAGGTGAAGTTACCCAAGGGGCAGTGGTAGTAGGTGGAGTTGAATCCGTGGCTTTTGGACAATTTACATCTTTTGTGCAATGGGTCTTTTCCTTACATAAATAGCACCAAGGTTTCTTTTTGCCTTTACGAGACTGTGTCACCCCCGCCCAGATTTAGGTTCATCGGGCCCCAATGAACACTTTTGATCTGTGCCCTTCCCCATACCTCCATCTGGAGTCTTAGGGCCAGATGTAGGTAATCCCATTTTACCGACTCTAAAATACCGAATCATATTGATTCGGTATTTCAGAATCGGAAAACGGGATGTAGGAAAAAATTCGGTACAAAATACCGAGTCAGTAACGTTCGGATTTCTGAATCGGTAAATACCGAATCGGTGATACAAAAAACACCCAATTGAGTCTGTCAACCAATCCGGAGCATCCACCACACCCCACAACATAGCAACAGAGGGACCAACCAATCAGATGCAACTACCCCTCCCCAGTACCTAGGAGTGGGCACACCCATGCAGGTACAGAGCAACTGAACAGTTTGGAGAGCTGGAGGAAACACAGAGGAACAGGCTGCCCTGTGCTTAGCTGAGCTGCAGAATGGAGTCCCAGGATGGCCAGAAGGATGGAGCTGAGCGCAAGAGGAAAATTAAATTCAGCCCAGCAGAATTGCAGGTGCTGGTGGAGGAGTTCGTGAAACACCACACCCAGCTCTTTGGGAAGCAGTCTCTGCATGTTGCAGAGCCTGTTAAAAGGAACACCTGGCTGGGGATCCAGTCCAAGGTCAATGCTATTGGGGTCATCACCAGGGACATTGATTACCTTAAACAAAGGTGGTATGATATGCGGATCATAACAAAAAAAAACTTGCAGCCCAGAGAAAAGAAGCAGTAGCCACAGGTGGAGGGAGGAACCGTGCACCAAGACTGACAGACCTGGAGCAGCTGGTGGAATCCACCCTGGAGCCAGAGAGTGTCCATGGGATCGGGGATGCTGACAGCTCAGCCAGAGCTGCACAAAAACAAGGTAAGCTGCATGGACATGAATCCCCACCCCTTTCCCTGTTCCCCTTCCCCAATGCGGGTGTCTGCATCACACTCCAGTACAGATTTTAGGAATTTCCAGCAATGCATCATGGGAGACGTAGTCGGTTCGGTTCGGTTCAAACAACTTTATTCGATTCAAGGAAAGAATCATAAAAGTAAAACATTTTATAAAACATGATTTACAGTTATAGTTTTAAAAAGAACCATCTAAAATTACACATTGAGAAAGTTAAAACATTAATTGATATATTCACAAGTAATTTATCACGAAGGAACATACAGACAATAAAACCCATATTGATCACCTTAAGTCAACAAGCGTTATTTCATATAATATTTATACTAGAATTGCCATCAGATAGCAACAGGTAAAAAACAAATTTCCACAACAATGTACAGGTCTAAGGCCAGGTTAGCCGTACCGTTTCCTAATCTGGAGTGACACTCGTATAAAATTTAACATGGCACAAAATACTCCAGAAGATGATAATGATAACAAGTAGTCATAGCCTTCTTTATAATTACATGGTTGCTGCCCCTTCAGAATTGGCTTAATAAATCTGGTTCTTGGCTCCTTATATAAAGAACAAAAGAGGACAACATGTATAGTACTCTGACAAGAACAAGGGGGCAGCCTCTCACACCAACCCCCTTGTTTAGGAAAGGCAAAGAGAAAGTGCAGAATGTTTAGCCTGAACCTTGTAAGATAAAACCGCCATTGCACATGGGTTGTGAAAGTTAAATAAAACCGGTGCTGTAATTTAACCACACATCCTGTTGACCTGACCAAGGAAAGTGCATGTGAGGATTTCCAATAACTTGTTTTAATAAGGGTTTTAATGTCTCCCTGGATTTTTTCCGGATTGTCATAGACATGACCCAGGCCTATTTTGTGTAACATGTCACTAACATATGACAACCAAGGGATCTGCTTCCCATTATCAAGGCTTTTACAGTCCTGAAGAATATCTCTAGAGAACTGAAGATCCTCAGATAGCCATATTTTGCCCCATAATAATAAGGGCGAAAGACGAATGATATCACTCACATAACTCATTCCCATTTCATCATGAGAGAAACTATTTGATGAGCCTGATGGTGTTGATAGTACACGCTTTAAGAATTTATTTTCCATGACCTGTATCATGGCAGGGCTTTCAATCCCCCACACGCCTGCCCCATAGGTGGCCACGGGCATGCATTTGGATCTGTACAGGGTTTTTAGGTGTGTGACCGGTTTTTGACCTAACTTGTCACAGAAGCGGAACAGGCCTTCTATTGAACGACTAGCGCTCTGAACTCGAGCCTTCATTAGTGGGGCCCAACTCAGTTTGTTGTTTAAGAGGTTTCCCAGATAATTGAAATTATCTACCTTTTCAATGGTAAAGTTATTAACCATGAACTTTCTGGATTTTGTCCCCTTTGGGCCGCAGACCATTGCAAAAGATTTTGTGAAATTTACCTTCAGGTCCAGGTCCAACATGAAGGTATTAAAGGCGTCGAGACAGGTCTGCATACTATTTCCTGTAAGGGTCATAAGTACCGTATCGTCGGCGTAAGAAAGCATGGGGATGCTCCTGCCATTAACCTTTGGGAAGAATATGCAAACACAACAGGTGATGGACCGAATGTGGATCAATGTCACACACTCACCCCAGTTCAAAGATCTGGGCCCAAATCCATCGTTTTTTTGCACTCCACACCACCCTGGGTTAGACAATGGCGATATGCAAATCAGCTCTGACCCTGTGCCCCATGGGAACAGTCCAGTCCGAACTACAAAAGCCATGTCCTTCCCAGAACAGAATCAAGCATCCGAGGACCGGACCGGTTTCGAGGTAACACCTCTCATCAGCCCGGCTAGCTTGACTCCAGTGGTGTGGAGTGCCTGGGACCCACGTCTGGGCATCCCCAGCGCACTTAGGGCGGAATATGCAAACACAACAGGAGATGGACCGAATGTGGATCAATGTCTCACACTCACCCCAGCCCAAAGATCTGGGCCCAAATCCATTGTTTTTTTGCACTCCACACCACCCTGGGTTAGACAATGGCGATATGCAAATCAGCTCTGACCCTGTGCCCCATGGGAACAGTCCAGTCCGAACTACAAAAGCCATGTCCTTCCCAGAACGGAATCAAGCATCCGAGGACCGGACCAGTTTCGAGGTAACACCTCTCATCAGCCCGGCTAGCTTGACTCCAGTGGTGTGGAGTGCCTGGGACCCACGTCTGGGCATCCCCAGCGCACTTAGGGCGGAATATGCAAACACAACAGGTGATGGACCGAATGTGGATCAATGTCACACACTCACCCAAGTCCAAAGATCTTGGCCCAAATCCATCGTTTTTTTGCACTCCACACCACCCTGGGTTAGACAATGGCGATATGCAAATCAGCTCTGACCCTGTGCCCCATGGGAACAGTCCAGTCCGAACTACAAAAGCCATGTCCTTCCCAGAACGGAATCAAGCATCCAAGGACCGGACCGGTTTCGAGGTGACACCTTTCATCAGCCCGGCTAGCTTGACTCCAATGGTGTGGAGTGCCTGGGACCCACGTCTGGGCATCCCCAGCGCACTTAGGGCGGAATATGCAAACACAACAGGTGATGGACCGAATGTGGATCAATGTCACACACTCACCCCAGTCCAAAGATCTGGGCCCAAATTCATCGTTTTTTTGCACTCCACGCCACCCTGGGTTAGACAATGGTGATATGCAAATCAGCTCTGACCCTGTGCCCCATGGGAACAGTCAAGTCCGAACTACAAAAGCCATGTCCTTCCCAGAACGGAATCAAGCATCCGAGTACCGGACCGGTTTCGAGGTAACACCTCTCATCAGCCCGGCTAGCTTGACTCCAGTGGTGTGGAGTGCCTGGGACCCACGTCTGGGCATCCCCACCGCACTTAGGGCGGAATATGCAAACACAACAGGTGATGGACCGAATGTGGATCAATGTCACACACTCACCCCAGTCCAAAGATCTGGGCCCAAATCCATCGTTTTTTTGCACTCCACACCACCCTGGGTTAGACAATGGCGATATGCAAATCAGCTCTGACCCTGTGCCCCATGGGAACAGTCCAGTCCGAACTACAAAACCCATGTCCTTCTCAGAACGGAATCAAGCATCCGAGGACCGGACCGGTTTCGAGGTAACACCTCTCATCAGCCTGGCTAGCTTGACTCCAGTGGTGTGGAGTGCCTGGGACCCACGTCTGGGCATCCCCAGCGCACTTAGGGCGGAATATGCAAACACAACAGGTGATGGACCGAATGTGGATCAATGTCACACACTCACCCCAGTCCAAAGATCTGGGCCCAAATCCATCGTTTTTTTGCACTCCACACCACCCTGGGTTAGACAATGGCGATATGCAAATCAGCTCTGACCCTGTGCCCCATGGGAACAGTCCAGTCCGAACTACAAAAGCCATGTCCTTCCCAGAACGGAATCAAGCATCCGAGGACCGGACCGGTTTCGAGGTAACACCTCTCATCAGCCCGGCTAGCTTGACTCCAGTGGTGTGGAGTGCCTGGGACCCACGTCTGGGCATCCCCAGCGCACTTAGGGCGGAATATGGAAACACAACAGGTGATGGACCGAATGTGGATCAATGTCACACACTCACCCCAGTCCAAAGATCTGGGCCCAAATCCATCGTTTTTTTGCACTCCAAACCACCCTGGGTTAGACAATGGCGATATGCAAATCAGCTCTGACCCTGTGCCCCATGGGAACAGTCCAGTCCGAACTACAAAAGCCATGTCCTTCCCAGAACGGAATCAAGCATCCGAGGACCGGACCGGTTTCGAGGTAACACCTCTCATCAGCCCGGCTAGCTTGACTCCAGTGGTGTGGAGTGCCTGGGACCCACGTCTGGGCATCCCCAGCGCACTTAGGGCGGAATATGCAAACACAACAGGTGATGGACCGAATGTGGATCAATGTCACACACTCACCCCAGTCCAAAGATCTGGGCCCAAATCCATCGTTTTTTTGCACTCCACACCACCCTGGGTTAGACAATGGCGATATGCAAATCAGCTCTGACCCTGTGCCCCATCGGAACAGTCCAGTTCGAACTACAAAAGCCATGTCCTTCCCAGAACGGAATCAAGCATCCGAGGACCGGACCGGTTTCGAGGTAACACCTCTCATCAGCCCGGCTAGCTTGACTCCAGTGGTGTGGAGTGCCTGGGACCCACGTCTGGGCATCCCCAGCGCACTTAGGGCGGAATATGCAAACACAACAGGTGTGGTCCAACAAGTACTTCTCCAGGCCATTTGTGTACACTAGGAACAAAAAAGGGGCTAATATGCAGCCTTGTCGCACACCCTCGGTTGAGGGGATAGATTTTGTTTTTTCCCCCCTGGTCCGAACCTTATGGCTACAGTTGTCGCTTCATGCAATCTACGGAGCAATGTAACCAAAGGTTCCTCAAAGCCCATATCATCCATCATCTGCCAGAGCTTGCTTCTACAAACAGTGTCGAATGCACTTGAAAGGTCCATGAAGGCAAGGTGGATGGAAGATTTCCTTGCCTTCATGTACTTGCCTATGAATAGTGCCAAATTCAGACACTGTTCGACCGTCCTTTTTCCTTTTCTGAACCCGTATTGGGAGTTCACGATGAGGCCCACCGAGTCTGCCCATGTTTCCAATCTGGCCAAAATAACTCTTCCCAACAATTTGCATGATGCATCGATTAATGATATAGGGCGATAGCATCGGGGGTCACATCTATCGCCCTTCTTAAAAATCGGCACCACCACTGCCTCCTTCCATGATGCCGGGATACGGCAAATAACAGCTGCCCTAAACACATTCAGTAACAATGGTGCCCATACCTCGGTATTATGCCTAAAGAAATCCAGAGGTACTGCAACAGGGCCAGGGGCTTTTAGTAATATGCCTTTCCTCAAGGCATCCTCCACCTCTTGCAGAGTAAACGAGGAGCTCAGAGACAAGGCTGTCTGAGAGGCCACCAGATCCCTAGAATCCTCCAGCAGGCCCAGAGATTGTATTGCCTTTGGGTTAAAGATTTATCAAAATGGGCTTCCCATGATTCACCTGTAATCTGCATCACGATATTATCTTTACCATCGCTCGTGAAAAGGGAACGATTGACTACTTCCCAGAAGAGCCTACTATCTTTTAACTCCGAGGCCTTCTCTAGATCTTCCCATGCGAGTTTTTTTAAATCCTGCTTCCTTTTTCTAATGGCCTCTTTATAGGCCATTCTAGTCGTTCTCACCAACTCTTTATTCCTTGGTTTTTGGTTTAATGCCATTTTAAGGGATTAATGTGATGCAGAGCACACAGCATCAAACCATCTGAAGCCCTTAGGTTTATTTTTCCCAATTGGTTTTTTGAGACGCTCGGCCACATGTCAAAGGTCAAAGTTCAAGGTCACATGTCAAGGTCAAAGTTCCCAATGACCTTTTCAGGGTTAGCTGTAGACAATAAACATGACTCAATTTCGGAGCTATAGGTATTTAGGATCTCTGCCTCTAAGGCCACAGCATCTATTTTCCCCCATTTCAAAGTGACACCTTGATTCCTATTATACTTTATGGGTTGCTCCCAGACTAGATGTCTAAAATTTGCAGGACAACACAGGGATAGCATTAGTGGGTTGTGGTCACTGGAAGCATTTGCAATTACCTCAAGCTTGTCAACACAATGAAAGTAGCCACTATAAACAATTGCGAAATCAATGACACTCATCGAGCCTCTACTTCCCTGAAAAGTTGGTATTGGGGATGAATTAGGAGCAACCCAGGGCTCCACTATACATAAGTCATTTAAGACAATGATGTTATTTAATGCATCCCCCTGGGGTGTATGCTTAAAGTGTATCAGGGGTTGTTCATGTGAGTCCCTCAAACCACACACATTCGAATCACCATATTTACACAATGAGCAGTTGAAGTCCCCCACCCAAATAATGAAGAGTAGGGGCTGATCACAACGTGCCTTAGATATTGCTTCCTCCAAGCTCGACATTATGGATATCTCATTGTCATCAAAGATATTGTAATACCAATTGACCAATAACAGCGGCTCCGGGAACAGATTTTCCAACAAAAGAAATTGGTACCATGGGGTGTCAACTATCTTAGAGGTTACCAGTTTATTCAATTTAAGGGAAATTGCTGTCATTATCCCACCCTTTGCCCTCCCCGCTGGTGATGGCACCGCCAGGACATCAAATGGTTGAAAACCATTAATGTCCTGGGGCGTCCGGCTCCATGTCTCCTGAAAACACAGAATGTCATGACCACCCACATAGTCCAGCCAGGCCTCATCCTCCAATCTACTAGCAAGACCAGCGATATTCCATGAGATCAGGCGCAGCCTTGATTCACATAGATTATCACCAACTGGTTCTGGTCGTGTTGCCAAATTTGGTTCACATTCTGGGATAATACGGACCTCTGATTCTTGGGGGTTGATAATCTGTTCTTCACAAACAGGGGCATCCTCCACAAAGGTGTCATTACATCTTTCATCCCCATTCTCCCTCAGGCTCAACTCTCCTATTGGTAAAACATTTTCATTTTGACTAAATAGTGGTCAGTCCAGCCCCTCCATACCCACAAGTGGATCAAAACGGTTTCTTAGGGGAATATTACTTGGCATCCACCCTAAATATTCCTCTCCCTGAATTCTTAATCTTGGGTCATTATAGGGTGGTTGCAGGAGGTTGTTATTATTACATGGCGGACCCCTAAAATAACCATCACCCTGGTACCACATTCCGGGGTGATTTTGGGTCGGCCATGCAGCAGTATTTCTCTGTGTCCTCCCAGGATGTATTTCGCTCTGAAAACTCAACCCAGAATTATTATGATATAGGTTCGGGGGAACATGATTCAGATTAGGGTAAAAGTATTCCAAACCTATGCATTGAAAATCCCCCACTCTGGCGAACCTTGGTTTACGGCAAATCATATCTTTTACCCAGCTATCCCTGAAGTTAATCAGGATACAATCCCCCTCTAGATTCTTCTCACTTGGCCCCACCCAGGGGACTCTTCGCACACTGAGTACTTTTGTTTTAGAGACAGGGGGAAGTGGCCTATTATTATTAAGCCAGAATATTACTTTATTTATAAGGTCCTGATTTGATTCCAATTTATTTGGCATAACTGCTGGGACTCCTGTCAGGATTACCATAAAAGGGGCAGAGTCTGGTGGCAGGTTTACACAAAGTGGTTTTTTTGGAGGAGCTCTTTCACCAGAGACTGTCACTCCCTGCAATGGAGTTGGCTTAGGCCCAGAGGTGACTGCCTGCTTAGATGTAGTTGCCTTAGATGTTGATGCTGTGGCTGCCACATTTTTACTTTGGCACCCCACAGTAGCCACCCCTGCAGGTTTAGTCAGAACTGTTTGTACAGGGACTGCCTGGGGGTCCGCAATTATAGGTGTTTGGGGAGCTTTACTTTGATTTTTCTGGCCCCCTTTCTTTGATGTAATGCTATTACCCACAGTCTCTGGAGATTTACTCTTATTAGCCAATATTTCAAGAGAGTGAGTGTTAAGTGAGATAAGATGTTCTAGTTGATCCAATTTTAAGTTAACAATTTGTGTTCTCTCTAAGAGGGGCAACAGGAGGGTTTTCACCAATTTCTCAATATTTGCCAATAGTTCTTCATTATTATTTGGACAAGAAAGGGTTCTATGTCCCACTTCTCCTGAATAAGTTCCCCTTTGCCTGGCTGTATTTGCCAAAACTCTTGGTGCAGCTGTCTTAGCTAATTTAGCTCTACTTCCCTTCCTATGATTCCCACCTCTCTTCCGTTTACTGGTTTGTATAACTACTGGGTCACAGTCTAAGACCTGGGGTTGAGTGGGAATAGACCCATTGGTGCTCAAATTACAATGTTGGGTACTATCCCCCGTAATACTTGATGATATACGGACTTCATCTGGGCAGTCCACTATATCTTCAACAGTTGATGTCTGGGAGTCTGAAATTACTACAAGACTTGGACTGGCTTCCAAATTATTTGCTATACTCTTTTCGGGAGTAGTTGTAGAACCAATTCGTCCCAGGGAAGATCGTTTCCCTGTTACTAAGTCTAGTGACAAACGCTTTTCTGTAAGGGCAATTTCTTTTTCTAATATCCCCGTTGCCCGGATAATAAAGTCATCTAAAGTTCCAGTTGCTTTCCCACTATTCGTCTTCCCAGTTACCTGCCTACCCTTCCCTGATCTTAAGGACATCATGTAGATATAAACAATGCAATTTAAGGAATCGGAAGAGGCGCTAGGTCTATGGCTAAACAAATAACATTCCTAATACCAGTAAATGGGAGCAAGTGCTTATGGTCCACAAGATCTCGATGAAAGAGAGTGGGCCCGGCCCGACCTTGATCGTCCTTGGACGGCCTTAGACGGTCCCGCCCTTGTCCCGGGCTTCTCCCGGCGCGCTCCCGCGCTGCGGATACACGACGAACTTTTATAGCAAGGGGTGTGATTGGCGGGTGGGCGTGGCCGGCAGGGAGAGCAGCCCAGCTGGTGGTAATGGGGCGCGCAGGGACTCCTGGTCCACGGAGTCTCTGCCTAGTGCTCGCAGCCCTGCCGGTCGGAATGCACCAGCCCCTTGAACAACAGCGGCTCCCTCTGTGACAGCCGCGCTGCGGGACCCGCAAAGCGGGACCGGCGAGTTGCAGGCGCTGCCTCTGATGACCTCTAGGAAGGAGCTTCCGCTGCTGATGTCCGGTCAGTAAGAAGCGTTTGGAAGCGTTTAGAAAACAGTCCCCGTAGTCATAGGAACATACATCAATACAGTCACCATAGGAATCAGCAAGGTATGCCACACACTACATTCAGAAGCTGTTGAGGACCAAGCAATTGTGTGATAGGAATGTGATTTAATAATGACACACATCACTGAGCCAATGTTCATATCTGTCCACAGGAGAGTCATCGCGCAGTATAGCGCAGGAAAGGGAGGAGAGGGCACCAGCAACGGAGAGGAGTGAGGAAACACCCAGAAGTGGAGGTCAAAGCACTGTTCTGCCACCCACACCCACACCCACAGCGCAGGCAGCAACTACACCGGAGCGAGCTACCACACCCCAGCCTCTGTGACCTCTGCTGTTTGGGTCACAACAGTTGGAACCACCTGCACTTTCCCCCACACCAACCTCAGAGTCATCTGTGCTGGTACTGCCAAGGAATCAGAGTACAAGGTGACTACAAGGGATTATATTTTGAATCTGACTCAATTCTTTTCTCTATTTGCTGGTTCATTCATTTGAACCCAATGTATCCTAAGGATTACTCATCCGATTAATCAAATAGTTTTTCACAAAGCAAAACATTCATTATTTAAAAAAAATATAGAAAGCACACAGCAGAAAAAGGGTATGTTTATAAAAAGATTGTTTATATTGATATGAATCACAGAAATAAATCAATGGGGATAAAAATGAGCAAAACTATATATAAGCAATCATGAATAGCAACATATACAAATTTGATTGACAATTCATAACAGCAGGATCAACTCCATTGGATAAAAGAGGAAACCAAAGTCATTAATGTATGGTGGTGTCCTGTAGTATAAATAGCTGGGGAGATGATAATTATGTCGACATTTCGGTCTTATGGGTTGTCATCAACAAGACCATCATCAGGACTAAACTTTTCAAAATGTAACCCCCTGTACAAAAAATTATATAGTTAGTTATATAAAAATAGTTGATGTGTTGACAAAAACAGAAACATCAACTAGCTATTTACTTTAACCCTAAACAAAATGCTGTGTGCATCACATCCTATTGATGGACAACTAAACTAAAACAGTACAATTTCATGTGAATCACATCAATTTATTTTACAGAATGAAACACCCATTCATTCTGTAAAATAAATGTATGTGATATGACTGAAAGTAGAAGTACAGTATATTTTAATGAATTCACATGAAATTGTACTGTTTTAGTTTAGTTGTCCATCAATAGGATGTGATGCACACAGCATTTTGTTTAGGGTTAAAGTAAATAGCTAGTTGATGTTTCTGTTTTTGTCAACACATCAACTATTTGTATATAACTAACTGTATATAATTTTTTGTACAGGGGGTTACATTTTGAAAAGTTTAGTCCTGATGATGGTCTTGTTGATGACAACCCATAAGACCGAAACGTCGACATAAGTATCATCTCCCCAGCTATTTATACTACAGGACACCACAATACATTTATGACTTTGGTTTCCTCTTTTATCCAATGGAGTTGATCCTGCTGTTATGAATTGTCAATCAAATTTGTATATGTTGCTATTCATGATTGCTTATATATAGTTTTGCTCATTTTTATCCCCATTGATTTATTTCTGTGATTCATATCAATATAAACAATCTTTTTATAAACATACCCTTTTTCTGCTGTGTGCTTTCTATATTTTTTTTAAATAATGAATGTTTTGCTTTGTGAAAAACTATTTGATTAATCAGATGAGTAATCCTTAGGATACATTGGGTTCAAATGAATGAACCAGCAAATAGAGAAAAGAATTGAGTCAGATTCAAAATATAATCCCTTGTAGCCACCTTGTACTCTGATTACTTATTGCCCAAGCCTACAATGGTGTATTGGGTGTCCACGTCTATACAGATTGGTACTGCCAAGGAGGCATGATATTCCCCCTCTCAGGATTCTGGAGTCATCCGATGAGGATGATGGGGAGGCAGACAACGCAGGACAGCAGAGTGCATCTGGAGCTGTGCGTACCGGAGCCAGAGGCCGGAGGGTATGGGAGAGAGGCAATGGCGAGGATGGAGAGGGGGTTTTCTGTGGTCTTGAGGCCACCATGTTCAAAGTCCAGCGCCTGCAAGCAAAGGGCATATTAGCTGTACATAGATGCACAACTTGAATCACAGGATGGGCAACATCGAGCAGGGAATTGGCTCCATGGCACAGAGCATGCAGTCCATGGTAAATGGAATGAGGGACATGACACAGTGCGTGATGGATCTCTGTGAGAGACTAGACTCTGACCACTCAGAGAGGCGCTGGCATGGACAGTGCATGCGCCAACAGACAAAGGCCATGAACCGGCTTGCCACAGCAACCTCCCTGTTATGTCGGCGCTCTGTTGCCATGCAAGATGGCATTGTGCACTGCTGCACGGATTTGACGAGGGGATGGGGAGAGTTACCTCGGCCATGGAGATACTACTCACCAACCAGGCAGCCACTGCTGGGGACACAGGTGTCAGGAACACAGAAGTCTCTACCAGCAGGAGTAGCTGTAGCACTCCTGTTCCTGACATTCGAAGGAGCAGCAGGCGCCAACCTGCTGAGCCAGGCTCCACTGCCACTGTTGCCACCCAGCCTCGTGCATCCCGCACTGTAGTGTGTGGGTGCAAACAATGATGATGCCTACCACCCACAGGACATGTCACTGTGAGGGAACCTGTGACCACCCAGTGTGGTATTCAGACATTGAAGTACCATGGTGTGCTATCAGTCAACTGCCGTAGTGACAATTTAACTACGTAATTGAAATACAAAGCCTGGCTGTGTCTCCTTACTTACTTAGAAATAGCTGCGTGTGATCTCTGCCCGTCTCAGTCTCCCATCTGTGGCTTGCGCTGCTCCTGCTGCATAGAGCTCTGCCTGTTCAGTTCCATCATCAATGTCCTCATGATGTGTAATCTCCACCTCTGTGCCTTCCTTGGTGGCAAGGTTGTGCAGCATGGCACAGGTCGCAATGATTTTGCGGCAGATGATTGGAGTACTACAGTGCATCTCCACTCTTGTGGAGGCAGCGGAACCTGCTTTTTAGGAGTCCAAATGTGCGTTCTACAATGCTGTGAGTTGCTCTGTGTGCCATATTGTAACGCCGCTCACTCCTGGTAGATGGATTGAGGTAGGGGGTGAGCACAGAGGACCGCACAGCATAAGCGCTATCGCCTAGGTGGAAAAGAGTGCCATTAGTTACATACTCATGATACATTCAACAGCATTAACTATCAGAGTGTGTCACAGTTATTTACCTAGCAGGTATCCGTCACGGAAATCTCCAGCAACAAGGCGTGTGTATATCCCACTGTTCTGGAAGATGTACGAGTCGTGGGTACTCCCAGGGAATTTGGCCACAATGTCTGTTATGATGTTGCCAGCGTTGCATATCACCTGCACATTGATTGAGTGCATTGACTTCCGGTTCCTGTAAATGTGTTCTGTGGCTGCAGGTGGGCAGAGTGGGATGTGGGTGCCATCTATGCAGCCTATGACGTGAGGGAAGTGTGCCAGTTGATAGAAATCTGTTTTGGTCTTTGCAAGTTCCGTAGGTGTGTCAGGGAACCTAATATAATGATGCATTCTCTGCATCATGGCCTCCAGGAACTTCCTGAAGAAACGGGACAGGCAGCTCTGGGACACCCCACCTACTGCAGCAATCACACTCTGGTAACTCCCAGAGGCAAGCAGGTGTAGGCTACACAGCACCTGCACATGGGGTGGGATGGCGTGCGCCCTTGGTGTTAGGTGTTCCAGGAGTGGGTGCAGGTCCCTGATCAAGTCCAGGAGGGTGTGGTGGCGTGGCCTTTACCTTTGCAGTATCTCTGGCTCAGTCATTTGGAAGAGCGTTATCCTCTGCCTGTAGACTTGCTCCTCCCTTCTCCATACCCTCTCTCCTGCTGCCTGTAGCCGTAGCTGCCTTGCTATGACGCAGAATGCCGCCATTCGGGTGAAACTGTTGCATTTTGGGGCCTCTTTTTATAGCCTGCACCTGGTTACCACCTGCTTTCAATCCATGGTAAATACCGACTCTTTATACCGAATTTCATGAAATTCTGTATTTTTGAGCTTTCCTACATCTCAAAGGTCATTTTTTACCATTTCTTATTTATCGATTCAGTAAATAAGAATTCGGTAAATGAGGATTTGGTAAATTCCGAATCGGTAGAATACAGACTCGTATTTACTGAATCGGTAAATTTTTGACTAGTCAAGTCAAGTCAAGTCATAAAATTTGTATAGCGCACTACATACCCAGAGGGTTTCAAGGCGCTTAGGAAGGGGAGGAGGATTATTTGTCAAATATCCACGTTTTAAGCTGCTTTCTGAACGCTAGGTGATTCTGGGTGAGGCGAAGGTAGGCGGGGAGTGAGTTCCATGTTTTGGCAGCCAAGTATGAAAAGGATCTGCCTCCCATGGTGGTCTTGTTGATGCGAGGTACAGTGGCGAAGGCTTGGCTGGAAGAGCGAAGTTGGCCGGGGGGGTGTAGAAGGACAGTCGAGAGTTGAGGCAATCTGGACCGATGTCGTAGAGTGATTTGTGTGCGTGGGTGAGCAGTCGGAAAGTGATCCTCTTATTGACGGGTAGCCAGTGGAGGTCTTTAAGGTGACCAGAGATGTGATCGTTTCGTGGGATGTCTAATATGAGCCTGGCTGAGGCGTTTTGGATTCGTTGTAGTTTCTTCTGGAGTTTAGCGGTGGTACCTGCGTAGAGGGTGTTTCCGTAGTCCAGTCGGCTCGTGACTAGAGCGTGGGTGACTGTTTTCCTTGTCTCGGAGGGGATCCAGCGAAATGTTTTTCTGAGCATGCGGAGAATGTTAAAGCAGGAGGAGGATACGGCGTTGACTTGTCTGTTCATTGAGAGTGAGGAGTCAAGGATGACGCCAAGGTTCCGTGCGTGGTCTGTCGGGATGGGTGCTTTTCCAAGGGCTTCCGGCCACCAGGAGTCGTCCCATGCAGAGGGGGATGAACCTAAGATGAGCACTTCTGTTTTGTCTGAGTTCAATTTCAGGCGGCTTTGTTTCATCCATTCGGCGACTTCTTTCATTCCTTCGTGTAGGTTAGTTTTGGCGGTGCTGGGGTCCTTGGTGAGAGAAAGGATTAGTTGAGTGTCATCCGCGTAGGAGATGATGTTGAGGTTGTGTTGGCGGGCGATGGTCGCGAGGGGGCTCATGTATACGTTGAAGAGGGTGGGACTGAGTGAGGATCCTTGAGGTACGCCGCAGATGATTTCAGAGGCTTCGGACTTGAATGGTGGTAGGCGGACTCTCTGGGTTCTTCCGGTGAGGAACGAGGTGATCCATTCCAGTGCCTTTCCTTGGATTCCGATGTTTCTGAGGCGTTGTAAAAGGGTGCTGTGGCAAACTGTGTCGAAGGCTGCAGAGAGGTCGAGGAGGATGAGGGCGACTGTGTCTCCATTGTCCAGTAGAGTTCGAATGTCGTCTGTTGCTGCGATGAGGGCGGTCTCGGTGCTGTGTTTGGCACGGAAGCCAGATTGTGAGGGGTCGAGTGATTTGTTGGCTTCGAGGAAGGTGGCGAGCTGGTTGTTGACGGCTTTTTCGATGACTTTGGCCGGGAATGGAAGAAGCGAGATGGGGCGGTAGTTTTTGAGTTCGGTGGGGTCTGCTGTTGGTTTTTTCAGAAGGGCGGTGAGTTCAGCGTGTTTCCAGTCCTCCGGGAAGGTGGCGGAGTTGAGGGAGCAGTTGATGACGTCTCGGAGGTGCGGAGCTATGACAGAGTCTACTTTGTTGAAGATGTGGTGAGGGCATGGGTCTGTGGGGGATCCAGAGTGGATGGAATTCATCAGGCGGATGGTGTCCTCCGTGGAGATTGGGTTCCAGGCGTTAAGGGTGTTTACGGGGGAGGATGGTCAGCAGACGGTGGGGTGGGTTGGCTTCCGGGTTGGTTGTCAAAGCTGTTGTGGATGTCTGCAATCTTGTTGTGGAAAAAAGAGGCTAGGGAGTCGCAGAGGGTTTGAGAGGGGGTGATGTCGTTGGAGTTGGCCGGGGGGTTGGAGAATTCCTTGACGATGTTGAAGAGTTCCTTGCTGTTGTGGGCGTTGTTGTCAAGTCGATCTTTGAATGCTGTTTTCTTGGCTTTTCGGATTAGTTGGTGGTGAGTGCGGGTGGCGCTTTTGAAGGCGTCCTTGGAGCTGGTGGTTGGGTCTTTTTTCCAGGCTTTTTCAAGGGAGCGGCATAGTTTCTTGGATTTCTTAAGGTCATCGTTGAACCATGAGGCCTTCTTGCTGCCAGGTTTGCTTTGACGTTTTTTCAGTGGAGCTAAGGTGTCGGCGGTTTTGGATAGCCAAAGGGTGAGGTTGGAGGCGGCTTCGTTGGCGTTAGAAGAGAGGGCTGGGGAGGTTTGAAGGAGCGATGTGGAGATCTGATCCGTGGTGATTTTGTTCCAGTTTCTTTGTAGAGTTGGCTGGAGGTGGATGATGGGTTTCGGCTTGTTGTAGGTGAAGTGAACGCAGCTGTGGTCAGTCCAGATGAGATCCGTAGTGTGGCTGAAGGAGACATGGTTGCTGGAGGTGAAAATGGGGTCGAGTGTGTGGCCTGCGATGTGGGTGGGGGAAGTGACCAGTTGTTTAAGTCCGAGGTTGGCGAGGTTGTCTAAGAGGGTGGCGGTGTTGCGGTCGTTGATCTTTTCAAGGTGGAAGTTGAGGTCTCCCAGAAGGATGTAGTCTTTGGAGGAGAGCGCGTGAGGGGTGATGAAGTCCGTGATGTCTTCACTAATTTTTGCGCGGGGTCCTGGTGGTCTGTAGAGGAGGGTGCCTCTAAGAGTTGTCTTGGGGTCGATGTGGATCTGGAAGTGGAGGTGTTCGGAGTTAGCGAGGTTGGCGTCGGAGCTGGTAGAGATGCGGATGGATTTCTTATGGATGATAGCGATTCCTCCTCCTGTATGGTCGGTGCGGTCCTTGCGTGTGATCTTATAGTCATCAGGGATAGCGATGGCGATGTCAGGGGCGGAGGAGGCGTTCATCCATGTTTCCGTTAGGAAGGCGATGTCTGGAGAGATGGTGTCTAGTAGGTTCCATAGGTCGATGGCGTGTCTGTGGACCGAGCGGGTGTTGAGCAGGATGCATTGTAGGCGGTTGGGGTCCGGAATCAGTGGAGTGGTCGTAGCGGAGATGTTGGTGGTACCGCTAAAATTGCAGGAGAAGCAAGAGAACGGTCCATGGGTGCGTCCAGGAGCGGCTTGGACGCAGTTGGGGGCGCGACCGGGGTTAAGGGCTAGGAGGGTGGCGGCATGGTAGGTAACGCGGGGGGGCTGGGCAGCGCGAGGGGCAGGGGGTCTGGCGCTGGGCGCGGTCCAGGCGCGGACGGGCGTAGACGGGCTTACCTTTGGCGCACCTTCGGCGTGTACGTAGCGCGTGGACGCTGCGCGTGGGGGCATTTGGCCATAAATGGATAGTGGAGGGGGAGGGGCGAGGGCGTCTCAGCTGGGAGGCGGGGCGGGCACACGAGGACGACGAGAACAACAAACAACAAAATGGAGGCGGAGGGGGGAGGAACAGCGGAGCGCTACGGGTAAATGCGCTGGTAGGGCTAGGGAAGCGGCCACAATGACACCACAAGCAGGCGGACTGAAATTAAAAGGCAGCGATGGAAGTACACACACAGAGCGTCACTGCAGTCAGTGAAATAAGCGCCAATACAGAGCGCCAATGCAATCAGATAACAGGCAGCGAGCGAGCACAGCCACAGAGCGCTAATGCAATCAGTGAAATAAGCACAAATACAGAGCGCTAATGCAATCAGTGAAATAAGCGCCAATACAGAGCGCCAATGCAATCAGGTAACAGGCAGCGAGCGAGCACAGCCACAGATCGCCAATGCAATTAAAAAAGTGAGCACAAGCACAGAGCAATGCAGATAGTTAGAGGGCAAGAAACGCTGGGATACCAGATGTCTGGAGGGACACTGGGAGTGACCCCTCAGCCCGTGAGGAAGGAGCGAGTCTCCTACATCTCATTTTTCCCAATACCGGTCGGTAACGGCTGAAATTACCGAATTCTGGCCGTTACCGACCGGTATTGGGCTACCTACATCTGGCCCTTAGAATCTTGCTTCTTTTGGTCACCACCATTTTTCTGGATTTTCTGCTTCACCCTGGTTCTGGCCCACTTATATGTCTTCTATCCCAATTCTTGGGGAGAGGTCAAATCTGAGTCAACCAGGTACTGATGCAATAACGGACTTTGGCAATTATTAAGTATCTGCTTCCTCATAATTTCTTATACAATCCTACAAAATTATGCTGCCAAGCAACCAGCCTTACAGAGCCTTAATAGCACTGTTCACAAAGTCTACCCAGGCCTGAGTCTGAGCCTTCTGGGTGTCTCTGAACTTAATCTTGTATTGCTCAGTGGTTAAGCCAAACCGATCAATGAGAGCACTCTTCAGAACTGAATAATTGTCAGCATCTTCTTCTTTAACAGTGAGGAGCTTATCTCTATTATCGGCAAAGGAGAGCCTCAAGATAGCTGCCCAATGCTCTTGAGGGACCCTCTGTACTTTACATGCCCTCTCTAAAGCAGTTCTCCATTTGTGGATGTCATCCCCAACATGGTAGAGAGGGACAATCTTGCACAGGCTCCTGTTGTCAAATGAATGTTTCTTAACTCTAGGGACACTGTTGCTGCCACCATGGGACTCTAGTCCCAACTTTTTTCTAGCTCTCTAGACTTCCAGGGACTTTTTGTCAAGTGCAGTTGCTCTTGCCTGACTCTAAACCTAGCTTTCTCAAGCTCAAGTAACTGGTATTCTTGTTAGAATTGGGGGTCTCTGGTTGGTGCAAGTATTCACTTGTGACAAGCAGGGACCCTCTCCTCTAAGTCAGGGAGAAGGATGACCCCTTAGAATTACCCTTGCTCACCCTCTAGGTGCGTGGCGTGAGCAGGCAAGGCTATTCTTCAGGCGTTATGGAGTTAAGCATTTGTAATAACACACACAGTAAAATGTACCAATTCCCCCACAAATGGACTCCAGGCTGTGAATATATAAAAATACGTTCCTTTATGTAAAAATATATATATATATCAGATCAGACTTATCACAAGACCAATAACGTTTTTGTTGGGCCACAGGTTGTAAATAGGCAAGCTTTTCTTCTGTTTATAGTTCAAAAAAAGGGTTTCTTTTCAATTCACCTCCAAAACAGTTCTCTCAGTTCCAGTTATGCAATAATGGGGCCTCTTGCCCTATTCCTGGAAGGTATGGCGCTCCCAAGCGCCTCTGTGGGCTTCGCAGCGCTCCTCTGTGCTCCACGCAGAAGAAAAGCCTGGGCCCTACCAATGCTCACGCATCTCGCGGTGCGCTTTGAATGGAGACCAGAGAGGGGCCTGACAAACCCTGGGCCTTTTCCAGAGGTGGGGGCTGAGCTGTGGAGCAGCAAGCAGGCGATGAGAGGAGCCTGGAGGAACCCTGGGCCTTTTCCAGAGGTGGGGGCTCCTGGCTGCAGTGAGGAGCAGGGAGAGGAGCCTCTTGAGCCAAGGCACAGGGAAGGCTGGCGGGGAAATAAAACGTTGCGGGCCCCTAGCCCGATGTCGTCTTCAGGAATGCTTCTTTCTTTCAGGAATTTGAGCCGAGTCGGGCACGAGCAGCGCGACTCGTTTCGATCAGTGCATAGGGGTCCCTTCTTAAAGCGGAGGATCTCCGGGAGGCAAGGCACAGCACGGGAGCCCTCAGTACCAACGGTACATAGGGGGGCTCCCTTCACAGTGCGGCGCGGCCTCTCCTGTGGGGGGGCAGAGCAAGGCGGGCGTCCGGGTGCAATCAGATGCACGGGCGGCCGTCCAGGCGGCAGGCTGCTCGCGTCCCCGGGATTCCGGCGGGAGGAGCTGAAGTCTCACTCAAGTGCTCCGTGAAGCAGGCGGGGGTAGAGGAGCGGCCAGCCTTAGCCCTGGGGCAGAGAGCGACTCTGACGGAGCGAGGCTCTCAAGGGCAAGAGGGCAGGCTGGCTCCCGGGTACCACGGCCCTAGGAGGGGGCGAGAGGGGGCAGACTTCACCTCCGGCGGGAGAAAATACTCGGCCTCAGGCAGGGGACGAGCCAAAGCACAGGAGAACTCACTGGTCCTGGGGTTCAGTTCAGGGGGCAAGCTCAATCAAGCCCTTGGAGAATGTTTCTAGCACAAGTCAGCAAAGTCTTTTCAAAAGTCTTCTCCTCTCCTTTCTCAGCAAGGCAAGCAGCAGGCC
Organism: Lissotriton vulgaris; assembly: GCF_964263255.1. Classification (NCBI taxonomy): domain Eukaryota; kingdom Metazoa; phylum Chordata; class Amphibia; order Caudata; family Salamandridae; genus Lissotriton; species Lissotriton vulgaris. The sequence goes on from NW_028251537.1 coordinate 147,801, forward strand.
AGTCCTTCCAGCGTCTTCTTCTCCTTCTAGTCGGGCAGAGGTTCTTTGTGGGAAACAGGATTCTGATTTACAAGGAGCAGGGCTCCTACTTTTATACAGCATTTCTTTTGTCTTCTCAGGCCAGAGGGGCCTTTGCATAACTGCTCTCAGCCTCTGACCACTTGTTGGGGGTACTTCTGGCTTCTGCTTTCAGTGTGAGGGGCAGGCACATCAGACGCTCCACAGGAGGTGGAGCCAGCATTGTGTGGATAGGGGCAGCCAGGAGTACCTTGTTGACAGTGCTTCGCCCTTCCTGGGCCAGGTGCAGGCTGAATCATCAGTCGCTCCCCAGGGGGCGGAGCCAGCATTGTGGTGGCAGAGCACTGCCCTATTAAGAGTCCAGGGGCACTCCTACCTCCCACTAAGGTGTAATCCTTGCATTCACCACCTGTCATCCCCCAGCCCTGTCACTCACACATCCCAGACAGTCAAATACACATACCAGTAGAGGCGGGCTGAAATGGTTAGGCAAGGAAATGCTAACTTTCTAAAAGTAGCATTTGCAAACGCAGGATATTAAAATAAACGTTACTAAAAGAAGTATTTTATTATTCTGAGTTCAGGCATACTAAACTTTATTTTCTACCATGTTCCCTGAGCCTGCTGGGATTATAGAGTGTAATACTTCCAGCAGCCCATCTGGCCTAAAGGGAACAGGTAGCCTTACAATAGTGAAAAACGAATTTGGCAGTAATTCACTATTAGGATATGCCACACACATCAGGGCATGTACTACCTTATACTTACAATGCACCCTGCCCTTGGGCCTACCTTAGGACTGACTAATATGAAGTCAAGGGAATGTTTAGGGGCTGGCAAGTGTGTGCACTTGCCCAGCCAGCATGACAGTACCAGACTGCACGCAGGTCCTGCAATGGCAGACCCTAGACACATTTTAAAAGGCTGCTTCTGTGGGTGGCGCAAACAGCGCTGCAGGCCCACTAGCAGTATTGGCATTTACAAGCCCTGGCACTCCTAGTGCACTTTACTGGGGACTGACAGTAAATCCAATGAACCAATCAGGAGTATCAATCACAGTTACACTTTATATAGGGAGAGCATATGCACTTTAGCACTGGTCAGCAGTGGTAAAGTGCCCAGAGTCATTAAACCAACAAAAACAGGTCAGAGAGAATATTGGAGGAAGGCAAAAAGTTCAGGGATGACCCTGCCAAGAGGGCCAAGTCCAACACAACCCCCTTCCAGCCAAAACGCAGGGTAGACCAATCACCGCTGTGATGGGCTTCCCTGCTTTGGGCGATAGAACATGGACCTGGCACACAACAGCAGGGGCACATTCTAGTTCTACGCCAATCTGTACCTATTTCAAATCCTCTGTCCATACTCTCAGGGTCCACCCAGCTAATCCATGGGGCACCCTTCTCTTCCTCTGTGGACACCACCTGTGCAGCCTCTAACCTTAACTTGTATTTACAACAAGGGGTGGTGAGGGACAGAGTCTCTGAATTAATCAGAAAACTCTCACCCAGTCAAGAGATCAGGGCTAGATCCAACACCGTTTTTTAGCTCACTGCACCATCCCAGTTTCAGAACCTGGCTGTATGCAAATTAGTCTGTTCCTGTCCCAGTGCATGATGGGAACAGGGCAAACCAAACTACAAAAGCCAATTCTTACACTGGGAAGGAAACAAGCTCCCGGGGACCGGTTTCTGGCATTACAGCCGTCTTCGGCCCGGTTTGCTTGAATCCTGATGGTGCAATGAGCAAGGGACTCATGTCTGAGTATACCCTTCCACGCTTAGGGTGGACACAAATATTTACAACAAGGGGTGGTGAGGGACAGAGTCTCTGAATTAAGCAGAAAACTCTCACCCAGTCAAGAGATCAGGGCTAGATCCAACATCGTTTTTTAGCTCACTGCACCATCCCAGTTTCAGAACCTGGCTGTATGCAAATTAGTCTGTTCCTGTCCCAGTGCATGATGGGAACAGGGCAAACCAAACTACAAAAGCCAATTCTTACACTGGGAAGGAAACAAGCTCCCGGGGACCGGTTTCTGGCATTACAGCCGTCTTCGGCCCGGTTTGCTTGAATCCTGATGGTGCAATGAGCAAGGGACTCATGTCTGAGTATACCCTTCCACGCTTAGGGTGGACAAAAATATTTACAACAAGGGGTGGTGAGGGACAGAGTCTCTGAATTAAGCAGAAAACTCTCACCCAGTCAAGAGATCAGGGCTAGATCCAACACCGTTTTTTAGCTCACTGCACCATCCCAGTTTCAGAACCTGGCAGTATGCAAATTAGTCTGTTCCTGTCCCAGTGCATGATGGGAACAGGGCAAAGCAAACTACAAAAGCCAATTCTTACACTGGGAAGGAAACAAGCTCCCGGGGACCGGTTTCTGGCATTACAGCCGTCTTCGGCCCGGTTTGCTTGAATCCTGATGGTGCAATGAGCAAGGGACTCATGTCTGAGTATACCCTTCCACGCTTAGGGTGGACAAAAATATTTACAACAAGGGGTGGTGAGGGACAGAGTCTCTGAATTAAGCAGAAAACTCTCACCCAGTCAAGAGATCAGGGCTAGATCCAACATAGTTTTTTAGCTCACTGCACCATCCCATTTTCAGAACCTGGCTGTATGCAAATTAGTCTGTTCCTGTCCCAGTGCATGATGGGAACGGGGCAAACCAAACTACAAAAGCCAATTCTTACACTGGGAAGGAAACAAGCTCCCGGGGACCGGTTTCTGGCATTACAGCCGTCTTCGGCCCGGTTTGCTTGAATCCTGATGGTGCAATGAGCAAGGGACTCATGTCTGAGTATACCCTTCCACTCTTAGGGTGGACAAAAATATTTACAACAAGGGGTGGTGAGGGACAGAGTCTCTGAATTAAGCAGAAAACTCTCACCCAGTCAAGAGATCAGGGCTAGATCCAACATCGTTTTTTAGCTCACTGCACCATCCCAGTTTCAGAACCTGGCTGTATGCAAATTAGTCTGTTCCTGTCCCAGTGCATGATGGGAACAGGGCAAACCAAACTACAAAAGCCAATTCTTACACTGGGAAGGAAACAAGCTCCCGGGGACCGGTTTCTGGCATTACAGCCGTCTTCGGCCCGGTTTGCTTGAATCCTGATGGTGCAATGAGCAAGGGACTCATGTCTGAGTATACCCTTCCACGCTTAGGGTGGACAAAAATATTTACAACAAGGGGTGGTGAGGGACAGAGTCTCTGAATTAAGCAGAAAACTCTCACCCAGTCAAGAGATCAGGGCTAGATCCAACACCGTTTTTTAGCTCACTGCACCATCCCAGTTTCAGAACCTGGCTGTATGCAAATTAGTCTGTTCCTGTCCCAGTGCATGATGGGAACAGGGCAAACCAAACTACAAAAGCCAATTCTTACACTGGGAAGGAAACAAGCTCCCGGGGACCGGTTTCTGGCATTACAGCCGTCTTCGGCCCGGTTTGCTTGAATCCTGATGGTGCAATGAGCAAGGGACTCATGTCTGAGTATACCCTTCCACTCTTAGGGTGGACAAAAATATTTACAACAAGGGGTGGTGAGGGACAGAGTCTCTGAATTAAGCAGAAAACTCTCACCCAGTCAAGAGATCAGGGCTAGATCCAACATCGTTTTTTAGCTCACTGCACCATCCCAGTTTCAGAACCTGGCTGTATGCAAATTAGTCTGTTCCTGTCCCAGTGCATGATGGGAACAGGGCAAACCAAACTACAAAAGCCAATTCTTACACTGGGAAGGAAACAAGCTCCCGGGGACCGGTTTCTGGCATTACAGCCGTCTTCGGCCCGGTTTGCTTGAATCCTGATGGTGCAATGAGCAAGGGACTCATGTCTGAGTATACCCTTCCACGCTTAGGGTGGACAAAAATATTTACAACAAGGGGTGGTGAGGGACAGAGTCTCTGAATTAAGCAGAAAACTCTCATCCAGTCAAGAGATCAGGGCTAGATCCAACACCGTTTTTTAGCTCACTGCACCATCCCAGTTTCAGAACCTGGCTGTATGCAAATTAGTCTGTTCCTGTCCCAGTGCATGATGGGAACAGGGCAAACCAAACTACAAAAGCCAATTCTTACACTGGGAAGGAAACAAGCTCCCGGGGACCGGTTTCTGGCATTACAGCCGTCTTCGGCCCGGTTTGCTTGAATCCTGATGGTGCAATGAGCAAGGGACTCTAACCTTAACTTGCTCACAGGTGTGTCCCAACAGACAGACATCAACTCACAGTGGCCACTGACAGTAGTCAGGGTGGAGACCCAGGCCTCATGCATCTCAGGTCTCCCAAACCTCTGTGGCCTCAGAGAGCGGGGGGCAGTAGCCCCAGGTGCTTGGCACCTTTTGTCCATTCTCTCTTCTGTCAGTCCAAGTATGATATCCTGGCACTGACCCACCAGCCCCAGGTCTGTACCTGGCGGCTGGACCAAAGACTGGGGTGGGCTCTCCCACACCCGGTCCTCCTCCTTGGGGCTCTGTACCCTCCCACCTGGAGTGGTACCCCCTTCCAGAATTGTCAGGGCACCTGTGGCAGGTGACCTGCACAATTCGCCCACCAGTTCAGGGGTGCTATCCTGCAACTGGGGCACCAGGTCAGGGGGGACACCCTGCACCTGGCCCTCTATCCTAGGGTCTAAACCCTCAAACTGCACCGGGGTCAGAGGCAAGGACTCCCTCCCTCTGCACCCCCTTCCAGAGTACTGCACACTCCCCACTGGAGTGGTATCCCTAAAAGTGACATGGGTCAGGACACTGATTACAGTGGCCCCACCTTTCAGGTCAGACAACACCTGAACCTGGCTCTCCAACTCAGGGACCCAACCCTGCAGTTGAACCCTTGCCTGGCGCACCAGGACTTCCCGGGGAGTGCGCATGCCCCCCTGAGGGTGGCACATAGCTCATGTGCCGTGCGACAGTCTGCCTGGCGCAGATCTCCCAACCCCTGTCCCTCTGACAGTGTGGGAAGATCCCCCAGGACAGAAGTGGTATCCCCATGGTCATTCACTGGGGATGCAGCCCTGCTGGCTGGCCCCTGACCCACTGGTTCTTCCACTGGGGACTCTTTCCCCCTCTCGCCCCTCTTTCTGGACTTCTGCACACTCCCAACTGGAGCGGTACTGCCAGACACCAGAACTACTGTGTAGGAGAGTAGGGTCTGCAATCCTATGATCACCCCAGATTTTTTGCTTTTTGCTTCACTGGTTTACGACTTTCTCTGGCTGTGGGCCTGCTAATCAGACCCACAGCCTAGCTGTTCTCTCACTAAATTGACATGTGCCTTAGGTACATTCACCAATTAGTACTGGGCCACCCTATCAGTCCCTGTACACAGGGCCTAGGTGTACCCAGGGCCTACCAGGGGCTGCAGCATGTATTATGCCACCCTTGGCTGGCCATCTAAATCTGACACAACTGGCTGCACGACAGCTGGGGCAAGGTGGCGTAATCACCCTTTGCTTTAGATATAGTATCCCTATATCTAACCCTAAAATGGACACATGCATTCCTATCAGTCACTCCTATGGCAGGCCTTAACAATCCTAAAGGCAGAGTGCTTGGAATCATGTGAGATGGTGCTCTGGCATGAGCTGAGCCTGTCTGCAGCTTGCTGAACAAAGTCCTAATAGCTGTTCCATGATAACGCGTACCATATGCTCTTAAGTGCATTATAATCCTCGCGGTTATATGCCAACTCTGGTACCGCTTTATAAAAACATGTCGAGTAAGGTGTCATACGAATTGGAATACTAACCCCTCGCCAATTCTGGCGACGGGGTTAGCATTCCACCCTTCTAGAGGGACACGACATGGATGTCAATGTCAACACCGGTTAAAGTTAACTCAAGCCTCAGCTCCACAAAATGGATGCTGCCACCACAGACACGAGTCTGACCTCCTGCTGCTGGGAGTCCTTCCAGCGAGGAGAGCTTGGACAAAGGGTTTCCTGTCAGGGGCGATGCTAGCACCATCCCAGACAGGGTTTTGTATATCCCAGGTAGGCAGGGCTTTAGAGGAAGGTAACTGCAAGTGGCACCCCGGTGCTCACTGTGCATATGCCGGCTTGAACCAGTTCCAGGGGCACACCAGCCCCTGAGCTGGGGGAAGTCCGGACAGGGGAGAGGGGTGTAACCACCCCCCTTCCTGGTCCCACCCATGGGCAGGACCTAGTCGCTTGCCAGCCCCTCTCCTTAGTATAAAGATAGGAGCGGGCCCCCTTCCCAAATTAGATAATTCTGAATCTTGACTACTTTCCACGAAAGAACTCTTGAACATTTCTGAAGACTCTCCCTTGTGGCTAAGGAGTAGCCACCCTGCATCAGCGGGCACCATCTAAGCGCTGCTGTTTGCTGTAAGTCTCTCCTCCGGATCAAGACTGCCCAGCTCGACGAGACCCGGATTCCCTGGCACCTCTGACCTCTACCTACATCATCAGCCCAGCTGAGATTTGTGGGTGCGACGAGACCTCGAGCGACCGGCCATCTTCAAAACTGCACGAGGCCTATCCAGCACGACCGCCGAGGGATCCTTGAGTGAGTGCTTTGGGGTTTGAGAAGCCCTAACCCTGAGAAGCTCCAGCACCGAAGTCCAGCCCCCCAGCATCCACGAGATCTGCGTGGGGCCCTTCTGCTCTTTTGCTGCTCACCGCGTTGTCCGGCTACTTGCCTGCTGGCTTGTGGCCCTCCTGACGACGCACCACGAAGACAACACCGCCGGTCTGGTTGCTCCAGACTGGCCCTTGCTCCCCAGCAACAGAGGAGCACCCCGGACCCTCCTGGTCCACTCCAGACGCCATTTTGAGTCTACCGCGTGGGCTTGCATTTGCCAAGAGTTGTTGCCCCAATCCTGGGTCCAGCATCGCCGACAGCAGATACCTTCGTGGGACAGCTCGCACCTCCATCCTGGTTGCCGACAACGCCTCCTGGTCCGAGAGACTGCAGAGCCCAGCGTCGCCCACTCACCTGGTCGAGGTGACTTCATCCGGTGCCATCCTGGTGCCCATCTAATCACTGGCTAGTGATTCAGAACTCGGTCCCCTCTGCTTACAGGTATCCTTCTTCACTGATCCATCCTTGGATCAGCCCAGAACATCTTCACTGGTCGCCTGCCAGCAACTTTTACTTCAGGCTCCTGGTTCATCAACGAGGATTCCCGACGACACTTGAACCCTATGCAGCCGCAGCCCCTGGGCTAGGTAAACCGAGTACCACGGTGCTCCAGCGTAGATCCTCTTTCGTTTTTGACCTACCTAGTCGGGTTCGCCCGAGAACACTAACTTTGCATTTACTAGCCTCAATAGACTTTGTCCCGCATCCCGCGTGAGAGTGCACACTCTGCACCCGATCTCCCTAGGCCTCCTGCTCATAATCTGAAGGTTCAGTAGTACAGTCCTTGCGATCCCAAAGCCTCTGAGAATAGTTACTTACCTGCTAGTAATTCGCATTCCACTTTTGTAGTATATGGTTTTTCGTGCCCCTCGGGTATTTGTGTAAATTGTGCGACTTTCAGTATTTCTTTAAGAGTTTTGTATTGTGCTTAGCACCCTGTCCTCATAAAGAGTCCAGGGTTTTTGTGTTATAAATAAATATCCTTTTATTTTCATAACAGCTTGTGTGGTGTTCTTTCACTTGGTGTTCAAGGGGTATATGTGATGGTATAACAGCTGGCTTAACACGCCCTCTAGAGTTTAGCCTAAAGACTGCTCTTGTCCATGCTACTAGGATAGCTGGTCTATAAGGTTGACTTACAACCAATCATCAATAAGGGTCGTTTGGTATGATACACAGTGATCACTAGAATAGTGAGCACTATATATCAGGCCAACTTCTCACAGTAGACCTAGAAACTCCCAGGAGCCCCATAGGGCGCTTCCTGTCAACAGACTGAAACCATATGTTGACAAGGCAGACATGGGCCTGCTCATGGCTACTGATTAAGGACAGGAGGAGGAGAGTGACCCTCTCCATGACCTGCTCTCACAGAACCCTGATGATGGTTCAGTAGATGGTGTAGCCTTAGCAGGCAGCCTCACTGACCAGCAGCAAACTGATTGCAGAAAAGTGCTCAATCAGTTCAGACATGTTCTCTCTGACACCAAGTCAGACCACCTGGTCCAGTCCTAAAGTGGACACTTGGGACAGTCTGCCTGTAAAAAATAATATTTACAGGCAACCTGATCATGTCAGGGACTGTATCAGGACTGAAGTCCAGAAAATATTATATTTTTGGGAGTTATTGAACCTTCAGCTAGCCCTTGGGCTAGTCCAGTGGTCTTGGTACCAAAGCCTCACACCCAGGGTGGTAAGAGGGAGATGAGGTTTTGTGTTGACTACAGAGGCCTCAATGCAGTCACTAGGACTGATGCCCACCCAATACCAAGGGCAGATGAGCTTCAGACAAGTTTCTGAGAATATTTAATCTTACAGCTGGCTACTGGCAGATCAGATTAGCTGATGATGCAAAGCCGAACACATCATTTTCAACTCCTAGTAGGCACTATCAATGTGTGGTAATGCCCTTTGGTCTGAAGAATGCACCTGACACTTTTCAAAGGTTGGTGAACAAAGTCCTAACAGGCCTGAAAGACTACTGTGCAGCATATCTAGATGATTCTGCTGTCTTTAGCTCCACCCGGGAGGATCACCTGGTCCAGCTGAGAAATGGTTTGGTGGCCCTGCAGAAGGCAAGCCTAACTATCAAGGCTACTAAGTGCCAGATAGGGCAGAGGCAGGTTGTGTACCTGGGCCACCTTGTAGGTGGAGGCCAGGTTCAACCATTGCAGAGCAAAATCCAGACCATGATGGACTGGGTTGCTCCAACCACCCAGACTCAGGTCAGAGCTTTCTTGGGCCTGACTGGGTACTACAGAAGATTTGTCAAGGTGTATGGTTCCATTGTGACACCCCTGAATGACTTAACTTCTAAAAGAATGCCAAAGAAAGTTCAGTGGACAATTAGCTGTCAAAAGGCATTTGGTGACCTGCAAAGTCCTAACTACTCTAAAGAATGTATTGCCTTATGAGGATTGCTGCTTTCACGGACCTTACCGTTTTGCTTGCCTGACTGCCCACTACGCCACCTCTCGCGGCCCCCGCTCCGCGGGAGCCGCTCGTTTGTGCCGGAACTTTGTTTGTCCAGTCTGACAGAGACCTGAAGGACATCACTCGAACGGCCAGCCCTACACACGGACAGAGGCGGGACTGCGAGGACCAGCTTGCTCAGCGGCGCTGATCGGCCGCAGCTGGTCCTCTTCCCGCCCCCTCCTGCATAAGAAGATCTGCAGTGTGTGTATTCGATGGGTGCCTTATGAGGATTGCTGCTTTCACGGACCTTACCGTTTTGCTTGCCTGACTGCCCGCTACGCCACCTCTCGCGGCCCCCGCTCCGCGGGAGCCGCTCGTTTGTGCCGGAACTTTGTTTGTCCAGTCTGACAGGGACCTGAAGGACATCACTCGAACGGCCAGCCCTACACACGGACAGAGGCGGGACTGCGAGGACCAGCTTGCTCAGCGGCGCTGATCGGCCGCAGCTGGTCCTCTTCCCGCCCCCTCCTGCTTAAGAAGATCTGCAGTGTGTGTATTCGGTGGGTGCCTTATGAGAATTGCTGCTTTCACGGACCTTACCGTTTTGCTTGCCTGACTGCCCACTACGCCACCTCTCGCGGCCCCCGCTCCGCGGGAGCCGCTTGTTTGTGCCGGTACTTTGTTTGTCCAGTCTGACAGGGACCTGAAGGACATCACTCGAACGGCCAGCCCTACACACGGACAGAGGCGGGACTGCGAGGACCAGCTTGCTCAGCGGCGCTGATCGGCCGCAGCTGGTCCTCTTCCCGCCCCCTCCTGCATAAGAAGATCTGCAGTGTGTGTATTCGGTGGGTGCCTTATGAGGATTGCTGCTTTCACGGACCTTACCGTTTTGCTTGCCTGACTGCCCACTACGCCACCTCTTGCGGCCCCCGCTCCGCCGGAGCCGCTCGTTTGTGCCGGAACTTTGTTTGTCCAGTCTGACAGGGACCTGAAGGACATCACTCGAATGGCCAGCCCTACACACGGACAGAGGCGGGACTGCGAGGACAAGCTTGCTCAGCGGCGCTGATCGGCCGCAGCTGGTCCTCTAACCGCCCCCTTCTGGGTCCCCTTCCGGGTCCCCTTCAATTAAAGGAGCAACTGAAACGCGAGCGCGGGACCAAGCACGGGGCTAAGCCCGGGCAAAGGGCAGGCCCTCTGAGGCCCTCAGAGACCGAGTGAGGCCGGGCAGGGCCTACTCTCTTTCATTGTATTTATTGTTATTAACTGTTGGTGCACCTGTCCGCAATGGCCCAAAGCCCTGGTAAAGCACTCCCTGAGAAGACTGGGGGTAATATTACGGGCACACTTGATAATTATTTTACAAGGGCTCCAACTGATCCAGACAGGGAAAAGACTTTGGCAGAGCGCCGGGCAGAGCGTCGTCGCTCTGTCGAATGTATAAAGAACAGGGCTTCCACAGATCCCCCACTTAACGCCTTTTCCCTTACTGTAGGCTGTACTGGCAGCAATGAAGACCTCCCATCTTTGGAGAGTTTCCCACTTTTGTTACGTGATTGCACCCCAACACCTCTGGTCCCTATAGACCAGTCCATAAGCGATACTCCTCTCTCCAGTCCGATCCTGATAGATGTTGACCCGATTACTCGGACTCCGGTCCCGGTTAAACCTGCTCAAAATAAACCAAAAAGATCAGTGCCTGTCAAGGTCCATGGCCCACCACCTGCCAAAAGAAGACGGAAGGGGGGGACCCGCATAAGCCCAAAATCAGTCACACCGACTTTGGTAAATCTTTAAAGCCTAGTACTAGAACTGCCTCGGCCCCAATGGCCGCCCTAGTTAACACGTCAAACTTGGCACCTCCTCCATCATTGTTACCAGTTGTACAGGCCGTGAACACTACTGTTCAAATTGACAGCCCGGATGACCCCTCCTTAACGGACGTACCAACTGCCGTTTCACTGGATAACATGGAACACCTAATAAGGTCTTTCATCTTACCCATTATAGAGAGGGTTGAGAAAAGGCTAGAGGACATTGAGTCTGCCATTAGTAATCATGAGGGATTATCCAAGGTACTGGTGAGTGGGGATGTCCCACCCTCAGCCACAGTGACGTTGTGTACCACCAGTGCTTCTAAAGGTCTAGTCCAATCTAGTAAACCAACAAATCCCAAGCAACACAGGGCTCCACCACCTAAGCAGGGTAACGATCCAGTTCCAAACCCAGGTAGTGCAGTTCCGAGGGGACCTGGAAAAGTTTCTGCAGGAAATACACGGGAGACCTCATGGGGTACCACCAGATATGCCAGGTCACCTTCCCGTAAAAACCCGCAAGTAGAACTACCCCCAGAAGCTGTCCCCTACGTGGTTGTTCTGACAGGGGTCCCTAGATTGCCAGACAATAAGAGGGAAGGGTTTCACCAGTTGAAAAATAAAATTATGCACTGGCTCAGCCAATTTAGACCACTCACACAAAACATCAATGGTGACATTGTGCATGTCCGGCGTCTCTCTTGGCTGGGTAGTAGGGTCAAGGACAACGAGGGAGACTTAGTTGTTGTAAATTTTAGAGACCAGCGAGCGGTCAATTATATATTAAATTGGCCCCTAGGTAGCGGTAGCAATTCCATCGTCCCTCGTCCCTTGACTTATTTTTACCCTAGATCCCTGGTGTTTCCCCCCACCTACATTGGTGGCCAGGTACCCAATCAGATTATCTCTTCATTACCTTACAATACTAAATATCCGTTTCAAGTCCCATACCCTTTACCCGCTGCTGATCTCTTCGGGTGGAATATGGTACCTCCTAGGCTTAATAGAAATACCAATAGGAGAATGGATCACCTGAGACCTTTTACACCCCTGGAGTCAGTAAATAGGTTTGATGTGTTCTCAGGTATGGACGATTGTGATTGAAGACTACAGTCTGACCAGGGCACGGGTGGTCAAACAATCGCCAATGGCGAGGGTGTGACCGGTGTGGAATTCCAATCTACCGAACCTCTCGCCGAGTTGGCGGATACCACTGTGGCTATGGCTACTATACTTGATTTTTCTCCTACACCTCCCGGCGAGCGTACATCCTGTTTGTCCATTCTCTCCTGGAATCTGGCTGGGCTCCAGGGTAAACTAGACTCCCCTGAGTGGGGGTCTTTTATCGACACACAGGATGTATGCATGTTTCAGGAGACATGGGCACGGGAGGACAAATGGCGATCAGGTTATGCAAACTTTTCAATTCCAGCTAAATGGGTGGGGAAAGGACGGCCCTCGGGGGGCCTCTGCATATGGGTGGCAACCCATCTTGGTTGCAAGGCTAGGGTCCTCAAAACTAACTCATTGGATGTTCAGTGCGTGCTGTTGGAATGGTTGAACCATACTCAACGCGCGCTGATAAATGTATATTCCAGACCAATGAGTATAACGAAGCCCTCACCCACCCTTGATGAGCTCTCTCTATTTCTGCCCACAATACCTCAGAGTGCTAGGATCCTGTTGGGGGTGATTTTAACTGTCAGTTTGAGCAGTTAACCCTGACTATGGAGGGAGCACTTCTGGAGGAGGATGACCAGTGGGGAATCCGCAATTAGTTGGTCCCCCAGCTAAGCCATGGTCTCCCTTAGCAACACAAATTCTGGCACTCACTCTCAGTAATTCTCTGAGGGCCTGCAATGGTCGAATTAAGAGTGACATCCCTTCAAAACCCACCTTTAATAAACCAGGGCAGGAGTCTCATTTGGACTACATCCTTGTTCAGACATCGGACTGGAACAAGGTCTCTGACTTTGCAGTAGTCCAAAGAACTGAAAGCGATCATAATGCGCTGATTCTTTCGCTGGCTTCGCCAAGCCGTCCCACGGGTGATCAGCCGGCAGAGGCATCTTCAGATCCTAAATTAATTTTAACTAATGCTAGGCGCAGAGTGAGGTGGGCCAAGCTCCTGGACAATCCTGCACACATTTCCGAGCTTTATGCACGGATCCTCCCCATATTTGAACACGTCGGGGCTCTTATTAGTCAATCCTCACCAGAAAAATTGTTTCCTAAGTTGGCCACCCTCCATACGGAATTGGTGGATACCCTTGCGGAACTTTTAAATCCTATTGTGCGGAAAGGGCCCCAGAGGGGGCAAAGACCCTCTTGGTTCAACTCAGCTTGCAGGAAGGCAAAGGCCGACCTCCTCGCTGTATTCAAGCACCCTAGAGACATAGAGATAATTAAGACTAGGAGGGCGGAATTGAAGCAAGCTGTCCATCATGCAAAGGTGGAATGGGATTATTCCAATTGGGAAAATATGTTGGCTTCTCTTCAGACTAGAGATGCCCGCAAATTTTGGCAGATAGTGAGAACAGGGTCTGCCGAGCCGACTCAAGCTGTAGAGGCTAATATAGCGGCTACGGTGTGGGAGGACCACTTCTGCAGCCTCTATGAAGAGGTTAGCCCTGGCTTGCCCAAGCTCCAAGATGGGCTATCGTTTAAACACCTTCTATTCTCCGGCGGGTCAATCGTGCAATTTAAAACTTTGGAGGGCGTTGAGCCAATGCAGTTTTCATTGGGGGAGGTCCTCAATGTAATATCTAAACTCCCTTCGGGTAAAGCCCCCGGGCTAGATAAAATCCCGGGAGATCTATTTAAGCACCAACCTAGGGTCTGGGCCCCTTACCTGCTGGAAGTTTTTAATGCAATTCTAGGTGGAATGGCGGTCCCTAGTACTTGGCTGGGAGCAGAGATCGTACCTATCTTCAATAAGGGCTCTCCTCTGCTCCCAGCCAATTACAGGCCAATCAGCCTCATTGATGTTTCACAAAAAATCTTTGCGAGGCTGATACTTGACCGCCTGCAGGAATGGATGACGGACCATTCAATCTTAAGCACGGTTCAGGCTGGGTTTAGGTCCAAGGTGTCAACTACGGACCAAATTTTTCGTCTGGCCCTTCTCTTTTGGAAGACGGTGCGGGTGGAGGGGGGTACGTTGTATATCGTCTTTGTTGATCTCCGCGCAGCCTTTGACTTGGTTCTGCGGAGTAAACTATGGGCGGTACTCGCGAAACTCAGCATCCCCGCCGTTCTTCTAGACATCATTGTTCATCTACACACACACAATTATGCACAGGTTAGGTGCGGAAGGATGGGTAGCCTTTCAAAAAGATTTCCCGTTGGCAGAGGGGTAAGGCAGGGTTGTGTTCTTACACCGACCCTGTTTTGCCTCTTTGTCAACGGGGTAATCGATCACCTAAACAATGTCCCCAACACAGATGCACCTAGGCTCGGCGGCAGCAGGGTGCCCGCAATCATGTTTGCGGACGACACCCTGCTGCTGTCGAAATCCCCAATGGGGATTCAGCGTATTCTCGCGGGTTTCGAGGCATTTTGTGGAGAGCATGGTCTCGAAATAAATTCCATGAAGACCAAGTACATGATTTTTAATCCTCCCAAAAAAACACGCCCCAACCCCTCTATAGGCCTGAACAGGCTAGAAAGAGTCTTTACGTTCGAGTATCTGTGTGTACCCATGAATGATAAATTGGAATGGGGCGATCATCAAGTTAAGTCCCAGCTCAGATTGGCTCAAATAGCAGGGGGAATAATTAGGCTAGCCAATTCTAATAAATCAACTGTTAAACCGCTAGCCCCCCGTTCGAGATTTATAGACTCCAGGCCAGAGGTGCGATTCTCTATGGCAGTGAACTTTGGGGACGTGTCTGCAAAAAAGAGTTGGTCATTGTAGAAAACAAGTTTCTTAGACAACCTTTAAAGTTACCGGCTAGCACCCCCCTTCTGCCCCTCAGGTTAGATCTGGGCCTGAAACCCTTGGACGAAGTAGTGGGTGTAAAGCCCCTAACCTTTTGGAGAAGATTATGGTCCACTCCTGAGTTAGCCAATTACAGGCAGGAACTGCAGGAAATTCTTGCTCTTCCTACTATAGAGAACATCCCTGGTTTAAATATCTAAAAACTGAGTTTGCCCGGCTGGGCCTTCCGACCCTGTGGAGTGATCCTGAAGTGGCCTGTCAGGGATTGTCTCGAAAACATCTAGTGGTAACTTATTATGCATGTAACCTTGCATCTCACACACAGGGTAAATCCCCAGATTCTTTGGCTAACACTTTTCTTGGGGTGAAAGACTCCTATAAGTTTGAGTAAATTGATACTTGTATAGCGCACTACTCACCCGCAAGGGTCTTAAGGTGATTGTACGAATACCGCTGTGGAACCCATCATGGCTTTCCCTGTGAGGTGTCCACTCCTGGGCACCCCCAAGGTGGAGGCCAGGCATCCTTAGCGTTGTGTGGGCCATTGTGGAGACTAAGGGCCAGATGTAGGTGGCCGTTTGAGGCCATTTAGCGAGCGGTAACGGCCGATTTTGGCCGTTACCGATCGGTAAATGGGTGACAGGTATGTAGGGGGCATTATTTTAACGAATCGGTAAAATTACCGATTCGGTAATTTTACCGATTCGGTAAAATAAAAATTCGGTAAATTTATCGATTCTGAGGCGCCGAGATGTAGGTGGGACTCTTCAGAGTCCCAGAGGCCTTACAGAATCGGTATTTTACCATCAAATCCAATTTGATGGGAAAATAACGATTCCGGTGTGCATGCACATGTGTGCATGCACACCTATGCCATGTGACAGGCAGACCTGCCACATGGCACCCGAGCCTGTTTTGGGGGTGCCAGAGGGTGTCAAAGTGACACCCCCTGCACCCTTGTGCAAATCTGTATTTACCAATTCGGTAAATACCGAATCGGTAATGCCCATTCATTCCTATGGGCTTCAAAGCCCATAGGAATGAATGGGCATTACCGATTCGGTATTTACCGAATTCTTCCGAATCGGTATTCCAGCACATCTGGAATACCTACATATCCATCCCTTAGATTTACCGATTTTTAATTACAGAATCGGTAAAATTCGGTAATTAAAAATCGGTAAATCTATTTTACCTACATCTAGGCCTAAGCAAGCTATTGCCCAGAGTTGCAGAGTGGGACTCCATGATTGGAATAGGCACCGAGGTGAGAATTATCTGGTCCGTGGAATTTTTGAGCCCAGACCCGCCGAGGCGGGGAATTGAACCCTGGTCCCGGGCTAGACCTCTGCAACAGGCTCTGCCGCTCTAACCATTGAGCCACACTTCTCCACTCAGTTCTTGATGATATTTTTCCGAATTTTTCCGAATCTGGCCAGGAAATTATATCTGCAATGGCGGTATGGGTATGGGCGGTATGGGACTCTCCCGCTAAGAGCATTTACTAGTAAATGGAACCAGCACTCCCTGGAAAACTGTCCGGGCTGCAATTGTAGGCTTGAAGATGAATTGCATCTAGTCTTCTTTTGCCCTGCCTACACTGCGGCCAGAAGGTTCTGGATAATTCCACTATGTAAATATCTAGGGTTTGCTAAATGCTCTGAGGCCTTTAGAATTCTTAAAACTGACCTCTCAAAAGTAACTGTTTTTGCAGTGGCCAAATTTCTCGAAGCAGCATGGCACAAGAGATTGCTTCTAATTCCTAGGGTACTTCATCCCTGATCTAGATAATGCATAGTTAGAGTGTAAACTTCTGGTATCAGGTCATTTTATGAGATTTTAGCCATATTGTTAAATTGTCTCTATTTTTAATTTGTAATATCTTAGATTGTTTTAATCAGTCAGTACTGGTTTATTTGATTATTTATATAGTACAGGTGATGTGTATTGGGGCATTTTCTTTTTCTATTTGTGTGCTGTCACGCTATTGATGTAATATTGATGTAATACTGATGTCTGATTTTATTTTCTACTAATTTTATGCTTCTCTTTTATGGCAAATTGCCGAAATAAAGATTAATGAATGAATGAATGAATATTGTCCAAACAGATGCATCTGAGTTGGGGGTAGGGGCTGTGCTATCACAATTGAATGAGGAAGGTCAGGACCACCCAATAGCTTTCATTAGCAGAAGGCTGACCCCTAGAGAGAAACGTTGGTCAGCTATTGAGAGGGAGGCCTTTGCTTTGGTCTGGGCTCTGAAGAAGCTGAGGCCATACTTGTTTGCCAATCACTTCACTGTTCAGACTGAGCATAAGCCTCTCTTATGGCTAAAACAGATGAAGGGTGAAAACTCAAAACTTTTGAGGTGGTCCATTTCCCTACAGGGTATGGACTATACAGTGGAACACAGACCTGGGAGTAACCATGCCAATGCAGATGGACTCTCCAGGTATATCCACTTAGAACATGAAGACTCAACTGGTTAAGGTTAGTTTAATGTCCCTGCATTGGAGGGGGGGGGGCGGGGAAGTTGTGTAGGAGAGTAGGGTCTGCATACTATAGTTACCTCCACTTTTTGCTGGTGTTTCACTGTTTTTCGACTCTAGTCTGGCTGAGGGGCATGCTAACCAGGACCCCAGCCTAGCTGCTTCCTCTCTAAAATGATTGCATGTACTTTAGGTACACTCCAGATTGGTAACTGGGTTACCCTTGTGAGTCCCTAGTATATGGCACCTTAGGTACTAAGGGCATAGGTACACCAGAGGCCTACCAGGGGCTGAAGCATGTATTATGCCACCCCTGTGAAACCTTCCAAAAATGGCACCACAGGTCTGCTACTGCAGCCTGGGGAAGGTGGTGCATGCACCCCTTACTAAGATATAGGTTACCTATATCTACCTTTAAACATTGACAAATATAAACCTATAAGTCACTCCTATGTAAGGCCTTATTAATCCTGAAGGCAGAGTGATTGGTTTAGTGTGAGAGGGTGCCCATGCATGAGCAGGACCCCTCTGCAGCTTTCGGAATCTATTCTCTGAAGCTGTTCTGTGATGCAGCCAGACCATATAGTCTTAAGTGCATTATAACCTCGCGGTAAATGCTTACTTTGGAATGGCTGAATGAAACATGTGTTTGGTGTCAAACACTTTGTAATCCAGTCCTGGCGTCGGGAGTAGAATTCCACCCTTCTAGAGGGAGAGACATGTATACACTAACCTAACCGGTAATAGTTTAAAAGAGTCCCAGCATCACAAAATGGATGCTGCAGCCAAAGACATGGGTATGACCTTCTGCTGCTGGAGGAAACTCTGGCAGGGGAGGCCTAGACAATAGGTGTCTTGTCACAGGGAGGTGTAACCACCTCCCAGATAGGCTTTAGTGTATTGGGGATGGGTGGGTGCATTCATAAAATGCTATTCAGACAGTTCTGGGGGCACACTTGGTGTCCCTGTGCATATCCCAGTTCAAAATGGTTGCAGGGGCACTGAGCCCCTGCTCTGGCGCGAAACTGGACAAAGGGAAAGGGGTGTAGCCACCGCCCTCCCTGCATCCTCCCATAGGTGTGTCCCCAGAGTATGTCCAACCCCCTAACTTAGTATAAGTATGGACCCCAGTCCTTAGGACTTCAGATTACACCTGGACGAAACTCTGCAACATATATCCTGGAACTGCGACATTCTACACGACTAGCAGACGGAAGAATCTCCCTTGGGGTCAAGGAGCGACTCCCCTGTTCAAGCAGGCATTTCAGAGACTCTTCTTTTCCTTGGGCTTTCCTGGTTGCTCCAGACTTGCCCTGACTCCCCTCCAAAAAGTGAGTACCTCAGACCTTGCTGGTCTGCACTGAAGCCAATCTCTTCTTTCTTCATGGGTTGCTGTTGCCAAGGCATGTTGGGTCCAATCTGGAAACTGACACTGCAGCACTCAACATCCTTTGTGGGACAGCTCGAATCCAGCTCCTGGTCGTCCTCGACGCCTCCTGGTCCTCGTGGCTGAAGAGTCAAGCTTCTCCTCCTTCACCTGAAATCACCCGACATCGGTTGGCATCTTCTCATCGCCTTCCTGGTCACTGGCAAGTGACCCAGACTCTGTCCCCTCTGCTTTCAGGTTCTTCACATCTCTGATCCACCCTTGGATCCACTCAGACACTTTGTACTTGGTCACCTGCAGCATTTTTCAGCAGCTCGCCATTGAAATCAACGACGAAACCCGACACAAAAAGACACCTATGCACCCGGCTTCCTTGGGTGAGGTAAATCGAGTACTCCGGTGCTCCCGTGAGTGTTGACTCTAGAATCTCCTAGTTCTAAAGGGGTTTGCTCCAAGTCCTCTTCTAAGTGTCCTTTACCTTTAAATTTCCAACCGCGACTTTCACCATAGAAGTTAATGGTGATTCGCGGCTGTGTTTAGACACTGCACTCGTCCCCCATGGGTCCCCTGTGCCACTACCTTGTGTGGTTCCTGGTGGCCCCAGCGGTTCTAAAGGCTCTAGGCCTTGTATCTATGTCAGTCGTGGTTCTTATACCACTTTCTTAATATATGGTTTGGTATGCCCCTAGGGCTCAACGAATATTGTGCTAATTTACTGTGTGCTAAATAAGTTTACTGAATCTACTTTTGCCTCTAGCCTCATAAAGAGACTAGAGGGATGTGTTTAGAATAAATACATATATTTTATATATATACCTGGTGTGGTTCTCCTTTCATTTGGCCATTCATGAGATTATAGACTGGTAAAACAAGCTGCCTTACATTCCTTCAAGACTTAGCCTGAAGGCTGCTCTCCACAGCTCCCACTAGGATAGCTTTCTATATAGGTTGTCTTTAAACCTACTATCAATAAGGGTCATTTGGACTGGTGCAAGGTGCCCACTAGAATAGTGGACAGCATATGCCAGGCCAACTTCTCACAGCAAGTGTCATGGTTTGGTCCAGAAAAGGTATCACAGATGCATCAGTGCTGACAGCGGGGGCATGTTCAGAGGTCAGGGGCAGAGATGAGGTGAAGGTGTTAGTATCGAGTCAGTGTGTTTCAGTGGTCGCTGCTCTGGGGGTGTGATGAGGGCTCGGGTTATTATGACGAAAAATGCCGGTTGAAACAAGCTGCAAGGCTAATGGTAAATGAATGCTGTTGGGTAATCTGATGGAGGTGGATAGGGAGGAGGGGAAAGGGGTGGAGCAATACAAGTAGTGGGGTTAGGAGAGGGTAGAGACCGAGGTACCCGTGGGATGACTAAAGGTCTAGGATGAGCTTGGGTCAGGGAGGAAACCTACTTTATCACAGAGAGTTTGAGAGGAAAATTTCATCAAGTAATTCTAGGCTGCATTCAGATGCTTGGATGAGTATAATCCAATTATTATAAATGTAGACGGTTGCCTCTGCTCGGAAAACAATAGAGGGAGTTACAGAGAGTCTGAGACCGTGGGGGGCTTTAGTGGATGCAGTGATCCGGAGCAGATAGCAAAGGGCTTTCCTTCATTGAGCTGGTCTTTTAGTGTAAAAGATAAGGTCACTTATGGTAGCTCCTTTATTTGTGCAGACATAGAGGTTGGAAATAAGAGTTTCTGGGTGAAATTTGAGAAGCCTGTGTTTGAAGTTCTTTAAAACGCTTTTAGGTAGTTTAGGGGAGGTATATGATAGTGTAGGAATTACAGCCGTCTGGAACCAGTTTGGAGATTAGTGATCTTCGAGAAAGGGAATCCGTGGCTAAGGACACAAAATTTCCAGAGTGGAAAGAGGGGAGGGACCGGAGTACTACATGCTCACGTGGGGGGAAGCCGAGGGGAGTTGAGGAGAAGGGGGTATGGTCAGAAGAAGGAAGGAAGGGATGGAGCAAATCATGGGGTGGCTGGCGGAGAGTTCCATGTCACTGTTCTACAAAGACAGCCCATTAAACAGCAGCATAATGACAGAAGATGTCAAGACTGAAGAAGATACTCTTTCTGTTTTGGGCTTCCCAACGTTATAGGCATGCGATTTCTAGGTGGAAATCAGCAAATCCTGAAGAGAGTGCCCAGCTGCGAATATAAAAAAGGGAAGTTGAAATACATTAGGTCAAACTAGATTTTGCAATTAGGAAGATAGAATCCTGATTAGAGGGATAGGGGGGATGAGGTGAATAGTGGCCTAGGATGAACCTGGAAATTCTATAGACCAAGCCAATCTGGAAATCTCAGCAGAATTAGTAAACAACATCATTCTAAGATGGCTGCCACCTTGGAAATATTTATAAGCTATAGAACATGATAGTCCTTCTTACATGTCCATAAGAAGGACATGCTAAGTCCTATGTCAATATCTAGATTTCTAGAGGCAGCGCCATTTTAGATTGGGCAGGAACGTTATATGAGGAGAGGGTCGAAACATGATGCAGGGCCTACAAGGGCCAGATAGAGCCCCTTTATGCCACATGGGTCCCAAACACAATCAGCGCACAAAAGGCCCCCTTAATCAGGCCTCGAGAAAACAGCGAGGGGAATCCTCCTGAAAAAAAGTTAGTAGTGAATGAAACCAGTCACCCCCATGAACAATAAGATGTGATGTATGGCACAACATCCTGGTGTCCACCTTGCTGTCTTGAGTCTTCCTGATCCATCGCTTACTCCAAGAGCTGTTCTTGTTTTAACAAAACCTTGACCATATGTATCTACCCAAAGCTATAACTAGTATATGACTGCTATGCGAGCACACTTTTTTTTGCTAAGTTACTCTATGAACACCTTTGCTGAAATAAATAAGATTGTGGCATGTTCAAAGGAATTTTTATGTAAATTTCTCTGTATGATTAAATAGGTCTTAAATATGTCTTCATTAGTTTCAACAATAGTAATAAATGCGATGCTTTTACAATCAATTAAAAATTGTATATCCACATTCCAGTATTTTCCATTTAAGTAATTTAAATTTCTTTACATCCGACAGAAAGCAATCCTTGATTACACAAAATGCTTAAGAATAATGAAGATAATACTGTAAATCTGCAAAAGCAAAGTCCGAAACATTGAGTTCCAGTATTCAGCAAAACATAAGTGCCGACAGAGGCAGCCGAACCTGAACATAAAACTGACAGATCCTGGAAGTACCGTCCAGGGCAATTCAGTGGTTCTACGAGTCTCAGCGGTGCACCTCCGTGCCTCAAGATGAAGAAATGACCTGTAGAAAATTAAGGCAACACTGATCAACCACTTCTTGTGTAAACATGTCCAATACCATCTCTGATCATTTGGTGGTTACAGCAGTGCTCTGCTTCCTAAAGTGATATCAGACCACCATTCAGTGCTGGAGGTGTATTGTAAACTCTTTCAAGCCATTCCAAAGCAACCAGCGAAAAGCACAGTTAACTGAAAGTTGAAAGAAATGGGGGTTCTGCTATATAAAACACAGAGTACTGTCCCAGTGTCCACCGACCAGAAGGACGATAGATCTTTACTCGCAAGCTTGCAGAGTCATTATCCTTTCTAAAGACAGTCGACCACAAAGAAGCCTTACACGTGTTATGAGTGTGGCGAGTATTTGGTGACCTTTGCACTTTAAAGTTTATTCAGAAAGCAAACAAGCAAAATACCAAACACATACATGGAGTGTGAAAATAACACAAGTGCTTTATCGGTCATGTTGGCCCTTCAGACAGCACAGTCAAGAGATGTAGAAAAATGCATACCCGACTCAGGGACACTAACCAAGAAGGAAAAAACATATACTTGCAGTGGATGTGGAAGTAGTTTTATTTCCTCTTCAGGATTAATGTATCATCAAAAAACACACTCAGGGGAAAAACCATATCATTGCAGTGAAAGTGAAAGTAGTTTTAGGAAATCGGCAACATTAAGGAATCATCAGCGAACACACACAGGCGAAAAACCATTTAAGTGCAGTGAATGTGTTAAGAGCTTTAGTCGATTAACAGATTTAAAATACCATCAGAGAAATCACACAGGGGAAAAACCATACAAGTGCAGTGAATGTGTGAAGAGCTTTTGTCAATCATCGCACCTAAAACAGCTTCAGAAAACACGCACCGGGGAAAAACCATACCATTGCAGTGAATGTGGAAGTAGCTTTAGTGAATCTTCAACATTAAGGAATCATCAGCGAACACACACAGGGGAAAAACCATTTAAGTGCAGTGAATGTGTGAAGATCTTTAGTCGATTAACAGGCTTAAAATACCATCAGCGAATTCACACAGGGGAAAAACCATACAAGTGCAGTGAATGTATGAAGAGCTTTATTCGATCATCACACCTAAAACTCCATCAGAGAACACACACTGGAGAAAAACCATATCATTGCAGTGAATGTCGCAAGAGCTTTAGTCAATTATCAGTTCTAAAAATTCATCAGAGAACACACACTGGGGAAAAACCATTCAAGTGCAGTGAATGTGGAAGTAGTTTTAGGAATTCTACAACATTAAGGTATCATCAGCGAACGCACACAGGGGAAAAACCATTTAAGTGCAGTGAATGTGTGAAGAGCTTTAGTCGATTAGCAGGCTTAAAATACCATCAGAGAAATCACACAGGGGAAAAACCATACAAGTGCAGTGAATGTGTGAAGAACTTTTGTCAATCATCACACCTAAAACAGCATCAGAAAACACACACCGGGGAAAAACCATACCACTGCAGTGAATGTGGAAGTAGTTTTACGAGATCAGCTAACCTCAGACGTCATCAGCGAACACACACAGGGGAAAAGCCATTCAAGTGCAGTAAATGTGGGAAGAGCTTTAGTCAATCTGCACACCTAAAACAACATAATCGAACACACACTGGCGAAAAACCATATCATTGCAGCGAATGTGGAAGTAGTTTTAGTTCCCCTTCAGGATTTATGTATCATCAGAAAACACACACCGGGGAAAAACCATACCACTGCAGTGAATGTGGAAGTAGCTTTAGTAACTCATCAACATTAATGTTTCATCAACGAACACACACTGGCGAAAAACCATACCATTGCAGTGAATGTGGAAGTAGTTTTAGTTCCGCTTCAGGATTTATGTATCATCAGAAAACACACACCGGGGAAAAACCATACCATTGCAGTGAATGTGGAAGTAGTTTTAGTTCCGCTTCAGGATTTATGTATCATCAGCGAACACACACTGGAGAAAAACCATACCATTGCAGTGAATGTGGAAGCAGTTTTACGGATTCATCTAACCTCAGACGTCATCAGCGAACACACACAGGGGAAAAGCCATTAAAGTGCAGTAAATGTGGGAAGAGCTTTAGTCAATCTGCAGAGCTAAAAAAACATTATCGAACTCACACTGGCGAAAAACCATATCATTGCAGTGAATGTCTGAAGAACTTTAGTCAATTATCACACCTAAAAAAGCACCAGCGAACACACACAGGGAAAAACTATATTATTGCAGTGAACGTCTAAAGAGCTTTTGCACATTATCGTACCTAAAGCGGCATCAGAAAACACACACTGGGGAAAAACCATACAAGTGCAGTGAATGTGTGAAGAGATTTTGTTGCTTATCACACCTACATAAACATCAGCGAACACACACAAAAGAAAAGCCATTCCAGTGCAGTGAATGTGTGAAGAGCTTCAGTCAGTCTTCAAACCTACAAAGACATCAGTGAGCACACCACTATCACTGATCCCACATAGAAATAAGAATAGCGCTGAGTGAATGTGGTAATAATGTAATTACATCATTCATAATACTGACCCATCCATTGGTGTGCATTGAACCAAAAAAAGTGCAGTTATTGTGAGATGAAGGAATTATAGAAACTGATAAAATTACAAGAATGCGGGACATTCAAATACCAGCTGATACAAAGCAGAGGATAGAAGACTGAACTAGTAGGAAAGAAGAAAAACACATATATTTGAAAATTATAAAAGTGTCTATTGTCTGCTATTCTTTATTTCCCTACAGCTTGGAAAAACATGAAATATCAGGAAACCCATTGAGAAACTAGCACAAAGTGGACTAAAAGTAAAGAAACATTGTTGGTTTTTATTCTGTGAGAGAGTTATAACAAAAGAAATCCAAGCACACCTGACCATGCTCCCTGTAAAATCAACTCCATGAACAATGCTTGGACTAACAAGGGTATTTTCAGCTAATTCTGGAGATTAGTGATAAAACACATAAACCCAACACACTCAAAACAATTTAACAAGCACAAACTGAAGATTCTTCAGAGCTGGCTGTGGTTTTTGTCATTTTATGCATCATTAATGGTTCTGTGACAGTGGCCAGAGAACTGTGTAGAAAAGAAGAAGTGAAAGCAGGAGAATGTGAGCTGCAGCTCTCCGGGTTAACCCTCGCAGTGCATGACATTTACCTCTGAAGCAGGAGAATGTGAGCTGCAGCTCTCTGGGTTAACCCTCGCAGTGCATAAAATTTACCTCTGAAGCAGGAGAATGTGAGCTGCAGCTCTCTAGGTTAACCCTCGCAGTGCTTGACATTTACCTCTGAAGAAGGAGAATGTGAGCTGCAGCTCTCTGGGTTAACCCTTGCAGTGCGTGACATTTACCACTGAAGCAGGATAATGTGAGCTGCAGCTCTCTGGGTTAACCCTTGCAGTGCGTGACATTTACCTCTGAAGCAGGAGAATGTGAGCTGCAGCTCTCTGGGTTAACCCTCGCAGTGCTGGCATTTACCTCTGAAGCAGGAGAATATGAGCTGCAGCTCTCCGGGTTAACCCTCGCAGTGCGTGACATTTACCTCTGAAGCAGGAGAATGTGAGCTGCAGCTCTCCGGGTTAACCCTTGCAGTGCATGACATTTACCACTGAAGCAGGAGAATGTGAGCTGCAGCTCTCCGGGTTAACCCTCGCAGTGCATGACATTTACCTCTGAAGCAGGAGAATGTGAGCTGCAGCTCTCTGGGTTAACCCTCGCAGTGCTGGCATTTACCTCTGAAGCAGGAGAATGTGAGCTGCAGCTCTCCGGGTTAACCCTCGCAGTGCGTGACATTTACCTCTGAAGCAGGAGAATGTGAGCTGCAGCTCTCCGGGTTAACCCTTGCAGTGCATGACATTTACCACTGAAGCAGGAGAATGTGAGCTGCAGCTCTCCGGGTTAACCCTCGCAGTGCATGACATTTACCACTGAAGCAGGAGAATGTGAGCTGCAGCTCTCTGGGTTAACCCTCGCAGTGCTGGCATTTACCTCTGAAGCAGGAGAATGTGAGCTGCAGCTCTCCGGGTTAACCCTCGCAGTGCGTGACATTTACCTCTGAAGCAGGAGAATGTGAGCTGCAGCTCTCCGGGTTAACCCTTGCAGTGCTGACATTTACCTCTGAAGCAGGAGAATGTGAGCTGCAGCTCTCTGGGTTAACCCTTGCAGTGCTGACATTTACCTCTGAAGCAGGAGAATGTGAGCTGCAGCTCTCTGGGTTAACCCTCGCAGTGCATGGCATTTACCTCTGAAGCAGGAGAATGTGAGCTGCAGCTCTCTGGGTTAATCCTCGCAGCGCATGACATTTACCTCTGATGCAGGAGAATGTGAGCTGCAGCTCCCTGGGTTAACCCTCGCAGTGCATGACATTTAACTCTGAAGCAGGAGAATGTGAGCTGCAGCTCTCTGGGTTAACCCTTGCAGCGCATGACATTTAACTCTGAAGCAGGAGAATGTGAGCTGCAGCTCTCTGGGTTAATCCTCGCAGCGCATGACATTTACCTCTGATGCAGGAGAATGTGAGCTGCAGCTCCCTGGGTTAACCCTTGCAGTGCTGACATTTACCTCTGAAGCAGGAGAATGTGAGCTGCAGCTCTCTGGGTTAACCCTCGCAGTGCATGACATTTACGTCTGAAGCAGGGGAATGTGAGCTGCCGCTCTCTGGGTTAACCCTTGCAGTGCTGACATTTACCTCTGAAGCAGGAGAATGTGAGCTGCAGCTCTCTGGGTTAACCCTCGCAGTGCATGGCATTTACCTCTGAAGCAGGAGAATGTGAGCTGCAGCTCTCTGGGTTAACCCTTGCAGTGCTGACATTTACCTCTGAAGCAGGAGAATGTGAGCTGCAGCTCTCTGGGTTAACCCTCGCAGTGCATGGCATTTACCTCTGAAGCAGGAGAATGTGAGCTGCAGCTCTCTGGGTTAACCCTCGCAGTGCATGACATTTACCTCTGAAGCAGGGGAATGTGAGCTGCCGCTCTCTGGGTTAACCCTTGCAGTGCTGACATTTACCTCTGAAGCAGGAGAATGTGAGCTGCAGCTCTCTGGGTTAACCCTCGCAGTGCATGGCATTTACCTCTGAAGCAGGAGAATGTGAGCTGCAGCTCTCTGGGTTAACCCTTGCAGTGCTGACATTTACCTCTGAAGCAGGAGAATGTGAGCTGCAGCTCTCTGGGTTAACCCTCGCAGTGCATGGCATTTACCTCTGAAGCAGGAGAATGTGAGCTGCAGCTCTCTGGGTTAACCCTCGCAGTGCATGACATTTAACTCTGAAGCAGGAGAATGTGAGCTGCAGCTCTCTGGGTTAACCCTCGCAGTGCATGGCATTTACCTCTGAAGCAGGAGAATGTGAGCTGCAGCTCTCTGGGTTAACCCTCGCAGTGCATGACATTTAACTCTGAAGCAGGAGAATGTGAGCTGCAGCTCTCTGGGTTAATCCTCGCAGCGCATGACATTTACCTCTGAAGCAGGAGAATGTGAGCTGCAGCTCTCTGGGTTAACCCTCGCAGTGCATTACATTTACCTCTGATGCAGGAGAATGTGAGCTGCAGCTCTCTGGGTTAACCCTCGCAATACTGACATTTACCTCTGAAGCAGGAGAATGTGAGCTGCAGCTCTCTGGGTTAACCCTCGCAGTGCATGGCATTTACCTCTGAAGCAGGAGAATGTGAGCTGCAGCTCTCTGGGTTAACCCTCGCAGTGCTGATATTTACCTCTGAAGCAGGAGAATGTGAGCTGCAGCTCTCTGGGTTAACCCTTGCAGTGCGTGACATTTACCTCTGAAGCCGGAGAATGTGAGCTGCAGCTCTCTGGGTTAACCCTCGCAGTGCATGACATTTACCTCTGAAGCAGGAGAATGTGAGCTGCAGCTCTCCGGGTTAACCCTCGCAGTGCATGACATTTACCTCTGAAGCAGGAGAATGTGAGCTGCAGCTCTCCGAGTTAACCCTTGCAGTGCATGACATGTACATCTGAAGCTCTGATGTAGAACAAATGATGATAATTTCAACCATCATTCAATCAAATCTGAGGAGACAGAGAAGTTGAAACATTTAAGGTCTGGTTTAGATCTCGGCTGATGGGTTACTCCATCACAACGGTGACAGGTATTCCATCCGCAGAAATATGAATTCCATTATATCCAATGGGAATAATATTTTGGCGGATGGGATATTCATCACCGTTGTGACGGAGTAACCCAAGATCAGGCCCTTGGTTATTACAGGTTTCTGAAAGCTAGAGCTGTAGCTGTATGATACCCAGGCCGCGTACCTCACTTCAGAAGAGTGCAGGATCAATAATGAAGGTCATAGAGCTGCAGCTGTGTGTCAAACAGGCTGATCACACTTCAGAAGAGTGCAGGATCAACACTGAAGGTCGCAGAGCTGCTGCAACTGTGTGATAGTCAGGCCGCGTACCTCACTTCAGAAGAGTGCAGGATCAATAATGAAGGTCGCAGAGCTGCTGCAACTGTGTGATAGCCAGGCTGAGTACTTCACTCTAGAAGAGTGCAGGATCAATAATGAAGGTCACAGAACTGCAGCTGTGTGATACTCAGGCCGCGTACCCCACTTCAGAAGAGTGCAGGAATAATAATGAAGGTCACAGAGCTGCAGCTGTGTGATAGCCAGGCTGAGCACACTTCAGAAGAGTGCAGGATCAATAATGAAGGTATCAGAGCTGCAGCTGTGTGATAGCCAGGCCGAGCACACTTCAGAAGAGAGCAGGATCAATAATGAAGGTCACGGAGCTGCAGCTGTGTGATAGCCAGGCCGAGCATACTTCAGAAGAGTGCAGGATCAATAATGAAAGTCGCAGAGCTGCAGCTGAGTGATAGCCAGGCTGAGTACCTCACTTCAGAAGAGTGCCGGATCAATAATGAAGGTCACAGAGCTGCAGCTGTCTAATAGCCAGGCCGAGCACACTTCAGAAGAGTGCAGGATCAATAATGAAGGTCGCAGAGCTGCAGCTGTGTGATAGCCAGGCCGAGCACACTTCAGAAGAGTGCAGGATCAATAATGAAGGCTCCGGAGCAGCAGCTGTGTGATAGCCATACCGAGTACACTTCAGAAGAGTTCAGGATCAATAATGAAGGTTGCAGAGCTGCAGCTGTGTGATAGCCAGGCCGAGCACACTTCAGAAGAGTGCAGGATCAATAATGAAGGCTCCGGAGCAGCAGCTGTGTGATAGCCATACCGAGTACACTTCAGAAGAGTTCAGGATCAATAATGAAGGTTGCAGAGCTGCAGCTGTGTGATAGCCAGGCCGAGTACTTCACTTCAGAAGAGTGCAGGATCAATAATGAAGGTCACAGAGCTGCAGCTGTGTGATAGCCAGGCCGAGCACACTTCAGAAGAGTGCAGGATCAATAATGAAGGTCACAGAGCTGCAGCTGTGTGATAGCCAGGCCGAGCACACTTCAGAAGAGTGCAGGATCAATAATGAAGGTCGCAGAGCTGCAGCTGTGTGATAGCCAGGCCGAGCTCACTTCAGAAGAGTGAAGGATCAATAATGAAGGTCGCAGAGCTGCAGCTGTGTGATAGCCAGGCCGAGCACACTTCAGAAGAGTGCAGGATCAATAATGAAGGTCACAGAGCTGCAGCTGTGTGATAGCCAGGCCGAGCACACTTCAGAAGAGTGCAGGATCAATAATGAAGGTCACAGAGCTGCAGCTGTGTGATAGCCAGGCCGAGCACACTTCAGAAGAGTGCAGGATCAATAATGAAGGTCACAGAGCTGCAGCTGTGAGATAGCCAGGCCGAGCACACTTCAGAAGAGTGCAGGATCAATAATGAAGGTCTCAGAGCTGCTGCTGTGTGATAGCCAGGACGAGCACACTTCAGAAGAGTGCAGGATCAATAATGAAGGTCACAGAGCTGCAGCTGTTTGATAGCCCGGCCGAGCACACTCCAGAAGAGAGCAGGATGAATAATGAAGGTCACAGAGCTGCCGCTGTGTGATAGCCAGGCCGAGCACACGCCAGAAGAGGGCAGGATCAATAATGAAGGTCACAGAGCTCCAGCTGTGTGATAGCCAGGCCGGGCACACTTCAGAAGAGTGCAGGATCAATAATGAAGGTATCAGAGCTGCAGCTGTGTGATAGCCAGGCCGAGCACACTTCAGAAGAGTGCATGATCAATAATGAAGGTCGCAGAGCTGCAGCTGAGTGATAGCCAGGCAGAGCACACTCCAGAAGAGTGAAGGATCAATAATGAAGGTCACAGAGCTGCAGCTGTGTGATACCAGGCCGAGTACCTCACTTCAGAAGAGTGCCGGATCAATAATGAAGGTCACAGAGCTGCAGCTGTGTGATAGCCAGACCGAGCACACTTCAGAAGAGTGCCGGATCAATAATGAAGGTCGCAGAGCTGCAGCTGTGTGATAACCCGGCCGATCACACTTTAGAAGAGTGCAGGATCAATAATGAAGGTCACAGAGCTGCAGCTGTGTGATAGCCAGGCCGCGTACCTCACTTCAGAAGAGTGCCGGATCAATAATGAAGGCCCCGGAGCTGCAGCTGTCTAATAGCCAGGCCGAGCACAAGGTGTCTGTTCAGCAGATACAAATTAATAATGAAACTCTCCGACCTGCATGCTGTGTGATAGCCAGGGTGAGCACACAGCTTCTCTTCAGGAGAGTGAAGAATCAAATCAAATCAAATCAAATATCTTTATTCGGCACTTAAAAAGATACCATAAAAGTACATAAAAACACTTAAAAACCACATTAAAATGATTAGAAAAAAGAAGGGGCATTACATTCATATCTAAGATTTTCTGTTATCAGTCTCTAATTACAGGACATTACAATCATTTGCTTCTCTTGTATTCCTTAACCTCATGGCCACCTTAATAAAACTTATTATACAGAACAGTGTGTGAGCGTCTGAGGCTTTCTGCAAAAACAGTAGAGCTGCTTTTGCCTGTTTGAATTTAGCTTTTTTGAGAATCCCCACCAGGAACTTACGTCTAGGGGCTGAATAAAATGAACATAACAGTACAAAGTGAAGGGTATCCTGCGGAGACCTACTGTCGCAGCCGCAGGTACCCTTCAACTCCACTGATAAAGTAAATCCAGAGGGGACAGACAATAAATGATGTAACATATTAAGTCTAAAACGGGTCATATAAAATCTGTCCTGTGCATTGTACATCACTGATAAATATGGTTCCATTCCATGTTCCATTTTCAATAATCTATAGGACAAAACTGTAGATTTGCGCTTTTCGGTGACAGCCCTGCTTGTGGATGTCCATTCACCAAACAGTTTTTTGACCAAAGTCTTATTCTGGGCATTTAGGGTTTCAGGTGCAGTGTAAAAATGTTTGCAGCCGATTGCCTCCAAGGAGTCTTTTACGTATTTTATCCAGGGGATATGGCTCCCTCTGTCACAGTTCAGACAGTCTTTAATGATTTGTCTGCTAAGACCGGCCTCTGGGTTAGTCCAGATTTTGATCCAGGCCAGGAGCGGCCTGATCTTCATTCGGTCTTCAATGTAGGGTTTTCCCAGTTCTTCATGTATAATGTAAGATGGGGTACTCTGTGGCACTTTCAATATCCTTTTAAAGAACTTATTTTCCTCCACCTGAATCTGGTGCATGTGCATATTTGTGAAACCCCACACTTCTGACCCATAGGCTGCTTTAGTGCAGCATATCGACCTATACAGGTTAAGTACTTGCTCCGGCGACCATCTGCCCAGTCTTCTCCCATAACCCATTATGGCCCCTGACGACGCCACTAATTTTGCCGCGTGTTTATCCGTCAGGGATTTAAAGTCTAGTCGCTCATTAAATAATACGCCTAGGTAGGAAAAGGACTGGACAAGGCCTATTTTATAGGAGCCTATTCTATAGACAAATTTCCTGTTTGATCTTACCCCAACTGGCATAACATAAGACTTTTCCAGGTTAGCTGACAGGTCAAGTGTGGCCATGAAATTAACAAATCCATCGATCAGCCTCTGCAGCCCCCGCGGTGTTCGAGCTAACAACACCCCGTCATCCGCGTAAAGCAGGACGGGCACCCAACAATGACCTATTTGGGGGGAATCCACATTCAATTTGGATAGTTCCCTATCCAAATTATTGATGTATAGGGAAAATAAAAATGGCGCTAAAATGCAGCCCTGCCGCATTCCGCTCGTACATAGGAATGGTGCGGTCTTACTTCCATCTTGATTATAGCGGACCGTTGCCGATGTGTTCCAGTGTGGCTCATTGACATTTATAAATGAGTGAGGAATCATTTATAAATGTCAATGAGCCACATGTTTGTGATAGTCAGGTTGAGCACAAGAGTTTTATGCAGAACAGTACGGGCTCATTAACAAAAGTCACAGAGCCTCACACTGTTTGATAGCCAGACAAAATCACCATTTTACATTCTTGGACGACAATTTGTAGATGGCTAATGGAGCCGAATTTTCAAATGATTGTTCCACAAAAGAAATGAAAAACAAAAAGATTGATTGCACAAAAATAATATATAGCTAGAACCAATCACGATGCTATAAAATGTACACAATAATTACTAGCTTTACATATTAAAAAGAAAGGCATGTTTTTAGATATGTAATAGAATAAAAAATGATTTGGATTTTGGCATTTTACTGCTGATTGTAAAGAAATGAGATTGCTCCCCTAAACTCAAGATAATGAGTGCTGCCAGCAGGGAGTCTGGCACAGGTGGCAATAGAAGGGGGTCCTGTCCCGACAGTGTGACTGCTGTCAGCAGGGAGTATGGCAGAGGTGGCATTTGAAGGGGTTCCTGTCTCGACAGTGTGACTGCTGTCAGCAGGGAGTCTGGCAGAGGTGGCGTTAGAAGGAGGTCCTGTCTCGACAGTGTGACTGCTGTCAGCAGGTGGTGTGGCACAGGTAGCATTAGAAGGGGGTCCTGTCTCTACAGTGTGACTGCTGTCAGCAGGTAGTCTGGCAGAGGTGGCATTTGAAGGGGTTCCTGTCTCGACAGTGTGACTGCTGTCAGCAGGGAGCCTGGCAGAGGTGGCATTAGAAGGGGGTCCTGTCTCTACAGTGTGACTGCTGTCAGCAGGGAGCCTGGCAGAGGTGGCATTAGAAGGGGATCCTGTCTCGACAGTGTGACTGCTGTCAGCAGGGATCCTGGCAGAGGTGGCATTAGAAGGGGATCCTCTCTCAACAGTGTGACTGCTGTCAGCAGAGAGTCTGACAGAGGTGGCATTAGAGGGGGCTTCCTGTCTCGACAGTGTGACTGCTGTCAGCAGGGAATCTTGCAGAGGTGGCATTAGAGCAGGGGTCCTATCTCGACAGTGTGACCACTGTCAGCATGGAGTCTGGCAGAGGTGGCATTAGAAGGAGGTCCTGTCTCGACAGTGTGACTGCTGTCAGCATGGAGTCTGGCAGAGGTGGCATTAGAAGGAGGTCCTGTCTCAACAGTGTGACTGCTCTCAGAATGGCTCTGCTTTCGACGTTCACATGAGTGACAAGGTTTCTTTGAGATGGGACTAGCTCTCGTGTGTTTTTGGAGAGAGAAGTGCTACTTGTGATACAAAGACCTGGGCTTCCCGTCTTTTAAGTCAGTAATTCTTGTCCAACCAATGTATCATTTCTTAGGAAAGTTAAACATATGTCTGTGGCTTGGCACTCCCCATGTTAATAATCCATAAAAATGCCTTAAAATGTTCAGTACTTGTAAGTATTCTGCTACAAGAGGGCTGTAGACATAGATGTGTCATATTTCAAAGAGACTTTTTTTTAAGGTTCTTATTTAGTACAACTTTGTATACTGGGTGTTAGATTGTGTTACATCCGGAACAACGGTATCTGTGATAGACGTGGAATAAGGGAGCCAAAGTACAAAGAGTTTCTCAGAAAGCTGTGAGCACCTTGGAAGAGTGAACAGTTATAAAGCTAGGGTTATTTAAGGGTTGGCTTTTTTGTCGACATGTTTATGCCACAATCATATCCAGAATGTCGGTCTTCCTGTGTCCAGGACTAACCGAGTGTTTTAAGCTGTTTAGTAGTATGGAAGGAAGGCTGTTCCTTAAAGCCCCTGTAAGAACATACAGTGCTAAAATTCGAGCTAAATCAATCTTTGGAGCCCTCCGCGGGTGTTACTGAGTACGACCTGCTTGAGCTGTTGTCGTTTGTAACTTGTAAAAGAGAATTCTGTGGGTTCCTCTGGGGAATAATCATTCCATAGTCCTATGGAAGCTTAAATTTAAATGTATAATTGACTATAATGGAACTGAAAGCCCTTGTGGACTGAGTCAAGATAGGGATAAGTAAGTTGTCTGTATTGATGATTGTCTTTGTTACCTGATGAGCTCGAGTGTGGATGATTGGCACAAGGATCACTGTCATCACACAGTTTATTCGGCTCAAATCTGTGTATGGAATTGTGTTAAAATGTCCTCATTTTGTGCACATATTCACTCCAGTACTTCTAAAGCCAGTACACCATATCTAATTGATATGAAAATGATTGTATTTGGTTCTTTTGATTGTGTAAACCTTTTTCTGCCTCTGGTTCTCTTTAAAACAGGTGCTAGCCGATATGCCTATAAAGCTGGTTTGAGATACAGCCTAGCACACTAGTTCTATGTCCAGTAGACTAGGACATGGTCACTGTCAGAATTTGGAAATGAAACCTTTAGTTACTGTTAAATGCTAGAGAGAGCATAGCACATCTACAGCGCCAGAGTTCCGTCCACCATGGCACTTTTGGAATGGAAGGCTTTGTGAACGAATGATATTCAAGTAAAGAAAGATGACTCCCTATTGCTTTGGCTACCTGTCCTGTATGACATGGTGGGTGTTCACCGAGAACTAGCTTCTCAATATAGTTGGAGAGCACTGGGGATGCTCAAACTAATTTAAAAGGTAGTTTGTTTGATGAACAAGACAGCTGTCCCTAGCTTTTACTGCAGTGTACAGAATAAAAAGGTCATACATTTCTGAAACACCTTGTTGCTGAGTCCGAGGGGATGGATAATATGATAACAAAGAGGCAATTTGCCAACAGTTATGTATTGAGATACATTTTCACTATATTAAAGCCCTTTAAATGAAAATTATTTTTTTAAGAACACTAGTGTGAGAATCTAGCATTCCTCCTAACCTTAGATGATTTGGACGTTCTGTAGTAATTGGCCAACAGTATGACACAAACAAACTATAGAGTTTTAGGTCAAAAAGTGACTTCATTATCCTTATGGGTAATAATTCCTATTACCCATAAGATGGAGGATGCTGCTGGTAACATATTTCTGCAGGTTTGATTTAACTAGCGGCGTGATTAACCATAGAATCTTTTTTGTCAGTTTGTGTATCTTCGAATGTTTAATCAAACGTGTAATCTGTTTTAGAAGTTGGATGTATCTTATCCTTTTGATCCACTAGTTTCTTGTTTCCTACCAGTGTTTATGAATTGATTAGTTGATGTTAAAATGCATTTCAGTTGTTTACTTGTACTTCTGTGCTATTGCTGTATCAATTTCGTGAAATATTAGTTAATTCCTAAATAAATCTTGATTGATTCATTCACTCACATTCTGTCAGCTCTTATCTGATTTTTTTTTTAGGATCTGAGAATGCTTGAAATGTATGTCTTTGGCAGGGGGCCTCAAACTGAGGGCCGGCTCTTGTAGTGGGCCTGAGATGATCCCAGGTGTGGCGCTAGACTCTGGTTAAACGAAGCATTATGCTGATAACAGTGCTTTGTTTTAAGCTGAAATTAATGAGCGGCAGAAAGCTGCTCTCCAATGGGCCATCACTAACATGTTTTGTCCGTTATATCCTAGCTACGAGTATATGTCAAAAAGGACGGGACTCCAAATATTCTTCAAAACTTCCACCACCACTTCAAATGAACACACTCTGGGTACTTGTACCTGTTATTGGAACATTGGAATGTTGGGAGCTCCATTGAAGCAGCTCCGGGCTTGTAATGGCTGGTATAAATCCGGAGCTCCAACATTCCAATGTTTGTCTTCATGTTTTTATCTTTTTAATTTAATACATTCAACCCTTAGTGGGTGGAATGTTCCAATAGCCTTATAGCCCTTCTGCCACGGGATATACCGCTTGTTAAAGGCCCTGAACCCATTATAGTCCCGCGACGCATGCCTTCGTCCGCGGGCCATAAGGCTATATTAAAGCCTGCCTTACCAGAATAGTATGTTTGGCAATCATGTATTTGATTGCATTCTTTAAACAGTACTTAACTGCAATGCTTAGCCCTTTCGATGCTGATGACGAGCTCAGCTCGTCATGATGCACAGTTGAGCTGTGCTGATGACGAGCTGAGCTCGTCATGAATGCAGGAGAAGAGTAATTTCCAGCACAGGGGGGTAAAACACCTAGCAGCCAAGGTGTTAAATAAGTCTAGACATATTTAAACATTGTCAATTGAATAGAATAATTGTCAAAAATTCTGAGGGGTGCCCGGCAATCGCTGTGGGGATGGGGGCGTGGCATTAAAAGGTTTTAAGCCCCCCGGTCTAGGGTGTTCCTCCTCAGAGAGGTGTGAGGGGCCTGATGTAACACTGTTGGTTAGTCAAATCTTAAAAGGAAGGGCACAGAGACTCAAAGCCGATGGATTTCAATGTCGAACCTGTTTATCGCCACTTAATCATCCTCACAATCGCAATAAGTGACTGGATCAGGCCCCCTCCAATCATGTCCAGATGGGCTGCCAGCTGGGTATATTCAGCACAGGTTTGGAAATCAAGGTTTGAGATGTAAAACATGAAAGTAATAGAAACATGTACGCTTTACAAAGGAATGGTGATGGT
Organism: Lissotriton vulgaris; assembly: GCF_964263255.1. Taxonomy (NCBI): domain Eukaryota; kingdom Metazoa; phylum Chordata; class Amphibia; order Caudata; family Salamandridae; genus Lissotriton; species Lissotriton vulgaris. The sequence goes on from NW_028251537.1 coordinate 184,534, forward strand.
GATGCCAAGCCTTGTGTGACACTGTTAGTACTTCTAGCAAGAGTGTCTACATTTATCTGCTAACAGCGCCGCTCCATGGCCAAGGTCTGCCGTCCCTCATCATACCTGCTAACCCACCCTATTCTAGACCCTCTCCAGCAGCACCTGCAGGCGGCTGGAGAGAGAACACTAAACTCTCTCTCATAAACCCACCCTATTCTAGGCTCTCTCCAGCAGCACCTGCAGGCGGCTGGCCAGTGAACAGTAAACTCTCTCTCATAAACCCACCCTATTCTAGGCTCTCTCCAGCAGGCCCTGTAGGAGACTGGTAAGTGAACAACAGACAGTCCCTCTGTCAGTTCCAACTTATTACAACCCTCTTCAGCAACACCTGTAACAGACATGGGGTGAACACTTCAGGAAAATGCAACAAAACTAGGGCTGCTGATCGACCCTGATCGCAGGCACAGAGCTGCTGGTCCTAGAGATCCACGAGGACTAGTTTGATCCTGTGCGGGGGCAGAAACTTCACTGGTTCCTGTCCAGAAATGCTGAGTGCTCACAAGGGACAGACAGACCTTCTTCTGGAAGATCATGGGCGTTGAATTTTGATGGCCGATGGCCCTCTCAGAATAATTTACTGACAGTGCATATGCCACTAGTACAGCGGCTGGTGTCAAACTCTTGAAGGGGGAAGAGTCATTTTCCCCAAACCGCTGCAGTTGAGCTGATCCTAGGAAACCACTCAAACTTCACGCAACTTGGTTTCCACTGGTACTTTTGGTAGGGCACCACCAAAACCTTCCTTAGGCTTACTTCAGGAGGTAGTGGTTTTAAACTCTGACTTGGATTACAGCCCCGCTTTGTTTAAGTATTTATTTATTTTGTTTTTATTTTGAAGGTTTTATATAGCACAAGCCAGACTCTTGCGAGTATCAGAGTGCTTTACAGGTCATCAATAGAAGGCAAGATATAGTATACAAAGACATAACCAATAAAAGATACAGTCATATATACAGGCAAAAATACAGTAAATAGTCATAGAGTTCACATGAGTTTAGCCATGAGGATAGCTTTCACTTCTCTTTTGAAGGACGCAGTGGAAGGGTTCATTCTTGTTTCACTGGGCAAAGCATCCATATCCTCGGAGCCATACCAGAAAAGGACCGGTTATACGTTTTTTCTTGGCAAATCATTAAGGTTGTAGGAGAAGAGTCTTGGCACTTCTGGAGGCTCTGCTGCCCGCAGAGAGCACCAGTTTCTGAGCTAGGTATGGTGGGGCGTTGTGGTAGAGGGCCTTGTGCGTCATGCAAGCGATTTTTAGATGAATTCTGGCTTCAAACGGTAGCCAGTTGAGGGCTCTCAGGTCTGGGGAAATGTGAGCGTTTCTCTTAGAACCAGTGATGAGTCGCACAGCTAAGTTGATCGTGGCTCTTAGCGGGGCAGTTGATGACCTTGGGAGGCCGCATAAGTTTACTGCTCCATATTCCACGCGGGGGATTACTAGGGCTTTAACTGCTTGTTTGAAGTCAAATGCGGGCAGAAAGCGTTCAGTTCTCGAAGGGTCTTTAGATGGAAGTTGCCTTTTGTTGAGGCGCTAATGTGTTTCTGCATCTTTAAGGTATTGTCCAGCGTTTCCCCTAGAGATTTCGCTGAGTCGACTATGAGCGGTTGTCCATTTAGAGCTGTTAGGTGCTTCATCCAAACCATGACAGTGTGAGTTTTGTTAGGGGGAGCAATTAAAAGGAATTCCGTTTTGAGGGTGTTAAGTTGTAGATGGTTTTTGGCCAGCCACGTTTGGGTTTATTGTACGGTGGTGTTGAGCAGTTTGATGTCCTCCAGTGAGTGTATCTTGATGTATATTTGAGTGTCGTCTGCATACATGTGGAAGTTTATCTTGGTAAGGCTGAGAAGATCAGTAAGAGGTTCCATGAACAGGTTGAACAGGGTGGGAGAGAGGGAGAAGCCTTGTGGAACTCCCAGTGTGACGGGCTTGGGGATGGACAGGGATTGGTTGACCTTGAATCTTTGGGATCTATTTTGGAAGAAGGAGGCGAACCAGTTAAATACATTTCCAGACATTCCCATTCTGTGTTTCAGAAGATCAAGCAGGTTGTCGTATTTGACGGTGTCAAAAGCTGATGACAGGTCGAGTAGGATTAGTAGACAGGCTTAATTTTGGTCGAGGATTTTTAGAGCGTCGTCTAATAAGTGTGTCATGGCTGATTCCGTGCTGTGATCTGAAGCCTGATTGAAATTGGTTCAACAAGTTGAATCGATCAATGTGATTGTTCAGATGTATATCAATGCATTTTTCCAGGAGTTTGGCTAACATAGGGATATTAGAGATCGGACAATATTTATTAGGGTCCGAGGGGTCCGCTGTAGTTTTCTTAAGTATAGGCGAGACCTGCCCAGTTTTTAGGATGTCTGGAATGGATCCTTGAAGGAGGGATGTGTTAATGATCTTGGCCCAGTGGGGTAGTAAGAGAGGAATGAAGTTTTTTAGGTAGTTCGCAGGGAGTGGGTCAGTGAAGTGATTGGAGGGTTTCAGCGCGTTTAGAGTCTTTAACCACCAATGGAGGCAGATCCTTCTCATACCTGGCTGCTAAAACATGGAACTCACTCCCCGCTTACCTTCGCCTCACCCAGAACCACCTAGCATTCAGAAAGCAACTTAAAACGTGGATATTTGACAAGTAATCCTCCTCCCATTTCTAAGCGCCTTGAGACCCTCTGGGTAGGTAGTGCGCTATATAAATTCTCTGACTTGACTTGACTTGACTTAATATAGTGTCTTCACAGTAAGTGTTGAAGTGGGACCAAGTTGCATTGTTTTTTAGTTTAAATAATGGGAGGTTATTCGCAAGAGCACCAGCCAGGGGCAGTGATGGGCTCTTTTTCAAGTCTGAGATGAATATTAGGTCCTTGAGTAGATCTGATTTAATGGATTCTGTCTTAGAGGCGAAGAAGGAGGCAAATTCATCACAGTTGGGAAGAAAGAGTGGGCTGGCGTTGAGGACATTAGGTAGGCTCTTAGTTTGGGCTTTGATAAGATCGAATAGCTTTTTGGGGCGGTTCTTGGCTGGGTCTAGTTGAGACCTGAAGAAATCGGTTTTGGATTTTCTGATCTTTCTAAAATAAGCGTTTCTGGAAGTTCTTAGAAGTTTGAGGAGGTCGGCTGAGGGTGTAGGTCTTCAGCGTCATTCAATTACTTTAAGCGAGCGTCTGTCAACATTCAGTCTCCCATCATACCATGGTTTTGAGTCTTTTGCGGATGTTCTTTTCAGTTGCAATGGGGCCATTTTGTCTAGCAGGTTGTTCATGGAGTGAATAGCCCTAAAGTTGTAGGGTGCTTCATAGGGTTAGCATTAGAGTTGGAATAGGAATGTCCCCTGCATTTATTTCGGAGTTTCATTAAGCTCGCACTCGACCCAGAGGTATCTGGGATCATAGTGCTTTATATGAGCACCAGTTGCATTACAGATCGACACATTCATTTTTGTTAGGCACGGGGATATTGAATGATTTGCCCAGAATCACAGGATGTCTCATGTGAAGGATTGGAGTACTGTGCCTGAATGTAGCTAAACCAGAACCCTCAAATGTACAAGATCAGCTTTGCTAAGTTTGACTTCCAATTACTATAGCAGCGCTCCAGCATTTGACAGCTCAGAAAGCTATACAAATGTGTGACTGCATTTCATTACAGTGATGCAGACCACCACATTGAAATGCGTTAGTCTAACCCCTGATGCGTGGTACTGGTCAGGCCTGTTCCCCTCAACGCAGGAATCCTTGCACTATGGTACAAGGCTGCCTGCGTTGACACTAGGCAGATAAATGTAGCATCAGCACAGGGAGAAATGCATGGCTGCACCGTATTCTTGTAAATACAGTACAGCCCTGTATTTCGGAAGTGGAGAGCGCGGCGTTAAGCCAAGGAGGCCAACACAGTGCTCCACCACTTGCTTGTAAAAATGCCCCTTAATGTCAACAAGCCTGACCCATTTTATCAAGAGGCAGAAACTCCTCTCATTTCAGAAGATACACCTCCTTGATGAAGCATTGCTCCAGGAATCACACCTGTCACCTATTGATCATGATAAACTCAGAAGGGGTTGAATGAGTACGGTACTACATGCCAGCAGGATCCAGAAAACACTTACACACCCATCTACTCCTTTGGAACATAGGGAGAGTGGGTTGGACATCTAATTTCACATATCTAAGGGGGTTTGCACACTGTGGACGTGGCGGGACCCCCTGGGCAGATATATTTTTGCCAAGGTTCAGATGTTCAATGAGTCTTTGTGTGTGGGCTCTATCTATGCCCCGGCGGCTGATCCAACTCCTGCTCTCCTTCGGGACAGCCGGGGTATTAATGGTGGGGGGGTGCTGGAATATGGCACCTTGACAAGTCCAGAAACCATACGACCAGGCAGCCCGAGACCGGTTCATCCTCTCTGACATTCTGGATGATCATGCCTTGATGGATCCATGGTGGTTGACGCACCTGAGGGACGTGGACTATACTTTCACCTCCTGCGTCCATTGTAAACGTTTACATCTTGATCCTCCCCAACAGTACCTCTGATCATGATCTTCTAGAACTCAACCATAAACTTCGACGGTTGCAAACCCCTCAGGCCCATTGGCGTATGCATACAGCATGGTATAACTTGAACAGTTAGAATTGCTAGTTGCATCTGTTGCTGACTAATATTTTGCACTCTGCATCCTTTTAATTTCTAACCTCATAAGTGCTGCGCCCAGTCCAACGGCCAACGGCACCACTACCTCGGGAGTGCTGCTGTCGGCCGTTGGACGTTCCAGCTGCACCTGCGCAATGGAACGTTCAGCACTGGAGCTGGACGTTCCATAGCAGCTAAGGTGCTAATGCCTCCGTGATTTGTTACCTTTTAAAAAACAGTGGGAAATATTGCCTTTGAAATTTTTATATTTTACCTGTGTGCACTTGTGGGACTTTCATTTTTGCTGCCTCGTACTGGTGTGGCATTGTGCACTTTTTCCTCTGCCCCCCGGTCCACCGCAGTCAAGAGCGGACTGTTTGAGTGGAGGGAGGCCAAGGGGAAACTTTGCGTGCTAATTTTTTACCCACTTCCGGGTTGTGCCATTTGCTGCCGTCATCTTAGGCAAGGGACGCGCTAGTGCTTGCGTCCCCTGCCCGGGCGGGCTCTGTAAAAACAGCCCATGGAACAAGTGCATAGCGGACGCGCGCAGCGGGCACGTCGGTGGCGCGCCAAAGGCAAGCACGTCTGCGCCCGTCTGCGCCCGTCTGCACTAGGCCGGGACCTGGGGCCCAAATCCCTGCCCCTGGTAACACTCAAAACAACACCAAATTCAAGTTTTCCTCCACTCAGCTACGCAACCTTCGCACTGTTAGAAATGGGATCCCTGGCTGGCCAGGGCTTGCGCCAAAGTCAGTCAGAGACCACCACTCCTAAGTCAGGGCAAGGGAGTTACACGCCAAGATAACCCCTGCTCACCCTCTAGGTAATGTGGCGCGAGCAGCAAGGCTAAACTTGGAGGCGATATGAGTTAAGTATTTGCGCACGCACCCCAGCAACAACACCCAAGGCCCACCACAAAGGAAACTGCACACAAGGTTATATATAAAAAAAGCCTTTGTATTACACCAAAACACATTAGATAAAACACACACTTTACAATGTGCCAACAGGCACGGGCAGAATTTACAGGGGATATGTACAAGACAGGGCCACATGGACCACTGTCAGGAATCAGCACTTTTAGAACTTAGCATACAAATCACTGTAGCACAAAAGTAGAACATAAAGTACACAACCAGTCACTACTGGTAACCAGGACCTCACTAGCACCACCTGTACTAGGAGAACAACCACCTAAGTATCACAATACCTGTAGGGGTGTAAACACATAACACATGATGCATAACATACATTCAGAGGTGTAAGGGAGGAAACACATGACGCCTAAACACATTCAGAGGTGCAAATAACACATGATGCATAAAATACATTCAGCGGTGTAAGAGCAAGGCACATGATGCATAAAAACATTCAGCCGTGTAGAACAAGGCACATGACGTATAAAAACACATTCAGAGGTGCAAGCACGAGCAATTGCGCAAAACTCACATTAGTCACCACCTGTGACTGTCCCTAGGCTCTCTGGCCTTGTTGGGACAAGGACGCCCTGTGTTGCAGTGTCAGGGGGCCTAAACGTGGCAGTTGCCCACAAAGTGCTGGGCAACTGGTGCAGACAATGGGGAGGGCAAACACTGGAGCCTCGCAGGCTCTGAACAAATAAAATGTCCCCCTGAGCCTCTCAGGGCTCCTCACAAATGACTGGCCCCATTTGAGCCTCGCTGGGCTCCTGAACAAAGAAATGCCCTCTAGAGCCTCTGTGGCTCTGCCAACAACTGGGGCGCCTTGAGCCTCCCGGGGCTCATCATCACACGGGCCGCTTGGGAGAGAAAGAAGACTGCTCTGGAATCGTTGGAGTCTCTCACGGGAGACTCGACACAACCAACTGCCTCCCCCACGAGCCTCGCAGGCTCTGGGACAATGTGGCCAGCCGTTGGAGTCCCGCTCAGGGAACTCTGAATTCCAAAATGCCCTTGTGAGCCTCTCAGGGGCTTTGCACAACTGCGGAAGGAGGGGGGCGGGCAGCGCCAATGTGCCCCGACTCCCCCCCTCTCTTTAGCACTCACCAGGACCTGGCGCGGGGGCTTTCTCTCCTCTCGCTGGACTCTACCGCGGGCGGGGCTCTCTCCTGGCATGGGAGCCCCGCGGCCTCACGCGCTGTTTCCGCTCTCCCCTCTCACCCTCCGGGGCTCACCTCTTCGCTCCCTTGGAGCCTCGGGGGGGGGACGGGGGGGGGGGGGAATGTGCCGGCTTCTTCTTCTGCTGCAGCACCATTCCCACTGCAGGGCTGCACGTGCTAACTATGTCTCCTTGTCTATTATGCAGGCGAATAATTGTGCTAAAACCCTATTCAACATTGTCAAGGATCTATCGGGCGCTACCACCCTGCCAACACCTCCTATTCTCAATACCACACAATGCGAAGAGCTTGCTCAATTCTTTCTTAAAAAAGTAGACACTATATATTCGGCCCTGGCTAGCACTGCCACCCCTCCTGTCCCTTCCTTTGCGGAGTCCGCTATCTGCTCTTCCTTAGCGCCAGATAATCGCTCTGTTTCAACACAGACAACGATTAATCTTGACTCCTGGCCACTTCTGGACATGAAATCTGTCATTCAACATCTCAGCAAAATCAAATCTGGCTCTCCTTGTGATCTACTGCCTATTACAGTTTTGCGACAAATTGAATAACCTTCTCTTGACCATATTCTTCAGTTGCTCAACTCATCTCTTAGGAACTCAACTGTTTCCCCTGACTGGAAACATGCTATGACCGTCCCATTATTAAAAAAGGCTAATGCAGACCCCTCTCTTCCTTCCAATTTCCGTCCTATTTCACTTCTGCCTTCTCTCTCTAAGATCCTGGAGAGACATATCAAAGGACATTTATCTAAGTTCATTGAAACAAATGGGCTCCTACACCCTTTCCAGTCCGGTTTCCGGTCTGGCTATTCTACAGAGTCTGATATCAAAAAAATGGAGGGAAGAGGATAAGAAGTCCATTCGTTTCCCCTATACAAGTTACTATTAATCAAAGAGGAATGGACACTAGTTTCTACAAAACCATTAGTTTTTTATCGAAAACCCTCATAGACTTCCTGGTATTATCGTTGCGGTATATCTTTTTTCCGCCCCATCAGGAGTCCTGGCATAGTCATTGGGTCAGCGATTAACGTGCTGGATGCCTGCCTCACCCGAGGCTACTTCTGGTGCATGTAGAAGTGTCCAGAGATCAAAAGAGGAAAACTGAGCTAAAAAATAGTGTTAGTCAAAAAGGAAATTTTAATGTAAAGAAACTAGTCACTACTATTAAGAACCATTGTGATATGTAGGTAGTTGAGTTATTGAACTACCTTATCTTCTCAGAAAAGTGTCGACATGTTTCAGCTCACAGGGCCCACACGGGTCTGGGGAGCTTTCGTCAGGACAATGAACAGTAAACAAACATACAATACATAAAAAATGTCACTCACACCTTTTGTGTGTGGTTCAAAGAGGCAAATAGAATTTCCGAGCTGTGGAGAAAACCAACAAACAGGCTTGTTTCAGTTGGTATAATTGCCAGGTGAGTAGGCAAACAAATGCACATAATAAAGCAATAATAAAGCAACTTTTAGTTTGCCCTTATGTTCCCTCCCGTAGTCTTTGATCCTCCACCCAAGAAAAACTTTGAATCCCAAAAATCAAACTTTCTCGCATGGGTGGGCGCTCTTTTGCCTACTTGGGCCCCACCCTATGGAACACCCTGCCATTGCCCCTCCGTCTGCAACCTAATCTTCTTTCATTTCGCAGATCCTTGAAAACATGGCTTTTCAGCCAATAGACTGCTCTACTTCTCTGCTGTTCTTGTACAGCGCCAGGAAACCCTCTTGGGTAGCTGTGAGCTGATATACAAATTCAAAATAATAATGATAATAATAAAGCCCCTGAAGACAAGCACAGATGGTACCAATATCTGAGCCAATGCTTTTTTTTTAATAGAGTTTTATATAGTGCAAACTTGACCCGAATAGGGTATCAGAGCGAATTACATAGCACCAGTTGCGTTACATTAGGACACATTCATTTTTGTTAGGCACGGGGAGATTAATTGATTTACCCAGAATCACAGGATGTTCAGCGTCATTGCCGACACTCGAACCCATTTCCCTAGGTTCGAGGTCGACCGCCCTAGCCGTTAGGCCAACTCCTCTCCCCTAACTTGGAGGAAAACGCTGGGTTCATCTCCTATGCACAGGTGCTGTGAGAGGGCAGGAAGGTCCTTGAGAGGTAATTCGATGAACGATTTGGCTGCTACTGTGAGGCATAACAGTGGTGGTTGACTGACCCCCCGCTTCACCTGGCTCAGACGTATAACGCATTGCTGACACCTGCTCTTCTCAAGGAGCTGCTTGGAACAAAGTATGATCTGAACTCTGATTACACAGTGGAGGACCAGAGGGATACGCTCTGTTGACGATATAGTAGGGGACGGTGAGTTGGCTCCCTTTGCTACTCTCATGCGTGATTATGGGCTGCCACAATCGCATCACTGACAGTACCGACAGCTCATGCAGAGCCTGCGACACATGCTGGGTGCTCCCCCTTATGATCTTGAGACTGCCCCAATGTTGCATTATATCGTGATGTGGAAAGTATTCAAGGACACTATGGTGGGATTGTATGTTACCACTATGGACAGCCTTTCTTCGAGCACCCCTGCCCACACTTTATGCTGTGTGTTGGAGCAGAGGCTGTGCCTCTCACTGTCTGAGCAGGACGGGCACAACCTTTGGGACGACCATGGAAGTTTCCTCCAGGAGGTCAGGTTGAAATTCTGTTATTTCAAGTTCCTACACTGGATGCCGGAGTGGATCTATAAAGCACATACGGCAGACGATTCCAAGTGCTGGAGGTGCTGAAGGTGTAGTGTACGGCCTGTGACATTTTGCATTTCCTGCGGACTGTACAGTACTTTGTGCTACTGGGGCTCCATTTTGGATACCTTAATTATCAACCTAGGGGTGGCACCACAATTCATGGCCCGTCTGACCTTGCTTCACAAAATGTAAATATTCCAGTATTTAACCCACCATTGGAAAGGTTAGCTGTCTATGGCATTCGTAGTGGGAGTTGTCTTTTTGGGGGCGACCATGGGGCCGGGCACCCTGATATTTTATTTTCCTGTTCCCAATGTTGCTGTGGAGGCACATAAGGCTGCTTGCATGACAATGCTACAAAGAGTTGGCACACTCACTAATCAACAGTGTACTGATGACGAGTGTACTATGATATAGGAGCCTATGTAAAGGAGTACAATATTTTCTATTTATTAAATGCCCCTCCCCTGTTCTTCAAACCAGTAACACCCACTCATTTTTATGATTCAATGCAAACTGTGTGAGACATTTCTGGTTCATATTTGATATCTCTATCTTAGGAATTAATTGTTTCAAAGATAAATTGCTTTATTTTGTGTCAGTGAATCTTTGTTGAGAGAGGGAGGTGGTTACTGTAAACAAAACAATAAAGCCTGGAAGAGGCCGCTATCTTGATAATTTAGGAGACAGTTGTGCTCTTAAATCAGAAACTCAAAACCTAATTAGTGCCTAAATTTCAGTCTTGTGCGAGGATATAAAACCGTATCAAAAATAAGGAATAAGCCACATTCACATAGAATTAGAAATAAGCTGTTCCTTTCAGTCCTGCCAAGTACCACGCAGCAGGCGCTAGACTAACGCATTTCAGTGTGGTGGTCCGCATCACCGCACTGAAATGTGAAGTCACGCATAAAGCGCCTGTGCCAGTCAAGCGCCCTGGACCTAGTGGGGGCTGGTCTTATAATAATACTAGTGTTAGTGGGCCAGGCAGGCAGCCCGCGCTATTCAGAAGACTGCTTGGGAGCTGGGCTCTGAGCTGCCTGCTTGCTACAATGTACAGACTGGTTTGAATCACTGCGCAGTAACGCAGCTTACTTTCACTTGTCATGGGCTGCCTCCCATGACACGTGCTCTCTGCTGCTGGTGCGGTAATGAAACTCGGCGGCTCGCTGCATTGCGATTGACCAACTCTCAGCCGGTCTCACCACATCCCTGGGTGGTGGCGGAGTCACTTAGAACATTCGGACTGACTGCAGTTGATGGAGTGGGTAGTTCGAGGTCCCAGATCACTGGGACCCATGACTGTGAAGTTGAGTCCACTGCCCGAGAGAGGGAAGCCATGTGGCAGGCATCACGTGAAATGCAGCTGCTCTTGAGCTGGCCACCACTGAATTAATTTCAGGTAAGTGTTTGCTTAACCCTGCTAGGAGTCAGTGAGGGCCATAAAATAACAATTGCTGCCAGTAACCAATTTCCAAACCTGTGCTTGACTTGCCTTCTGACCTCCATGTGCCACACACACACGAGTCACACCCACACTTGCAGTCAAACACAAACTTGCACCTAGCGGCCAGTCAGTGACATGCACACACAACATGCACGGCACAACACCTTTCTCAGGCCGGCTGATTTAACATGATTTCTCTCACCTGAACGCTCACTTGACACTGTTTACTAATGCCACTACACTTGATCTATCATCTTCCATATAATTGCCCACTGGCTCCACGAGGCTGTGACTAAGGGGGTCATTAGGATGGCGTGCTGACCTGAGTCTGCCAGCCATCCCCGCGGTTTTTGGACCGGCCGCCAGACCTGCGGCGGTCCCGCACCGCAAATTAGGATGCGATTGCCACCATGGCGGTTGCATTCCGCAATTTAACATTGTGGTAAGTGCTGCTGACAGCAGTACCCACCGCGATGTTAAAATCACATGTCTAACATTTCCCTGCACCACATTGCAGGCACCACACGGTGCCTGGCACCAGGTGCAGCGAAATGTAGGGGGTACTATAGATACCGGCAAGTGCACCCCACCTCCCCCAGATACACGGGGGGCCCTCAACGGGCCCCTAGACCCTATCCCCAATGCCGCCATGGGAAGGCCTTTATTTCCCACATCCTAGTATGGCGGACGGTGCCTGGTAGGTACTGCCACCATATTAGTGCCCCTGCTCCGTCTGCCAGACAATTGTCATGACTGCCACCAGCAGAAATGCAGCGGACGGACTTTCCGTCCACTGCGGTACCCACCGCCATCTTAATTTGGCGGTGGGTGAATCAACATTTGAAGGTGGAAGGATCGCCACCACCATCCCGGAGGTGGCGATCCTCCTGCCACCAAAATGCCTGGGGTGCGTGCTACTGCTCCAGTCTGTCCCCCCCTTAGTTTTGACTTGACTTTATCCTGGCGAGCCAACAGCAAAATTGTGCTTTACTTGGGTGATGATAGGAAATTAAATTCAGCGCTCTCAAGAGGCTGGTAGGTGTCTCTCGAAGGTAGTGCCCATGTTTGTGAGGCAGCTCGTACCCGGATGTATACGTGTGGTACATGAATGCTAGCTAAACTAAAGTGCAGCAAAAATACACCAATTATTGGAGCATGTGGATGGAAAATAGAACAGGTAGTTTATTTTGTATATTTACTAGTTCGTGCTGAGCTGCCTCGAGTTGAACGAGCCATTCCTTGAAATACTTCGAAACAACTGTGTAAATGTTGAGGGAGACTCATTTATAAAATTATAAACACTGCAGCGCACTGGCTGTTGGCTATGCCTGAGACTTCTCTGCGCCTCAGCCTGAGGCTTAATGGGTTTCAAGTGCTTTGCAGCAGTTTAAAGATTTTTTTGTTGCTCAAATTTAATTCAATTAAATGTCTTTCCCTCGTCTTCATTGCTTGATTTATTCTCGCAAAAAAGTGTCACTCATTGTCATTGAAATGTCACTCATAATCACACTGAAATTATGAAAATGTCACACATAGCAATATGAAACCTTGGCAGCTATGTTCTTTAATTATTGCTTTGACACATGACCTATGCTGCATTGCCACTGATCTGGTGTTTAACCCCTTGCATGCGACCGCGATTCTGCGCCTGTGCGGCAAAATCGCAAGTGGGCGGGTTCATGACGGCCCCCAGCCGTCATCAGCACACGAGCACCGCGGTGCATGACATACGGGGGCCGTCATCAGCATGCAAGGGGTTAAAACTCCATGGTATTTTCCTCTGTTTACTTTCCTACGTACCACGCTGTGGATTTGAAAAAAACTACAAATAGATAATTTAAAAAAATTAATACACTGTCCATTTTGATTGCAAAACTAACCAAAATACTTATATATTCATTGAAATATTGATATATTCATTGAAATACAGATATATTCATTGAAATTCAGACTGTCACTTCTAGTTGCCACCTTTCTGTAAATACTCTTAAGTCCTTTACATCGGTGTTTGGAAGATGCTCATCTGAAGGGAAGCTACAAATACTTTTCTACAGCAGCAACCAAGTGTGAGGCCCAGTACTTGAACTGTCTGACCCTTAAAAACATTCACGTCTGTGACATCTGAAATCCCAGGTCTTTACAGGTATAAATGCTTGTTTGTGTGAAAAGTATTCACTGCTGGAGCCTGGAGGCGGCGGTTCCGTCAGCGGCTACCAGAGGGCGCTCCTCGCCTGCTGATGAAATCCACAAAGCTACACATGGAATAAAAGGGTGAAGAGTTTTCTCTTCCGGGTCAGCGGTGGCAGAGACAGCACCAGCAGCGGTGCTGACATCACTTCCTCCATCTGCTCTGTATCCAGACTGCTGCAGAGGATGAAGGAGCCCTGTCTGTCTGGTGGGCAGTTACCTTCATCTTCAGACCACCCCATCAGACCCCTGATCGGCCCCTGTCCCCCTCAGAGTCCAGATCTGCCCCCCCCACCATAATCCTCCCAGGAGGAGCATAGAGCCTGGACACGTCTGCACGGGTCTCTGCTCAGGTAGGAGATTGTCAGCACCTTCTGCTGTGTTTGAAGAAATAGACTGAATAATCCTCGAGGGAATCTCTGCAGGAGCCGGGCTGAGCTGGGCTCTTCTATCCGGGGGGCCCTGGGGCTGAGCTGGGCTCTTTTATCCGGGGGCCCCTGGGGCTGAGCTGGGCTCTTCTATCCGGGGGCCCCTGGGCATCTGAGCTGGGCTCTTCTAACCGGGGGGCCCTGGGGCTGAGCTGGGCTCTTCTATCCAGGGACCTGGGGTTGAGCTGGGCTCTTCTATCCAGGGGCCCTGAGGCTGAGCTGGGCTCTTCTAACCGGGGGCCTCTGGGGCTGAGCTGGGCTCTTCTATCCGGGGGCCCTGGGGCTGAGCTGGACTCTTTTATCCGAAACCCTAGGGCTGAGCTGGGCTCTTCTATCCGGGGGCCCTGGGGCTGAGCTGGGCTCTTCTATACGGGGGCCTCTGGGGCTAGGCTCTTCTATCGGGGGCCCCTGGGGCTGAGCTGGGCTAGTCTTTCCAGGGGTCCTTGGGCTGGGCTGGTGTTGGACAGGCCACATGAAGGGCCGCTCTCCCCCGGCTCAACCAGGCCCGAGCCCAGTTACGCAAGTACCACACACCACCATTGCACGTCCTCCGTCCCCTCAGGGACCCCTGCCCTCGAACATGTTAACCTCGTGGGTCCGATCCACTGCCGGCCCACGCGCCCAGCCCGGGCCGCCATCTTGGACACTTCACCACGAGGCCGCCTGGCCCCCGATCGACCTCAACCCTGGGCCTAGCCCGGCCTCAGACATTCCGGCACCACCCTCCACCCAGGAGGTGAGCGGGCTACTTGGCAAGTCAATAGGAGAAAGAGGTGTCGATGGCTCTCCCCCGCCAAGTGCCGCTCGCCCATCGCCTCCCCGGGCGCCGGCTCCACCCTCCTGCTGGGTGTCTGGACTCCCTCATCCCGGACCTCCCGACCTCCAAGTGCGAGGGTCCGGACATCAAAGCACACCAGCCCTATAACTGGGGCAGCTCCAGAGCAGGAAGGCAGTTGTATCTTGGAGTCGAGAGACGTAAAGAGGAACTCATCCTGGACGGACTACTGGCGCTGCCGTAGCTCTGTCCTGTGTACCATCGTCCTGCCTGTTGGCGCTGCCACAGCCGTCGTAACCTTCATCCTTCATCGTCGTCGGGATCTGCTGGCGTGGCCGCGGACCGTTGTAACCGTCATCTTTCACCGGGACCTGCAGGCTCCGCCGCGGACCGTCATCCTTCCTTCATCCATCTCGGGACCTGCTTGGCTCCTCCACGGCCCGATCATCTAGAACGCCGAGCTCGAGGATTGAGAGCTATTTTTGTACTCATTGGTAACTAAGACTGTCCCGCTACCCCTTTCCTCAGCCAGAGATCAGAACCGAGGGGACCCCTGAGTCCAGACCTCCTTGTATCATACCACGTAACCTAGAATTGCATATAAAGTCTCGTTAACCTTCAATCTTGTGTGGTGTCCGTCTGTGGGGGGGAAGTTACTTATCTGTACAGTCGTTGGAGACGGCTCTCCCTGGAGACCTCTCCCCGTAATCTCGGCCGACCCTCCCGGTCCGTCTAACATTGGTGGCCAGCGGCGCGATCCGAATCACCGCATAACGTACAGAGAGTAGCTCACCCCACAACGAATCACAATGTCAACTAAAGAAAGCGGATCAACTGAGAAGTTCCAAATGGAAAAACTAGAGGAGTACAGCCATCGTGAACTAAAGCAGTTCTGCATCGAACTAGGTATCGCTACCACCGGACTAAGCACCAAGGACGATTTTAAGCATGCCCTAGAATCTTGGGCAGAGACCGGGGATGTCGAAGCCCCTGAGCAAAGCACCGCGAAAAAGACCAACACGGCCCCTGAAGGGCAAAGAACCAGTCTCTCGCAAGACGAGATCCAAGAAAGAGAAAAAACCCGACTACACGAACTAGAAATGGCCCGACTCAAGATGGACGTAGAACTCAAGTTGGCCGAGCAAAAAATAAACTTAGAGCACCTACGTCTCCGAGAAGAAAGAGAGGAGAAACAGAGGCAAAGGGAGCTCGAGGAAAAGAAACTAGCGTACGAGCACGAACGGAACCTAGCCGAGATCAACCTGCGCAAGCAGAATAAAGAGTTAGGGGTGCCCGAGAGACCACACACCCCAGGGACCACGGAGAAAAAAGTACACATCCCCAAGGATGTTGTCCGAGAATATTTTCGAGAAGACGACATCCAGCAATGGTTTAAGGCCTATGAAATCGCTATGACTGCGCACCGGATCGATAGAAACGATTGGGGAGCCGGCCTATGGGGCAAATTCCTCAATGAGGGCCGCGATACCCTGTTACAGCTCCCAGACCACCAGATGACCTCCTACGACCATATGAAAGCGGCCCTCCTCACCCGCTATGGCCTCACGCCCGAGATGTACCGTCAGAGGTTCCGAGACTGCACACGCATCCCGGGTACAACTTGGGTGGACTATGTAACGTACTTTAGCCGAGCTTTCGAAGGCTGGATCAGAGGGAACAACGTCACGACCTACGAGCAACTGTTCAATCTGATGGTATGGGAGCACCTGTCCAACAATTGCTTCATTGAACTACGCCAACACCTCCTCGACAGCAAGTTAACCGATCCCCGGCAGCTCGCAGCCGAAGCTGACCGGTGGGAGATCACCAGAGTGGGCCGGAATGGGTCCTACGAGCAGAACAGGAACAACAATGGTCACCACCGACCCAGAGGAGGAGGAGGGGGCCAAGGACGAGGAAGAGACAACACTCCGGCCGCCCCCGCTACCAGCACCACCCCCCCGGCCAACCGGGGCAGCACCCCGGCGCGACCGGGGTATAGAGCCAATGTTACATGTCACCGATGCCAACGAGTCGGCCACTATGCAAACGACCCAAGCTGCCCGCAGTATCAGAGTCCGAAACCCCGCCATGTGGCCGCCGCGGCACTAGGGGAAGAGCAGATCTCCGAGGAACAAGAAACAGATGAGCAAGAGTATCAAGAGTGGGAGCCAGCCGCCATGACTCTCGCGTGCTTAGGGGGAAGAGACATGGTCCCGCGGGTCCCACTACCCGCTAACACCCAGAAGTACAGCCAATGGGTGAGCATCAATGGACAACGGGCCGAAGCCCTTCGGGACACCGGGGCCAGTGTGACAGCCGTCCGCTGTCATCTGGTGACCCCAGAACAATATCTACCGAACATTCTCTGCCCTGTGCGATCAGCCGACAACTCGGAAAGTCTGTGTCGGATGGCCTGCGTCCCCTTTGAGTGGGGAGGGGTCTCCGGCATGTTAAAGGTAACGGTCCGAGACGACGCCCCCGTGGACTGCCTCCTCGGAAATGACCTGGAGAGCTCCCCGTGGGCAGCCGTGGAGCGAAAAGAACACTTGGGGATGTTGGGCGTCCCGGACTGGGCGTGCGTCACCACCCGGTCCATGGCCGCCCGTGCCAACCCTCACCCGGAAGAACCAGAATGGCCGGCGCCACCGCCTCCGGTCGCCCCAGCCGAGACCCCCGACCATGACATCCCCCTCGAACTTGCTCAACCTTCCGAACTCGCTAACCTTGACCAGTGGGCTCAAGAGGGGGGACCCACACAAGAACAATTTCGCCAGGAGCAGAAGACCTGTCCCTCCCTCGAGGGACTCCGCCAACAAGCGCTCGCCCAAAGCGCAGGGGATACCTCCGGTACTCATTGGGTCTACTGGGACAATGATCTGTTGTACAGCGAGCAACGAATCGCCGAGCTGGGGGCCAACCGAGTGCTAGTAGTGCCCCTCCGCTTTAGAGACTTCCTGCTGAACCTGGCCCACGATGTCCCCCTGGCAGGGCACCTGGGACAGGATAAAACCTACAGTCGCCTAGTGACCCACTTCTTCTGGCCCAAAATGAGGAACGATGTGCACCAGCATTGCCGATCTTGCCCCACGTGCCAAGCCAGTGGAAAGAGCGGCCGCAAACTAAAGGCCCCCCTGCAACCCTTTCCAGTAGTCACGACCCCATTTGAGAGGGTCGGAATAGACATTGTGGGACCCCTGGACCCGCGTACAAGACAAGGCCATCGCTTCATTCTAGTACTAGTGGACCACGCCACCCGCTACCCTGAGGCTATTCCTCTCCGGACCGTGACAGCCCCAGTGGTCGGCCGGGCCCTGATGGGGATCTTCTCCCGTGTGGGGTTCCCCCGAGAAGTCGTCAGCGACAGAGGCACGAACTTTATCTCTAAATACATGAAGTCCCTCTGGCAACAGTGTGGGGTCACCTACCGCTTCACGACCCCCTATCACCCCCAAGGGAACGGACTTGTTGAGCGGTTCAATCGCACGCTAAAAGGGATGATCGGGGGATTGGAGGAGCCCCTCCGTCGCCAGTGGGATGTGCTGCTGCCGTGCCTCCTCTTCGCCTACCGGGAGGTCCCACAGAAGTCCCTAGGCTTCAGCCCATTCGAACTGCTATATGGGCACCCAGTGCGGGGGCCGCTCAGCCTGATCAAAGAAGGCTGGGAGATGCCTCCGGCCAAGAGCCCTCCAGATGTCTTCCGGTACCTCCTCACCCTCCGCAACCAGTCCCGGCGGTTCAGAGACCTAGCAAAAGCCAACCTAGAGGCCAGTCAAGAGGACATGAAGAAATGGTATGACCAGAACGCCTCATCCATTGAATTCGAGCCGGGGCAACAGGTATGGGTAATGTCCCCCACGGAGCCATGCGCTCTCCAAGACAAATGGACGGGACCCTTCAAGGTAATCGAGCGCAAGGGTCCTGCCACCTATCTGATCGATATGGAGTCCTCCCGGAACCCACTCCGAGTCCTCCACACCAACAGACTGAAACCCCACTTTGCACGAACAGAACTCAGCCTACTGATGGCCACAGACAATGGGGTTGAAGACGACTCCGAGCCTCTCCCCGACCTCTTGCGGACCCAGGAGCAAGACGGCTCCGTGGATGGGGTCCGACTCTCGGAGACCCTCACCAGAGAACAACGCCAAGAGTGCCAAGCCCTCCTGTCACGGTTCGCCAGTCTGTTCTCCCTCACCCCAGGTGTCACTTCCTGGTGTGTGCACGATGTGGACACCGGAGACAGCCCTCCTATCCGCCACCGGGCCTACCGCGTACCTGATCGGGTACGGGCCTGCATCCAGGCGGAAGTAGCTAAGATGCTCACGCTCGGGGTCATCGAGCCCTCAGACAGTCCATGGGCCAGCCCGGTCGTACTGGTCCCCAAGGCAGCCGCCCCCGGAACCACACCAGAACTCCGGTTCTGCATCGACTACCGGGGCCTGAATGAAGTCACCAGAACGGACGCACATCCCATCCCCCGGGCAGATGAACTGGTCGACCGAATGGGAGCTGCCCGCTACCTCAGCATCTTCGACCTGACAGCAGGTTATTGGCAGATCGGCCTTACACCCCGAGCACAAGAACGTTCTGCCTTCTCCACCCCCGATGGCCACTATCATTTTACGGTCATGCCCTTCGGCATGAAAAATGCTCCAGCGACTTTCCAACGGCTCGTCAATCAGGTCCTGGCGGGGCTCGAAGAGTTCAGCGCCGCCTACCTAGACGACATCGCTGTGTACAGCCACCATTGGACCGAGCACCTCCACCACCTCCGAGCCGTGCTACAAGCCCTTCAGCGAGCTGGTCTCACGATCAAGGCCAGCAAGTGTCAAATTGGACAAGGGTCTGTGACCTACCTCGGACACCAGGTGGGAAGCGGCCTGGTGGCCCCTCTACAGCTGAAAATTGCCGCCATCCAGAACTGGCAGCCCCCTATCACCCAAACCGAGGTACGAGCCTTCCTGGGCCTCACGGGCTACTACCGAAGGTTCGTGAAAGACTATGGTACCATAGTGGGGCCTCTCACCGAACTCACGTCAAAGAATCAGCCCAAGAAGGTGAACTGGACCCCAGAGTGTCAAGCGGCATTCGAACAGTTGAAGGCCGCCATGTGTTCCGCTCCTGTGCTCCAGGCCCCAGACTACAGCCGGGAGTTCGTCGTCCAGACGGACGCCTCCGACCAGGGCATTGGGGCGGTCCTGTCTCAAGTGAACACCGAAGGCCTTGATCAACCGGTGGCCTTCATCAGCCGGAGACTCCTACCACGGGAGCAACGCTGGAGCACCATAGAGAGGGAAGCCTTCGCTGTAGTATGGGCCCTCAAGAAACTCCGGCCCTACCTTTTTGGCACCCACTTTCGGGTACAGACTGACCACCGACCCCTGCAGTGGTTGATGCATATGCGGGGGGAAAACCCAAAATTGCTACGCTGGTCCATCTCCTTGCAAGGTATGGACTTCACAGTCGAACACCGGCCTGGGTCAGACCACGCCAACGCGGATGGCCTGTCCCGGTTTTTCCGCCTCGACGAGGAGAGTCCCCAAGAGGATGGGTAACTCTCCCCGCCTTCAGCTGGGGGGGACGCATGTTGGACAGGCCACATGAAGGGCCGCTCTCCCCCGGCTCAACCAGGCCCGAGCCCAGTTACGCAAGTACCACACACCACCATTGCACGTCCTCCGTCCCCTCAGGGACCCCTGCCCTCGAACATGTTAACCTCGTGGGTCCGATCCACTGCCGGCCCACGCGCCCAGCCCGGGCCGCCATCTTGGACACTTCACCACGAGGCCGCCTGGCCCCCGATCGACCTCAACCCTGGGCCTAGCCCGGCCTCAGACATTCCGGCACCACCCTCCACCCAGGAGGTGAGCGGGCTACTTGGCAAGTCAATAGGAGAAAGAGGTGTCGATGGCTCTCCCCCGCCAAGTGCCGCTCGCCCATCGCCTCCCCGGGCGCCGGCTCCACCCTCCTGCTGGGTGTCTGGACTCCCTCATCCCGGACCTCCCGACCTCCAAGTGCGAGGGTCCGGACATCAAAGCACACCAGCCCTATAACTGGGGCAGCTCCAGAGCAGAAAGGCAGTTGTATCTTGGAGTCGAGAGACGTAAAGAGGAACTCATCCTGGACGGACTACTGGCGCTGCCGTAGCTCTGTCCTGTGTACCATCGTCCTGCCTGTTGGCGCTGCCACAGCCGTCGTAACCTTCATCCTTCATCGTCGTCGGGATCTGCTGGCGTGGCCGCGGACCGTTGTAACCGTCATCTTTCACCGGGACCTGCAGGCTCCGCCGCGGACCGTCATCCTTCCTTCATCCATCTCGGGACCTGCTTGGCTCCTCCACGGCCCGATCATCTAGAACGCCGAGCTCGAGGATTGAGAGCTATTTTTGTACTCATTGGTAACTAAGACTGTCCCGCTACCCCTTTCCTCAGCCAGAGATCAGAACCGAGGGGACCCCTGAGTCCAGACCTCCTTGTATCATACCACGTAACCTAGAATTGCATATAAAGTCTCGTTAACCTTCAATCTTGTGTGGTGTCCGTCTGTGGGGGGGAAGTTACTTATCTGTACAGTCGTTGGAGACGGCTCTCCCTGGAGACCTCTCCCCGTAATCTCGGCCGACCCTCCCGGTCCGTCTAACAGCTGGGCTCTTCTATCCGGGGGCGCCTGGGGATGAGCCGGGCTCTTCTATCCAGGGGCCCCTGGGGCTGAGCTGGGCTCTTCTATCCAGGGGCCCCTGGGGCTGAGCTGGGCTCTTCTATCCGGGGCCCCTGGGACTGAGCTGGGCTCTTCTATCCGGGGGCCCTGGGGGGCTTTCCTTCCCGCCCTGGGGGTGTTTGTGGGCATCATTTGTGTTAAAGAGGGGATCCTTGCACTGCTGCACTGTTGCACTGCATTTTACTGCACTATGAGGAATCTGTGCACAGTACTGCATCTTACTGCACTGTGAGGAAACTGTGCACACTACTCTCCATCTTACTGCACTGTGAGGAATCTGTGCATGCTGCTCTATATACTACTGCACTGTGAGGAATCAATGCCACTGCACTGATCTGTACTGCACTATCCATGCATTTTACACCGCATCCTACTGCACTGGGAGACACCTGTGCATGCTGCACTGCTTTTCATTGCATTGAGGAATCTGTGCACACTGCTTTTACTACACTTTACGAAATATGAGCACGCTGCGGTACATCATACTGCAATGTGAGGAATCTGTGCACACTGTTCTGCATCTTACTACTCTTTAAGAAATCTGTGCACGCTGCACTGCATCATACTACAATATGAGGAATCTGTGCACACTGTTCTGCATCTTACTAGACTTTAAGAAATCTGTGCACGCTGCACTGCATCTTACTGCACTATAAGAAATCTGTGCATGCTGCACTGCATCATACGACAATATGAGGAATCTGTGCACACTGTACTGCGTCTTACTACACTTTAAGAAATCTGTGCATGCTGCACTGCATCATACGACAATATGAGGGATCTGTGCACACTGTACTGCTTTTACTACACTGAGTAATCTGTTCACACCACAGTTTTTTTCTGTGTGACGGCAATATATGGGCTGCACTGCTTTTTGTTGCACTGACGAATCTGTGCGCACTGCACTGCTTTTTACTATGCTCTGTGTATACGCTTCATTACTTGTAATTGACTATGATAAAGCATTGCATGCAGTAGTTTACCAAACAATGAGATATATGTGCACACTGCACTACTGTTTGCTACACCTTGAGAAATAATGGGACGCTGCACGGCTTCTTACTACTCGAGGAGAAATCAGTGTACACTTCAGTGATGTTTACTGTACTCTGGAATCTGTGCACACAACGCTGCTGTATGAAAAATATGTGCACACTGGATTGTGCATTCTGAACTGCTGTTTAATACAATTTGAAAAATCTTTTAACGCTACTGAGATTTGTTCTGATCAATTAGTAATGTGTGCGTACCTCACTGCTTTTCTGCTACACTGTTAGAGCACTATTAGCACTATGAGAAATCTGTTATGCCCTTTGGTTTAAAATATGCCCTTGTCACCTTCCAGAGGTTGGTGAATCAAGTCCTGACTGGGTTGGAGTCCTTTAGTGCAGCTTATCTTGATGGTATTGCTGTCTTGAGTTCCACCTGGCAGGATCACCTGATCCACCTTGGGAAGGTTTTAAAAGCCCTGCAAACTGCAGGCCTAACCATCAAGGCATCCGAATGCCAGCTAGGGCAGGGCACTGTGGTGTAGTTGGGCCACCTTGTTGGTGGAGGCCAGGTACAACCCTTACAGCCCAAGTGCCAGGTTATCCTGGACTGGGCATCTCCAACAACCCAGGCCCAAGTCAGGGCATTCCTTGGCTTGACTGGGTACCACAGGAGGGTTGTGAAGGGATATGGGTCCGTTGTGACTCCCCTCATAGAACTCACCTCCAAGAAAATGCCCATAAAGGTAAACTGGACAGTTAGTTGTCAAAAGGCTTTTGACTCCCTGAAAGAAGCAATGTGCTCAGCACCAATTCTGAAGGCTCCAGATTATGCCAAGCAGTTCATAGTGCAGACTGATTCCTCTGCTATGAATAGGAGCGGTCCTATCCCAGACCAATGAGGAAGGCCAAGACCAACCTGTTGCTTTTATAAACAGAAGGCGTCCCACCGCGGAGCAGCGTTGGAGTGCCATTGAGAGGGAGGCCTTTGCTGTGGTTTGGTCCCTGAAGAAGGGGAGACCATTCTTGTTTGGTACTCACTTCCTAGTTCAAACTGATCACAGACCTCTCAGATGACTAATGCAAATAAAAGGAGAAAATCCTAAAATGTTGAGGTGGTCCATCTCCCTACAGGGAATGGACTTTGAAGTGGAACACAGACCTGGGACTGCCAATGCTAATGCAGATGGACTTTCCAGGTTCTTCCACTTACACAATGAAGACTCTCTAGGGAAAGGTTAGTCTAATCTTCTTTCGTTTGGGGGGGGTTGTGTGAGAACGTGCCCTCTTTCTTGCATGGTATGCCCCCACTTTTTGATGAATTGCTGATGTTCTTTGACTGAGTGCGCCCTGGGCTCCTGCTAATCAGGTACCCAGGGCCTATGTTTCTTCCCTAAAACTGTTATGAAGCCTAACCCCAATTGGCATCTCTGGCCACATGTCAGCCCCTAGTAAATGGTACCACATGTACCAAGGGCACTGTGACCAGAAAAGACCCCTAAGGGCGGCACCACTTATTGTGCCACCCTTAGAGGCCCTGTACCCTGACACTCACACACTGCCCTTGCAGGCTGTGTGTCTTGGTACAGAACAAAGTGAAGAGTCGATATGGCAAACATCTCTGTGTGCCCTGCTCACAAACCACTGCCCTGGCATAGATCAGTCACCCCTCTAGCTGGCTGCCCTATGCCAGTGGTGAGGGTACAAGTGCATGAGCCCTGTGCCCTTACAGTACCCAGGGCCATTCCAGGGCACTGTAAGTGCAGTGCTGCCATTAAGAGTATTTGGTGCTAGGAGTTTGTCATCACGAAATCCACAACACCATAATGGCTACACTAAAGACTGAGAGGTTGTTACCAAACTTCTCAGCACATAAACCCCACACTGATGCCAGTGTGGGATTTAATGTTAAATGCACCAAAGAGGGAATCCTAGAGATGCCCCTGAAACTCAACCAACTCCTAGTGACCTGACTGAGTGGCTGCTTAGGCTGCCACCAATTGACATGTTTCGGGACCCCTGGGTCGAGAGCTTGCTGCTCTCGGGGACCTGAAACAATGCACATCCTGGGACGAGGTACCAAGCCTCCTCCCCCAGGATGGGCAGGGTTCACGAAGGAGAAGATTCAAAGGCATACCGCCTTTGTGAGCCTCTCCAGACAATTTGCTGCTTTCAGCAACTGGTCCCTAGTGGTTCTACCCCCCACTTTGGGCGGGAAAAACAAGTGAGGAAGAGGGGTGTTGCCGACTCCACCTCTCAGGTGGGGAAGCGGGTTGAAGCACAGCCTCGAGTCCCGGACATCTTGAGGATGGGGGACCCAGCCAACCAGAGACAGGCTCCAGCCGCCCTCCCACTGGAGAGTGGCAGAATAGGGGGTGTACCCACCCCAGGGAATGGACCCAATGGTCCATGCCCTTTACCTACCTGTAATATCCCTAAATCTAGTATTAAGGGGTCACCCTGAGCCTCGATTCCTCAGATCCAGAAACGACAAGAAAAGAAGATAAGGAGAAGGACCGAAGAGCCGTGCAGAGCTAACAAGAGGACAGCGCCCACTAACTTGCCCCAGTCCTACAGGCCTGTCACCCCTCGAACCTGCTCCTGCAAAATCCCGGTGTGTCCTGCAGCCAGTAACCTCAAAACCACAGAAGACCTGCCTGCCTTCACTTTAAAGACTGAACCTCTTGTGAACACTGGACTTGTTCAAACAGCAACCCCTGGCAGCAGTCAGGGACCGTAAATACAGCCCACTCTGCACCCGCCGAACCAGGCCCGAACTCGAGTGGAAATATACCACATGGAGGTCACCATGGCGAGCCTGACCCGAGATCAGGTGACCCCCTGACCTGCCTCAAGCCTCCAGCTGACGAATGCAGCCTAAATCCAGAAGGCCCCCTTAAACGCGACCAGGAGCTGGTAAGAAGATCCGACCCCAGAAGTCACCCCTGCACCCGACGCCCCGCGGCCTTGTGTGCCCAAACCGACGGTGCCTAACCAATCCTTAACTTCCCAACTTACCTCTCCCAGTGGTGGTCGCACCCAGAAGTCCTTTGTCTCCCTGCCTGAGGTTCTCCATAGAAAAAAACTGGACGCCCAACGTCGAATCAGCACTCTGCACCCGGCCGCCCCAGTGCCGCTGAGGGTGCACCTTTTGTGCTACTTTGTTTCCCCATTTGCCCTGACCTTAACCCTAGGAGCTTTGCTCTCACAACCCAGTGACCTGCTTGCCAGCAGCCACCATCCGGAGACCCCCTGTCCCCCTTTGGATAACAGTGGGCCTCAACACTCTGCACCCCGCCGCCCCAGTGCCGCTAAGGGTGTAACAACAGTGCAACACTGACCCTGGGGGACCCCTGAGTCTAACCCCAGAACCTTCACTCCCACAGTCAATTACTTACCTATGGACTGTTAACCTGTTTTCTCTCCATAGGATAGCATTGACACTTTTTCTCCAAAAACTTTCCAAGTGTGGAGTTTTGAAACCTAAAAATATTCTTTAAAAATCATGTGAATAACCAAAACTTATTTACGTACCTGTTTCCAGGAAATATCCCAGTGCTAAATCTAGGTATCCAGCACTGAGTAAGAAAAGTAACGTAGAAAGTAACTTACCTGTAATTTACTATAAAAGCATATTCATTTCAATGTACTGTATTTGCTAACTGTTGCATCCTTCTGCATACCCTGTAAATCAAACAAAG
This sequence comes from Lissotriton vulgaris, assembly GCF_964263255.1. NCBI lineage: Eukaryota > Metazoa > Chordata > Amphibia > Caudata > Salamandridae > Lissotriton > Lissotriton vulgaris. The sequence goes on from NW_028251537.1 coordinate 210,271, forward strand.
TACAATTTCTATTGCATTTTCAAACTGTTCTATATCCAGTAACTTATTGCTGAAAAATATTTAATGCATACCTGTGCCATGTTTATTTGCCATCTGCTGAGTGTGTACATCAAATGCTTAACACTGTCCTCTGATACTGCCTTACTGCTCGACCAAGCTACCAATTTAGAGAGTAAGGTGCTATCTAACTTTAACCTCTTCCTACCTCTGGGTTCACTTGGTCTCCATACACACTATACCTCATTTTTGTGTAGTATATATATAGCCAGTTTCCTACAATAGGGCATTGATTTTTTTTGCTACAAGTCATGGATGGGACGGAAGTCTCTGTAGGGTTTGCTTCCAGAAGCATGAAAGATCTGGAAACACAATATTCTGTAATAGAAAGTGATATGTTGGAATGCGTTTGGGGTGTCGGCAAGTGTAAGCCATATCTCTTGAAAAGAAAATTTAGCTTGTGGACCGATCACAGACCACTCGTTGCTATTTTGTCTAGGATCCAAATTAAGATCCTCAGCCAGAGTACCTATCAAATTATTGGAGTTTTAGTGTGCTTCATATTACAGGAGGAAAGAACATTAGAGTCGACTTTCTGTCTTGGTTACCATTAGATTTGTGTTCAGTAGATTTACAGGAAGAAATTGAGGCATGTATCATTGCATAAGTTGAAGATTTGGTCATTTGTTCCAATTTAATGGAATTGTGTGATCGGTTGAGGGAGGATACTGTATTGACCAAGGTCATGATTTTTGGGAAATTTGGGGGGCAGAGGGAAAAAACTTTGGAGAATTCTTTGTAATATTATTGCAAGGTGGCGGATGAGTTATCTTTGGAAGGAGGATTGTTGGTAAGAGGTAAGAAGTTAATTCCCCCAGGATGTTTCCACCAAAAGATTTTGGTGACAGCTCATGTAGGCCATCTGGGTATGAGTGCCACTAAGCGTAGGATAAGAAATGATTTCTGGTGCCCTGGAGTGGATGTGGAGGTAGAAGGATTAGTGAGAAATTGTGCACCATGCTGTTTGAGTGATAAACATTTGGTGACCTCTGTGTGCACTGCTGTGCCTGTTTCATGTCCTGGTAAGGTGTGGCAGAGAGTTGTGGTTGATTTTTTTTTCCGACCCTTTTCATGTATTACCTTCCAATATGAGACACTTTATTGTCATGATGGATCATCTTTTCAGGCGGGTGGAAGTACGAGGTATAGCCGAACCCAACACAAACTCTGTGATTCCTTTTGTTTGTGAAGTGTTTGCTAAAGAACGGACTCCCGAGGAGCTGCTCACTGACAATGGAGTTCAATTTACTTCTTCCACCATGACAGAGATTTTAGGCAAACTAAAAGTGGAGAGCTTCAACAGGTTTCTAGTGGAGTGTATCCGGAGCGCGGTGACATCTAGAGTTGACTGTGAAGTAACTACCAGATATTTAGGGAGGGATTATAGCTGTAAACCTCACTCGATCTCTGGTAAAGCACCTTTTACACTCATGAGAGGGAGAAAAGAGGTGTCCTTGTTGTGTCCCTCATTTGATCTCTGGTAAAGCACCTTTTAAACTCATGACGTGGAGAAAAGAGGTGTCCCCTGTGTTTCCCTCATTTGATCTCTGGTAAAGCAACTTTTAAACTCATGACTTGGAGAAAAGAGGTGTCCTCGTTGTGTCCCTATTTCGATCTCTGGTAAAGCACCTTTCACACTCATGAGGGGGAGGAAAGAGGTGTCCTCATTGTGTCCTTTTTGAAGATGGAGGTGATGGATCAAGGATGTGATGAATGTCTACAGCAAGTGATGATGCCGGGAAATTGAGTGACAAACAGTGTTGCTCGGTGTCAAAGGGACGTGAGGTGTAAGGAAAAATATGTCCAGGAGGTCAAAATCGCAATGATTGATTTGGCATGTGTCAGGAAGACACCCTTTTGCTAAGAGATGCATCTTCGAAATCTAGAGATCCTGTTAGAGTCTTCGAGGTTAGAGGCAATGCTGTTCGTGGTTCGAATGGACAATGTTGAAATATGACAAGAGTGGCTAGAAATGGAAAATGTGAGAATGAAAGTGAAAAACATGTAAGTGACAACCAAGTGTCTGTTGCAGGGAATGGTGCAGAGTTCTGGGTTAAGAAGGAGTTCTCGTGTTATCTAAGTGCCTAAAAGATAAGCTCCTCTTACATGTTGAGTGGCGTCTGGTTAGTTTTTCATATTTTCCTTGGGTATTGCTTTTTTCTGGTTCTCTGAGTTGATTTATTGTCCTGTTTTGTGTGTGGTAGTGTCACTGTGGTGATTTATTGTCCTATTTTGTGTGTGGTAGTGTCACTGTGGTTCTGTGTGTGTGTGTGTGTATGTGTGTGTATGTCTGTGTGTGGTGTTAAAAAGGGGCGAAGATGTGTAGCCTCTGCAGATAGGATGCCTTTACTGTTTATTGTTATATGATGTAATACGGCAGTGTACAGACATTGGTCATGTTGTGTTCTGTTATGGAATTTTGTTATGTGATGCTTTGAATAGTGTTACAGATGCAAGGATTTGCTGGGCCTTCTACAGCTGTGTAACAACTGGCTCTTCAGGAACTTCTCAGATCTCTACCCCCACCCGCCCCCCACATTGTGGATTGGCATTATTTCCACATGGTTTCTTCCCCTCTGTTTCGGGGGTTCTTGCCTGTCCTCCCCATGGCCTCCGCATGTTTGCCGCCACTGACCCATACAGTAAATAGTGGTGGGAAGGTAGAGTATATTTGTTTGCGAGTTCCACAAAGTTCCTTAGTTTTCCACCTGTTACCCACTCCATAGCACTATCATACCCTTTCTATCCAACAACCTAGACCAATATCCCTCAAGCGAGAGATGTAGTAATGCCGACAGTGTAAGGTACTTCGCACACGGAACCCTCATTTGTGTTCGCTGCAAGACCCAGGCCCATTGAAATTGCAGGATGTCCAGCAAAAGATCAGATATTTGCTTGTTTGAGCATTAGGGCTAATCAATCTGGCCCATAGCATGGTACTGGCGTAGAGAAAGTGTACGCCAGTCTCTATCATGCCCCTCTCCCCCATCGACAATGTCGTCCGTAAGCTGCCCATTTCAGGTGCGCCGCCAGGCAATACAGCTCCAAGTCAGGGACCGCTAACCCACCTCCATCAGTGGGGAGCCGTAGTTTGATTAATGCCAGTCTACGACATCCTGTGCCTTATATGAGGTATATCAATAGGCTGTTAATCTCCAAAAAGATGGATTTTGTGAGCCAATTTGGGCGAGCTGCAAAGTAATGAAAGAGACTGGAAAGGAAAACCACCTTCACAGTATCACCCTGCCTGCGACTGATAGAGGAAATATTAGCCAGAAATGTATGGATGTCTGCAAAAATCAGTGCCAGTTGAAGATTGCTCAAGATCGGCCAAGTTGTAGTAAATATGAATGCCCAGGAAGCATAATGTGACTGGTTCCGAGCAGAGATCCTCCCCCATTTCTGGCAGAATAGTGGCTGGTGTCAGAGCATGTATTGAGAATGCATTTGACTTATCCCAATTCACCTGGACTCCAACATCTGGCTAAAATCATCCAAAGCTCTAAATGCGTGATCCACATTTGCGTGTTCCCCATGCCGGTACACTTATAGATCCTCACCATATAGGGGGATATAGATGGGGTGGTCGTCAATGACTATTCCTCGATAATGATGGATGGTGCAGAGTTTCTGGGCCAGGGGCTCAACAGCCAAGGCAAATGACACTGGCGATAGTGGGCAACCCTGTGTGGCAACGGCCTCTACCCTACAGGGTGCTGATATTGCACCCCATTTCGGACCGGAGACATCAGGGGCAAATATAGCAGACGTGTCCAGCTGATGAAGCCATTCCCCAGTCCCATGCTGGCCAGAGTAGCATCAAGAAAGTCTCAGCTCCAATAGTCACATGCTGTCTCTGTGTCAGTGTTGCTCACTTGTGCTTTAGGATAGTCCACTAATGGGGTATGGAGTATTTGGCGAATGTTAGGGATCAAACTGCGTTTAGGTATAAAACCCATTTTATCCGTGTGAATAAGATCACCTGTATGGTTGCCCAGTCACCAACAATTTACTAAGTAGTTTATAATCTACATATAATATGGAGAGCAGTCTATAGGATGGTATCTTATCACTCTTCCCTTTTTGTGGAGTGGAACAAACAGGGACTGTCCCTTCATTGGTGGTAGTTCCCCCACAGTTTTTGCTGCATTATACAGTGTAGTCAAGATTGGGGGAAGCGAGTTTGCACAAGATGAATAAAATTCCAGGGTCAAGCCATCTGAGCGTTGTACCTTGCCCAGGGCTTTAATCAACCCATATCTTCCTGGATTGGATTATCACATCCTAGGGATGCAGCCGCTACCGGTGACATTGCTTCGTACTTGCAGATAGAACATAATCCTACACTGGCTGGGTTGGGTCCACATCAGAGCACCCATAGATGTTAGAATAATAGACAGCAAAGGCCGTATTAATCGCGGCATACCTGTAAACAAGGTTACCTTCCCCTTGTTTTGCATCTGCAGTATTTGGGGACACTGTCTATCAGGATTGGCCAGCCACACTAGTAATCTGCCGGATTTATAATATTCTATGTGTGCCCTAGTTTTTTATATGCTCGATAATCGTATGCCAGGAGTCGCTCCACTAGTTTGAGGAGTTTTTCCCTTTCTGCTCTCAGTGTGTCATGCAGCACCTGTGCTCCCTCCGTTGGTAGATCCGGTTTTATTAAGAGGTGCTCCAAGTGTTTGATCTAAGTATGAAGCTGGGACCGAGTCCCTACTACTGCTGAGATGCTGCAACCACGTAGCACTAGTTTGAATGCCTCCCACTACGCTAGTGTAGAAGTTGGACCTGTATTCTCCATAAAGTAATTACTGATCACATTCCCTAGGGTAGATCTGAAGACTGGGTCATCAGCTTCGCAGTATTGAGCTTGCATGTCGCAGTGCGGGGTCTGGACAACGCCCAGGCCAGAATCCGTAATAACGGGTGGTGGTCACAGTATTTTTCACCAGACATTCGACCCTTCTTGCTCTCGCATGTACGCTAGCCGAGCATAAGAAAGTATTAAAGTATACTGATAGCTTGTGCGTACCCAAGTAATAAGAATTGAAGAGTTAAGGTTCTCCAGGTATCAACAAATCCTCAATTGTTAATCCAACATCGAAATGCGTGGGCAGTTTATGTAGTGGGGATGTGGGCTAAAGTAACACCAGCCATGCAGTTAAAATCTCCTCAAAGTAACACAGAGTAATGATGTATTTGGGTGACAAGACAGTTTGGGAGAATAGGAATGATAGTTTGGCCCACATTGGGGAAATAAATGTTCACTAAGTCTATGTCTTTACCATCCAGTTTGCCTGCTAATATCACATAGTGACCTTCTCAGTCTATGATCTCGATCTGTGAGAGAAATAGGGAAGGAAGGATACAAACCAGCACCCCCCACCAAAGGCGGAGTTTATGGTGGCGAAGAATTCCACCACATCGCTTCTGCAGCTCCCCCACTTCACCTCCAGCAAACATATCTCCTTCAGTCACACCACAGCTCTCCATTGGACGGACCACAGCTGCGTTCACTTTTTCTACAAAAAGCCCACAACCCACAACCATCCTCAACCTACTATGCGAAGAAACTGGAACAAAATCACCATCGACCAGATCTCCTCATCGCTTCTTCAAAACCCCCCTGCCCACTCTTCGAACCCCAACCAAGCAGCCATTAACCTCACTCAATGGTGAACCAACAGCGCCGACAACCTAGCACCCCTGAGAAAAGGTCAAATCAAACTAGGCAACAAAAACGCCCCCTGGTTCAACAATGATCTTAAGAAATCCAAGAAACTCTGTCGCTCCCTTGAGAAGGCATGGAAAAAAGACCCAAACACCAGTACCAGGGACGCCTTCAAAAACGCCACTCGCATACACCACCAACTGATCCGGACTGCTAAGAAAGCCGCCTTCAAAGACCGACTCGACAACAACGCCCACAGCAGCAAGGAATTATTCAACATCGTCAAAGAGTTTACCAACCCCGCTGCCAACTCTAACGACATCACTCCCTCCCAAGCCCTTTGTGACTCCCTAGTTTCGTTCTTCCACGACAAAATCGCAGACATCCACAACAGCTTCGACAACCAACCCGGAGACCAACCCACCCAACCTTCCGCCGTACCTTCACCCCCCTTGAACATCCTTAATGACTGGAACCCAATCTCCACTGAGGACACCATCCGCCTGATGAACTCCATCCACTCAGGATCCCCCACAGACCCATGCCCTCACCACATCTTCAACAAAGCTGACTCCATCATAGCACCACACCTCCGAGACGTCATCAACTGCACCCTTAACTCCGCCACCTTCCCGGAAAGCTGGAAACACGCCGAACTAAGCGCCCTTCTGAAAAAACCCACAGCGGACCCCACCAAACTCAAAAACTACCGCCCCATCTCGCTCCTTCCATTCCCGGCCAAAGTAATCGAGAAAGCTGTCAACAACCAGCTCGTCGCCTTCCTCGAAACCAACAAATCCCTCGACTCCTCACAATCTGGCTTCCGAGCCAAACACAGCACTGAGACCGCACTCATCGCAGCAACAGACGACATTCGAACTCTACTGGACAATGGAGACACAGTCGCCCTCATCCTCCTCGACCTCTCCGCAGCCTTTGACACAGTTTGTCATAGCACCTTAATACAACGCCTCAGAAACACCGGAATCCAAGGAAAAGCACTGGGATGGATCACCTTGTTCCTTGCCGGAAGAACTCAGAGAGTCCGCCTTCCACCATTCAAGTCAGAGGCCACTGAAGTCATCTGCGGCGTGCCACAAGGATCTTCACTCAGTCCCACCCTCTTCAACGTATACATGAGCCCCATCGCGGCCATCGCACGCCAACACAACCTCAACATCATCTCCTACGCTGATGACACTCAACTGATCCTCTCACTCACCAAAGACCCTAACACCGCCAAAACAAACCTACATGAAGGAATGAAAGAAGTAGCCGATTGGATGAAGCACAGCCGTCTGAAACTGAATTCCGACAAAACAGAAGTCCTTATCTTAGGAACATCCCCCTCTGCCTGGGACGACTCCTGGTGGCCAGAGTCCCTTGGAAAAGCACCCATCCCGACAGACCACGCACGGAACCTGGGCGTCATCCTGGACTCCTCACTCTCGATGACTAGACAAGTCAACGCCGTCTCATCATCGTGCTTCAACATTCTTCGCATGCTCAAAAACACTTTTCGCTGGATCCCCACCGAAACTAGAAAAACGGTCACCCACGCACTGGTTACAAGCCGCCTGGACTACGGAAACACCCTATACGCCGGCACCATCGCAAAACTCCAGAAAAATCTCCAACGCATCCAGAACGCATCAGCTAGACTCATACTAGACATCCCGCGTAACGACCACATTTCTGGTCACCTGAAAAACCTCCACTTGCCCCCCGTCAATAAGAGGATAACATTCCGCCTCCTAACCCACGCACACAAAGCACTCTACGAACTTGGACCCGAATGCCTCAACACACGACTTTCCTTCTACACCCCCCCCCCCGCAAGCTACGCTCCTCCAACCAAGCCCTTGCTGCTGTACCTGGCATCAATAAAACCACCATGGGAGGAAGATCCTTCTCCTACCTGGCGGCTAAAACCTGGAACTCACTTCCCACCCACCTTCGCCTCACTCAGAACCACCTAGCATTCAGAAAGCAACTTATAAAATGGATATTCGACAAGTAACTCCCCACCCTTCTACAAGCGCCTTGAGACCCTCTGGGTATGTAGCGCGCTATACAAATTAACTGAATTGAATTGAATTGAATTTGAGGTATCTGTGAGGGATGATGCAGATACATCACCTGCGGTCCCTGTGCCCACCCACAGTTGTTGTTTCAGTCGTACCCAATTGATGCGTTCCGGATCTGTGGCAGAATGATATGCTTCCTGTGAGAGCTGATGCGCCATATGATATATTTCCATCTTTGGAAGTCTCAGTTCGCCTGAAGTAGCGGCTTGGAGTTTGGACATGGCAAGTCCGCGTGTCTCACCTTGCCAAAAGTATGTTTTAATGGCTGCGTCTATTAGGCCTAGTTCTGATGCTGGGACCAGTATAGGCAGCATGCTGAAAATGTAGTTAAACTTTGGGCTACCTCCATGTTCATAGTTTGGACTCGTCCCCACAGCGACAATTGCGGTTTGATCCATTTAGGGAAATCCGTGTGCATTTGATCAATCAGTGCAGTCATATTGTCTTTGATCATCATTGGAAACTTGGTGGTAATCAATACTCATAATATTTAATCTTTGTGGCGATTTACCAAAATGGATGTTCATGGAGGGCTTCCCTCATTGTATAGACCATCAAGGGTAAGACTTCACTTATGGTTCTGTTCATTCTGTACCTGGAAAGTGCTGTACAGTCTGATATGGTGAACGTCGGTGCTGGCAGCGAACGTTCTGGAGAGGGTAAAGTAAGAAGCATGTTGTCTGCATACAGCCTAATTTTCAGGTCTCCGGCTATGATTTCAGTTTCCCAAATGTCTTCTGAGGAGCATATGCTGAATGTGAGGGGTTCTAAGGTTAACAGAAAGAATGCCACAACCATTGGGCTTCTTTCCCTCTTTCAGCTCTTCTCCACTTCTTTTCTAGTCTGCCATCTGTTTGTTCTCATCCAAATGCACACTTCACATTATGTGTTGTATGCATGCTCAGAATTTAGATTTTCCTAAGTTTAAAGATTCAGAAAGTCTCAACTATTATGCATTTCATTCCTAGCTTTATCAGCATCCACGTTAAACGCAGTTATAAAAAGACTACTCTTCCCAAAGCCCATTGGAATGCTTGACTACAGAAAACCACACCTGGTGCACCGTCATGACACACTAGATCTCATATTTAATCCTCCCATGCATACAACAAGTCTTCTTCTCTAAAAAGGAGCATTGAAAACAAGATTCATTGGCTTTTCTGTTTTCAGTTTCTAAATTGTGTTTTTTTCAGTGTTATTCAAACTTTTAAAACATTTTTTACTTATTTTTATGCTCTGTAAAAAATTACAGGGCTAGTGAGTTTATTTCCTTCTCTTGCTTGTCCCTTTTGTCATTTCTAATTTCCATCTATCTTCTCCTAACAATTTTTTTGAATTTGCTCTTTCAGGTCATGTTTCAGTGTTTTGCTCACCTCCAAACCTTCCCATCGATCTCTTTCCAGCAGTCTAGTCCCAGGATGTGCAGGGTGGAGGTATGTTTGCGTCTCATTATCTCATAAATATTTGATTGCATTTTTTATTCTTGTAAAACATCAACAAGAGCAAACTCTTTGAGCGATACAGGTTGCAGGGAACATCAATGACATAATATATGTGGCATATGTAGAACACATCCTGGTTGGGAAGCATTGCCAGTTACATCACTTTGAGAGTAAGATCTACTAACCCCTTCCATTCTTTGGACGTACTGGTAACGTCCATGGTTGTGGCGCTCCGGTGCCAAATGTAACCGTTACGCCCAAGGCCCACTATTTTGGAATCCCTCTGCTGCAAACAGCAGAGGAATTTCCTTTTTTTCTTGGGAGCTGGTGATGAGCTTACCCAGCTGCCGAGGCACTTTTCTTTCAGTGTACTGACGAGCAGCGTGCATGGCGTGCTGACGCCACTACAGTGAAAGTGAAATAAGCTGATAGGTTCATTTCACTTTCACTGCCTACATGCTCCTGGGGCTATCCTAGTCCACCGAGCACGTAGGCAGGCAGGAGAGGTATCATTGGAAAGGGGAGAATCTAGTCGATCTCTGCTTGGGGATCGCCACAGGATGGCTTTTTATTTAACTTAGTGGTAGGGGCTGCCCTAAATGGGCATTATACTGCCCCCAGCTGTCGAAAAATGATCAGTCTTTCTGCTCCCCTCACCCTGGGGGACAGAAAGGCCACTAGGCACCAGGAATTATAATTTTTTATTTTTTAATAATGGAGAGGTGGGGGCTGCCCACAATGGGCATGTCTATGCCCCCACCCCAAACACAACAGGGACAGCCCCCCTGGGAGGTAGATAAGGGTTATTACCTACGATCAGCCCCCCAGGGGAGCAGAAAGCCCAGTAGATGCCAGGGATTTTTTTTCCTCTCTGAAAGAGAAGTGGGGGCTTCCCAGAATGGGCATGCTAATATCTCTACACCCCAAAACAAAAGGGACAGTCTTTCTGTCTCTCCCCGGGGCAGAAAGGGGTTATTACCACTGATCTGCCCCTCCGTGGGGGGGGGGGGGGGGTGAGTCCACTAGACACCAGGGATTATAAAAAAAGGGATTGGAGCTACCCACAATGGGCAAAGCCATGCCCCTATTCACAATTATAAAAATAGAAGTCTTTCTGCCCCTCCTCTGGTTCAATTGAGGGTACTAGCCCCCGATCTGTCCCCAGAGTGGCAGAAAGCCCACTAGGCCCCAGGGATTTCTTGTTTTCAATATGTGTGCCAATGACCCTACCTCCAAACAAAAAAATCGGACAGTCTTTCTGCCTGCCTTGAGGGGGCAGATGCGGGTAATTGCCCTCGATTTCTCCCCAGAGGCAGTAAGCCTATTAGACATCAGGATTTTTTTTTAATAAAAGATGGCTGCGATGCAAATACCCCCTCCCCCAAAGGGGCAATAGCCCTGATCTGCTCCCTGGAGAGCAGAAAGCCCACTATGAACCAGAGAAATGTTTATGGGCTTAGGCAGGGTTGGTCCCTTTTTTGTGAACACATTTTTGCTGCTTCTGCCCTCCCCCCCACCACCCTCTTAGGGGCAGATCAGCAATATTTGTAGGCTAATCTGCTGAAAACCTTTAGACAGTAGCTTCTGTGTGTGTGAACTGGAGTGCGGATGATGGTCCGTTTTTACTGGCATTTGGCTGACTGTGTGTGAACCTGCATTTTGCTGGTAAAGTGTGTGGCCTGCGCTTAGGTGGCAGTGTGTGTGGACTAGTGCTTGGCTGGCAGTGTGCGTGTACTGTCGCTTGGCTATCGGTCTGCATGGCTGGACCATGTCTTGCGATTTGTATGTGGACTTTCACTTTGCTGGTGGATGTTGTGTTGCTGGCGGTACATGGATGGTTCTTGGGTGGTGATGTGCATGGATGGTGCCTGGTTGGTGGTGTGCATGGATGGCGCTTGACTGGTGGTATGCATGGATGGCGCTTGGCTGGTGGTGTGCATGGATGGTGCTTGGCTGGTGGTGTGCATGGATGGTTCTTGGCTGGTGGTGTGTATGGATGGTGCTTGGTTGGTGGTGTGCATGGATGGCGCATGGCTGGTGGTATGCATGGATGGCGCTTGGCTGGTGGTGTGCATGGATGCTGCTTGGCTGGTGGTGTGCATGGATGGTTCTTGGCTGGTGGTGTGTATGGATGGTGCTTGGTTGGTGGTGTGCATGGATGGCGCTTGGTTGGCGGTGTGCATGGATGGTGCTTGGCTGGTGGTATGCATGGATGGTGCTTGGCTGGTGGTGTGCATGGATGGCGCTTGGCTGGTGGTGTGCATGGATGGTTCTTGGCTGGTGGTGTGCATGGATGGTGCTTGGCTGGTGGTGTGCATGGATGGCGCTTGGCTGCTGGTGTGCATGGATGGTGCTTGGCTGATGGTGTGCATGGATGGCGCTTGGCCAGTGGTGTGCATGGATGGTGCTTGGCTGGTGGTGTGTATGGATGGTGCTTGGCTGCGGGTGTGTATGGATGGTTCTTGGCTGGTGATGTGCATGGATGGTGCTTGGCTGGTGGTGTGCTTGGATGGTGCTTGGCTGGTGGTGTGCATGGATGGTGCTTGGCTGGTGGTATGCATGGATGGTGCTTGGCTGGTAGTGTGCATGGATGGTGCTTGGCTGGTGGTGTGCATGGATGGTACTTGGCTGGTGGTGTGCATGGATGGTGCTTGGCTGGTGGTATGCATGGATGGCGCTTGGCTGGTGGTGTGCATGGATGGTACTTGGCTGGTGGTATGCATGGATGGCGCTTGGCTGGTGGTGTAGGTTGTGTGAAACCTCCAGCGTTTTACTACCCAGAAGCTCCTGAAAACCTTTAATTTAGCTAAAAGTCACACTTTCCTCACATTTCTGAGTGGAAAAGTTGTGGCCTCATCGTGTCGGCACATATTTCCCACCAACCAGCGTACTCCTCGGTTTCCTGATAAAAAAATGATATCTCAATTGTATTAGGCTGACTCTGCTTTGGGCACCCACACAAGTGAGGTATCATTTTTATCGGGAGATCGAGGGGAACGCTGGATGGTTAGAAATGTGTGCCGGCGCAGTGATCTCACAAACTTGGCACACAGAAATGTGAGGAAAATGTGACCTTTTAGCTAAATTTGAGCTTTGCAGGGGATTCTGGATAAGAAAACTTTGGGAGATCCATGCAAGCCACACATCCCTGGACTCCACCCGGTGTCTAGTTTTCAGAAATATCTATGTTTTGTAGGTTTCCGTTGATGGCATGCGAGCCAGGACCAAAAACGCAGGTGCTCCCAATCAATCACAAAACAACCTATTTTTGCAAAGGAGTTTTTGGTCTCGGGCTCAGCAGCCATCTATGGAAACACCGGGTGGAGACCAGGGAGGTGTGGTTTGCATGGGTCCCCCAATGTTATCTTACCCAGAATCCCCTGCAAATCTCAAATTTAGCTAAGAAATTAAATTTTTCTCACAATTCTGTGTCGTATGTCACTGAACCTGTTGGAGTCTGTAGGAGCCCAGGATCAGTGATGAGTTCAGCTGTGGTTCAAAGCGGTAGCCAACAGCTCCCTGAGCTGGTTTGAACTGGAGTATGCAAGGAGGGCACCAAATCTGTCCTTCCAGCAGACCTGCCTGATACACTAAATCTTGTCTGGGAGATGGAAACACCTCCCTATGACAGGAAGCCTATTGTCCTACCTTCCCCTTCTCGGGCTTGGCCCAGCAGCAGGAGGGCAAAATAGGGTCTGTTGTAGGCAGCAGGCCTAAGTTGCTTTCAAGGTCTGTAGGATCGGTCCCAGGAGCGTGGTATGCTTCCCGGAGGAGCCCTACCGTGGATGGAATCATACCTCCAACACCAAATACAGTGTTGGGGTATGATTCCAACACGTCTGATACCAAATATGCCCAGGTTCGTTCCAGCCAGTTTAGAGATAGTCTTGCTGTCTCATAATGGCTGATTTACGTACAATGCCTGGAGAATGGACTTCGGGGTTTGTATGGGTTGTTTGCTCATGCAGGGCCACCCTCACATTCGGAACCAATCACCCAGCCTTTGGGCCTGAAAGGCCTGCTAAAGGGGTGACTTATAGGTTTCAAGGGCAGGGATGTTAGCTATAAGGAAACATATCTTTCGTGAGAGGTGCATGCACCAACTCACAAAGGCTACAATGGCAGGCCTGTGGTCAGAGTTTGGAGGGTCCCTCATAGTCATAGTCATACATTCTTATATAGCGCACAGTTCACCGTAAGGTCTCAAGGCGCTAGCAGCTAAAGAATGGAGGACAGGGACGGTGCATTGCGGCTAGTTGGTGGGAGGGGGGAAAAGCCAGGTTTTAAGATTTTTACGGAAACATTTATGATCGGTTATGGAAGAGATATGGACCGGTAGTTTGTTCCACCACATTGGGGCCAGATAGGAAAAGGAACGGCCCCCGTTGCGCAGAGTCCGAAAATGGGGCTGAGCAAGGAGGAATTTGGAGCTGGACCTTAGAGATCTACCAGGGATGTACCTAAGGAGCTTGTTTTTTAGGTAGTTAGGGCCGGCGTCATGCATTGTCTTATGGACCAGGCTTAGGATTTTAAAGTGACATCTCTGGCAGATTGGGAGACAAGGAAGAGTCGGTAGGTTCGAGATGGATGAGGATCTACTGGGGAGATTGAGGACAAGCCTAGCTGCCGGGTTCTGAAGAATCTGAAGCTTGGAAAGCAGATTGGCATTTAGGGCAGTGAACAAGGCGTTTCCGTAGTCCAAACGGCTAACGATAAGGCCCTGTACCAGTGGTTTCCTAGCCTCAATAGGGAGCCACTTAAAAATCTTACGGAGAATGCACATGATGCCGTAGCAGACCCCAAGAACCTGATCTATGTGGGGCTTCATGGACAAGGGGGCGTCTATGGTAATGCCGAGGTTTCTGACAGATGGTTTGGGAGGGGGGCCCAATCCTAATTCCGCAGGCCACCAGTCAGACGACCAGACCTCCTCAGCTCTTCCAAACAAGATGATCTCGGACTTGTTGCTGTTCAGTTGTTACTTGTTGGCGCTCATCCATTCATTTATTCGGGTCATACAACTCCTAAAGCGAAGCCGGGTGCCGACGAGATCGGAGTCACAGGTGACAAGTAACTGAGTGTCGTCGGCGTAGGACACGGTTTCAAAACCATATGATCTAATGATGGCAGCTAACGGAGTGGCAGCTCATGGGTGGCATAACACATGCTGCAGCCCATGGGGGTCCCCTGGAGTACCTAGGCCCTAGGTACCTAGTACCATATACTAGGGACTTACTAGAGTACATCAGCAGCCAATAAGGAATGTACCAAGGTGCTCACCATAGCCAATTTAGAAAGGAAGCACAGTGAGTGGGGTCCTGATTAGCAGGATCTGACGCAGACTAGTCAGAAAAACTGTATGACACCAGCAAAGAGTGGGGGAAACCATGAAAGCATATCCTACCTTCCCACCACCCCACCCATTCTCCCCACTCCTCTAGAGAGTAGCATGTGTAGTGTGTTATCCTCTGCTCGTGCACAGTGCAGGGGAGTATGCAGCCACCTCTTAGTGTCTGGCACAGAGGCCACTTTCCAAAACATTGCTTTTGTCACTTGTAAAGTACGTATCCAAGGTCTATGAACCAGTGTAAGTGTTTGCCCCCTCTTTGCTTTATTGAGAAGGCCTAGCAGGCAGGATTCAGGGGTAGTTGACAGTGTATGGTCTGTGAGTTCTGCTTTGGTGGCTGTAATCTCAAGCCATGACACCAGTAGTGGTGGGCACTCCCGCACCATAGGTTAGAAGCCAGCGCCAGCCAGTTTACAGCACCAATACTCTGGTGTCGAATCAGGAAACATGCACTTGATACGGTGGCGGGAGAGTTAACTGTAATGTGTGTAGTTAAATTATGTGAATTGAATCAAGGATTCCAGGACACTTCGCTAACATGTTTTAGCGCCCGTATGCACGACTTGAGCGGTTGCGTGAGCACGGTGTTCACTCTAGCCAATGCCGTCCCCGTGTGCATCTGGTGAAAGGTTAATGGTCGGCATTTAACACACCTTCCTGTTGCCCTGTTCTTCAAGCAATCATTAAAGATTGGCTTAAGTGAGGTGCTCAGTGCCGTGTTATTGGAAGCCAGCGTCCTACTACCCAGTTCTTTATCTCAGAATACTACTGAGCTATAAATGTTTTACTTCTGACTGATCTGGGCCTGCCCCCGCTCTATATTTCATAGAGGAAAAGCACCTTTTTCAAAGAAAGAACACTTTGGTGACAACAAACTTTGCAGCTGCGAACGCATTTGCGAAAGTAAAGAACCTTGGTGGCATGCTGCACGCTATGGATCATTTGGCGGTGCATTTCACACTGTGAAATACTTTTATTTTGCATTATTGAGCTGTGCCTGTGGCATTTTGTGAGTATTTGAAAAGCAATGCTAAGCATGTTGTTAACTTCTCAATCCTCGGGATCAGCGTGATGTTATAACAAGGCCACCTCCAGATCTAACCAAACCCAGATTGCTGAAATAGCCGTGGGTTAAGGAAAGATCAGGTGAGGGCAAAAAGAAAGGCGGGGAAGGAAGGGAACAGCGGGGAGGGAGATCTGGAAAACACAAGACAAAGAAATGCGTTGGTACCAGATACTCTCACTCCTGTTTCAATCAGCAACCCATTAACATAAGATGTACCCATCTACCTGTAAAGAAACTAAAGGAACGGTGTAATAGAAGATACAACTCTTCACCAGCATCAGAGCCCTGGAAGGATATGAACGGTGCTACGTCCTCCCTGTAATACACAATGAATACCTTTCTTATTCTGTGCCCTTGTATAACCGTATTGCAAGAATGAAACACTATGCTATTGTACATACCCCACGACATATGAACATGACGGGACGTAGAGGAGAGTCTTGAGCAACATCCGAGGGACCCCTGGATTCAATGTATCCGAGTAAAACAAAGTTAAGCAACAATGGGTTACGTCACCCGATAGTATAAAACAGTACAGTACCTGTGTTACTCCAATCAGTATTGAATATGGTCCTGAAGGGCACTGCTTCAATTCAATATGAGATCCTGATTTCCTGTGTACGAGCCGCAAGACGCAGGCACAGCATACAGAGCAAAACTTACCACGTGCGGTAAGATTAAGTATATACGAGAATTCGTCCTCCGCACGAGCCGAAGCAAGAAGGCTCACCTGCGGAGGGCAACTGCAAGAAGGAAACACTCTCATGGAGAACACTCCACACGGAACACAATTCGTCCTCCGCACGAGCCGAAGCAAGAAGGCTCACCAACGGAGGGCAACTGCGGTAGTGAGACACACTCGTAGAGAACACTCCACACGGAACACAATTCGTCCTCCGCACGAGCCGAAGCAAGAAGGCTCACCAACGGAGGGCAATTGCGGTAACAATTCGTCTTCCGCACAAGCCGAAGCAAGAAGGCTTACCAACGGAGGGCAAGGAAATCCTTGGTAACTGCTACGGGAAGCAACTCACTCCAAGAGCTCAGAGTTCAGGTCGATAGAATCCAAAATATCCGACAAGAGGAACAGGACCGCCCCTAGATAGGCACTAAGCAGTCTGGGACATGTAGTTGTTTAGTCCGTATGACATCCAGCCGGATGACTACGTTCTGAGGCGCTCACAGAAAGCTGACACATGTGGCCCTTTGTAAAAGCTGTGTAGGGACTGTTTCATTGCCGGGCATGTGTGAGAGTCGCAGAAGGCACTTTATCTTTATCTTATGTGCAGTGTGCGCTGTTCTGGTGCATTCTCCATCTTGTGGAAAGAATGAGCGCACCTCAGGATTGTACCATTGAAGGTGGCCACAGTGGTTTGTACAGGCGATGTTGAAAAGCATGAGTAGGAGGAGAGACCTATGAAAAGTCATGGGAATTACGTGGTTGGAAAATGTTGTTCGCAGGTTTTGTGCTGGAAATGGAATGTTGAAAGCAGGTCAATGCAAGTGAGGTGCAGGTGAATAGGTTTGAGAACAGGCTCTACCTTGTGTGGCGGGCAGCAGAGGTGTAGGATGTATGGACAGAGCAGTTTGACTTAAGAGATGTTTTTAAGAGAGTGTTTCGGGTGCTGAGCATGGTCCAGGGGTTAAAGGGTGCTAACAGCCTTGGCTTTGGCGTACCATCTGTGCTCTTGCTACGCTGATGCACCACAGTTGTCAACTAGTGGGCCGCCAGTCTAGCATGCTATCTCAAGCTCTAAAGTTAGAGGTGGGACAACTAAACAACAGACCAGCCAAGCTCAATCTCCTTGTCCAGCTGGGAAACTCCCACCCCAGTGGATAATACCGACAAACTTAGAAATATATGTGA
This sequence comes from Lissotriton vulgaris, assembly GCF_964263255.1. Lineage (NCBI taxonomy): Eukaryota > Metazoa > Chordata > Amphibia > Caudata > Salamandridae > Lissotriton > Lissotriton vulgaris. The sequence continues at coordinate 227,814 of NW_028251537.1, forward strand.
GAGAAGTAAAACCACAAAGTAAATACAATCATTAAACTGCTGCTCTACTGCATATTGTGGGTGTAGTGGATGAAGCAAAGCACCTCTGCGAGCAGCAATATTTGATTCATGGCACAACATTCTGATGTCCAACCTTCTGTCTCAAGTCTTCCTGATCCATCTCCCATCTCTTACTCAAAGAGCTGTTCTTGTTTTACAAAACCTTGACCATTTTCCACTACCTAAAGCTGTAACTAGTGTATGAGTGCTATGCGAGCGCCCTTTTTTTTACCAACCTACTCATGAATAATTAAGATGTGACATATTCAAAGCAACTTTTATGTAAATTTCTGTGTATGGTTAAATATGCCTTCATATGTTTCAAAAATGGTAATCAAGAGATATTTATACAATCAATAAAAAATTGTGTTTGCACATTCCGTTATGTTTCCCTTTAAGTTATTACATTTTTTTTACATCCGACAGAAAACAATCTTTGATTGTACGAAATGTTTCAAAATAAGGAAGATAACACTGTAAATCTGCAAAGACGAAGTCTGAAATATTGAGTTCCAGTATTCAGGAAAACATAAGTGCCATCAGAGCCAGCCAAACCCGAACATAAACTGAGACATCCTGAAAGAAGGGAGAAGGGACACAAGAAATTCAGTGATTCCACGAGTCTCAGCTGTGTACTTCCATGCCTCAAAACGAAGAAATAACCTCTAGAAAATGAAGACAATACTGATAAACCTCCTCTTGTGTAAACATGTCCAATAACAGCTTTGATCATGAGGTCAGTATGAGGTGGTGACAGCAGTGCTGTGCTTCCTAAAATAATACCAGGCCACCATTCTGTGCTAGAGGTGTATTGCAAACTGTTTCAGACCAATCCACAGCAACCATTGAAAAGCGCAATGGAGTGGAGTCAGACAACTGAAGGTTAAAAGAAATAGGGGTTCTGCTGTCTAAAATACAGAGCACTGTCCCAGTGTGCACCGACCAGAAGGACGTTGGATCTTTACCCGCATGCGTGCAGAACCATTATCCAGTCTAAAGACACAATCGCCCACGAAGAAGCCTTACACACGTTTTGAGATTGGGAAGTAGTTGGTGACCATTGCACTTTATTCTTTAATCGGAAAGCAAACGTGCAAAATACAATACATACAGAGAATGCAAGAATAATACAAGTGCTTTATCAGTCATGTTGGCCCTTCAGGAAGTACAGTCAATGGATGTAAACAAGTATATACCAGACCCAGAGACGCTAACCAAGAGAGAAGTCTCAGACACATGCAGTGAGAGCTTTAGTTTGTCATCAATATTAAAACACCATCAGCAAACACACACAGGGAAAAAACGATTCAAATGCCCTGAATGTGTAAAGAGCTTTATCCAGTTATCAGGCCTACAAAGACATCAACGAACACACACAGGGGAAAAACCATATCATTGCAATGAATGTGACAGTAGGTTTAGTTGCTCTTCAGCATTAAGGAATCATCAGCGAACACACACAGGGGAAAAACCATATAATTGCACTGAATGTGTGAAGAGGTTTAATCGATTATCACACCTAAAACAGCATCTGCGAATACACACTGGGGAAAAACCATTCCAGTGCAGTGAATGTGAAAGAAGTTTTAGTGATTCATCAACATTAAGGAAACATCTGCGAACACACGCAGGGGAAAAGCCATTCCAGTGCAGTGAATGTGGAAGTAGTTTTAGTCAATCTTCAAAATTAAGGATTCATCAGCGAACACACAAAGGGGAAAAGCTATTCCAGTGCAGTGAATGTGGAAGTAGTTTTAGTGATTTGTCAACATTAAGAAAACATCAGCGAACACATACAGGGGAAAAACCATTCAAGTGCAGTGAATGTTTGAAGAGCTTTAGTCAATTATCACACCTAAAACAGCATCAGCGAATACACACAGGAGAAAAAACATATAATTGCACTGAATGTGTGAAGAGGTTTAATCGATTATCACACCTAAAACAGCATCTGCGAATACACACTGGGGAAAAACCATTCCAGTGCAGTGAATGTGAAAGAAGTTTTAGTGATTCATCAACATTAAGGAAACATCTGCGAACACACACAGGGGAAAAACCATTCAATTGCAATGAATGTGAAAGTAGTTTTAGTCAATCTTCAACATTAAGGAAACATCAGCGGTCACACACAGGGGAAAAGCTATTCCAGTGCAGTGAATGTGGAAGTAGTTTTAGTGATTTGTCAACATTAAGAAAACATCAGCGAACACATACAGGGGAAAAACCATTTAAGTGCAGTGAATGTGTGAAGAGCTTCTCTCAATCATCACACCTAAAACAGCATCAGAAAACACACACCGGGGAAAAACCACACCAGTGCAGTGAATGTGAGAAGAGGTTTATTCTATTATCAGACCTAAAAAGGCATCAGAGAACACACACTGGGGAAAAACCATTCAATTGCAATGAATGTGGGAAGAGCTTTATATATTTATCAAGCCTAAAACAGCATCAGAGAACACACACAGGGGAAAAACCATTCAAGTGCAGTGAATGTGGAAGAAGGTTTAGTGATTTGGCAACATTAAGGAATCATCAGCGAACACACACAGGGGAAAAACCATTCAAGTGCAGTGAATGTGAAAGTAGCTTTAGTCGATATTCAACATTAAGGATTCATCAGCGAACACACACAGGGGAAAAACAATTCCAGTGCAGTGAATGTGGAAGTAGTTTTAGTGAATCTTCAACATTAAGGAAACATCAGCGAACACACACAGGGGAAAAACAATTCCAGTGCAGTGAATGTGGAAGTAGTTTTAGTCAATCTTCAACATTAAGGAAACATCAGCGAACACACACAGGGGAAAAGCCATTCCAGTGCAGTGAATGTGGAAGTAGATTTAGTGAAATGTCAACATTAAAAAAACATCAGCGAACACACACAGAGGAAAAACCATTTAAGTGCAGTGAATGTGTGAAGAGCTTTTGTCAATCATCACACCTAAAACTGCATCAGAAAACACACACCAGGGAAAAACCATACCAGTGCAGTGAATGCGAGAAGAGGTTTATTCAATTATCAGACCTAAAAAGGTATCAGAGAACACACACTGGGGAAAACCCATTCAAGTGCAGTGAATGTGGGAAGAGCTTTATATATTTATCAAGCCTAAAACGGCATCAGAGAACACACACAGGGGGAAAACCATTCCAGTGCAGTGAATGTGAAAGTAGTTTTAGTGAATCTTCAACATTAAGGATTCATCAGCGAACACACACAGGGGAAAAACCATTTAAGTGCAGTGAATGTGTGAAGAGCTTTTGTCAATCATCACACCTAAAACAGCATCAGAAAACACACACCGGGGAAAAACCATACCAGTGCAGTGAATGTATGAAGAGGTTTGTTCGATTATCAGACATAAAACAGCATCAGAGAACGCATAAAGGGAAAATCATTCAAGTTCAGTGAATCTGGAAGTAGTTTTAGTGAATGTTCAACATTAAGGATTCATCAGCAAACGCACACCTGGGAAAAACCATTCAAGTGTAATGAATGTCTGAAGAGCTTTTGTATGTAGAAGTAGTTTTAGTGAATCATCAATATTAAGAACATATCAGCGAATACACACTGGAAAACCATTCAAGTGCAAGGAATGTGACAATGGATATATATACATATATATATATCAGGTCTAAAACAGCATCAGAAAACACGCACAGGAATCCTTCAAGTGCAGTGAATGTTGATGTAGGTTTTATGAATATTCAATATTAAGTACTGATCAGCGAACACACACAGGAAAAGCCATGTCATTGAAGTAAATGTGTGAAGATCTTTTGTCAACTCTCAGAGCTACAAAGATGTCAGCCTCTCTTCAGAAGAGTGCAGGATCAATAATGAAGGTCACAGAGCTACAACTGTGTGACAGCTCGGCCGAGCACACTTCAGAAGAGTGCAGGATCAATAATAAAGGTCACAGAGCTACAACTATGTGATAGCCAGGCCGCGTACTTCACTTCAGAAGAGTGCAGGATCAGTAACGAAGGTCACAGAGCTGCAGCTGTAAGACAGCCAGGCTGAGCACACTCCAGAAGAGTGCAGGATCAACACTGAAGGTCGCAGAGCTGCAGCTGTGTGATAGCTAGGCTGAGTACTTCACTTCAGAAGAGTGCAGGATCAATAATAAAGGTCACAGGGCTGCAGCTGTGTGATAGTCAGGCCGAGCACACTCCAGAAGAGTGCAGGATCAACACTGAAGGTCGCAGAGCTGCAGCTGTGTGATAGCTAGGCTGAGTACTTCACTTCAGAAGAGTGCAGCATCAATAATGAAGGTCACAGAGCTGCAGCTGAGTGTTAGCCAGGCCGAGCACACTTCAGAAGAGTGCAGGAACAATAATGAAGGTCACAGAGCTGCAGCTGTGAGCTAGTCAGGCCCAGCACACTCCAGGAGAGTGCAGGATCAATAATAAAGGTCACAGAGCTGCAGCTGTGGGATCACCAGGCCGAACACACTTCATAAGAGTGCAGGATCAATAATGAAGTTCTCAGAGCTGCAGCTGTGTGATAGCCAGGCCGAGCACACTTCAGAAGAGTGCAGGATCAATAATGAAGGTCACAGAGCTGCAGCCGTGTGATAGCCAGGCTGAGAACACTTCAGAAGAGTGCAGGATCAATAATGAAGGTCTGAGATCTGCAGCTGTGTTATATCCAGGCCGAGCACACGGTGTCTGTTCAGCAAATACAGATTATCAATGAAAGTCTCCAACCTGCATGCTGTGTGATAGACAGGGTGAGCGCTTCTCTTCAGGAGAGTGAGGAATCATTTATAAAAGTCACTGAGCCGCATGTTGTGTGATAATTAGGCAAAATCACCATTTTACATTCTTGGACGAAGATTTTTTGATGGCTAATGGAGCCGAATTTTGACATGATTGTTCCACAAAAGAAATGAAAAAAAAGATTGATTGTATAAAAAATAATATTAAGGTAGAACCAATCACGGTGCTATAAAATGTACACAATAATGACTAAGTTTTACATATTAAAAAGAAAGGCACGTTTTTAAGATATGTAATAGAATAAAAAATTATTTGGATTTTGACATTTTACTGCTGATTGTAAAGAAATTATATTGAGCCCCAAACTCAAGATAATTTGTGCTGCCAGCAGGGAGTCTAGCAGAGGTGGCAACAGATGGGGGTTCTATCTCGACAGTGTGACTGCTGTCGGCAGGTGGTCTGGCAGAGGTGGCATTAGAAGGAGGTCCTGTCTCGACAGTGTGACTGCTGTCAGCAGGTGGTCTGGCAGAGCTGACATTAGAAGGAGGTCCTATCTCAAAAGTGTGACTGTCCTCAGCAGAGAGTCTGGCACAGGTGACATTAGAAGGAGGTCCTGTCTTGACAGTGTGATTGCTGTCAGAATGTGTCTAAAATGAACAAAAGAGATGCACGTGCCGCTATTGACTTAGCCTAAACTAAAACACCATGTTTCGTGTGTATTATCACTTCTTTTATTTGTTTTATATTTTATTTATATATTTCCTTTATTTTGGTATCTTAGTTTGCCAAATTCACATTTTTAAGACCTTATGTACACAAAGAAATACATTCATATTTACATAAACAGAAAACAACAAAAACAGATTTCAATATACACTTCAAAAATAGGAATCATTCAAGCCACTATTCAAACGGTCCTGATGATAACTCCAAAATAACACGAGTTTGAAACGCGTAGAACTTTCAATAAGCCAAAAATTACAAAAAGGGTTCCAAGAATTGTATAATTAGATCTCTTTTAGAGAATATTAATTGTAGATGGCTTTACTGTGAATAATTCTATTCCAGTATTCATTTAAAAGTATATTGTTATTGTTGTTTGTGGTGGTACGTCTGATGAATGAATGGTGGCTTGAATGATTCCTATTTTTGAAGTGTATATTGAAATCTGTTTTTGTTGTTTTCTGTGGGTTCCTCCGGGGAATAATCATTCCATAGTCCTATGGAAGCTTAAATTTAAATGTATAATTTTCTATAATGGAACTGAAAGCCCTCCTGCACTGAGCCAAGGTAGGGATAAGTACGTAGTCTGTACTGATGATTGTCTTTTTACCTAATGAGCTCGAGTGTGGATGATTGGCACAAGGATCGCTGTCATTACACAGTTAACCAGCTCAAATCTGTGTATGGAATTGTGTTAAAATGTCCTCATTTTGTGCACATATTCACACCAGTACTTCTGAAGAACCGGGTTATTTAATACCCAGCGGCGCCAGGGGCATGCCCAAAGTCTTCGGGTTCCACCTGTCTTAGAATACAGAGACACAGAAACTTCTTGGTGGCGTCAAAGATCAAATTTATTGGCTGCAGCCAGTAACAGAAATCCTAGAAATCATCACGGTATGAGTTCTCAGGAGACTGCTCAATTTTACACAGCAAGTCGTCGCTTTTTATGCCAAAAATCACATTCCAGACAAATACCTAATATTTACAAACTGTCCAATCACATGTATTCACACCAAAGGTATTGCATGACAGTAAAACCCACTTTTCAGTTGCCCAGCCCATGATCAATCATCGGTCAAACCCAACATTCTTCTTTAGACAGGTTGAACGAACCCATAATAAAAAAGGCCACAACCCAATCATAAATAGACCATAAAGAAAGGAGCAGAAACAGGTGAGAGTAGGATAAGGCATATTTGTGTGCAATAAAACTTTACGATGTCCTGTGCTCTGATCCTTAACCTTGATCAGCTAGAGGGCAGGAACTGGTTTAACAAGGTCAGCTTCAGGCAACAGGGTCAGTTCACTCAGGTCAAACAGGAGTCGGCACGAACTGGAGCTAAGGTGTACATGTCCTTAAAAAGACTAGTTCAGCCACAGTCATCGGCCTATGTGAGGGCAACCACAAAATGGCTGCCATACACAAAATGGAACCCAAGGGTTCAGAACGAAATCCCTAAATACGTAGTGAATCCATCGGTCTAACGTGATGAAAACACTCATACTTGCCGCACTAACTAGTTACGGTTCGCTAATATCAAATTCGTAACAAAACCATCACCTTTATGAAACGGGTTCAGAATTCACGGAACCTCAGACCCTCCTTTTGCCCTTACATAGGCAATAATCTAAACTCACGTCAATCTGAGTCCAGGTCTATATTCATCAGATCATCAAGATGTTGCTGGAGCATAATCCTATCACTTAGTACCTCTCTTGGGACAGGTCTCCTTGCACACGTAGTAGCACAGAGGCCACATATAGCAGGAGCGCACTGCACACAAAGACAGAACAGGAAAAGAATCGCTAAAGCCATCCCAATGATCATCAGAATCTTCCATCCCCAAGTCGATAACAGTTCCCAAAACCATCCAATCAACGACCAATCTCCTTTATCCACATTTATAGACTCAGAGATCTTATGTAACTTAGAAATGGCCTGGTATACTGTAGGAGCATTGTCTGGTATGAAAACGCAGCAACTCGATTGGATCACTTTACATACCCCACCTCGATCTGCAAGTATGACATCTAAAACCATTCAATTCTGTAATGTCATAAGGCGATCTGCTTGAAGCTCAGCGGTCAGATTACTAAGGGCACCAGCAGTTTCATTTATGGTGGATTCAACCACTCTTGTCAATTGCCGTATATTTCTACTGTTTGCCATAGGTCCCCAAAATGGTAGGAAACCCTTGAAAAAGTCTCCCACTTCTTGTCCCGTAGTATCTTCCTCACTGAAGACACCCCTAACAACTCTCGTTCTGTGGTAATCTACAGCAGCAGTATACGTAGGAGGCAACAAAAATGCAACATTACATGTTCCCGAAAAATCAGGGGGCAACCATGTATATGCTCTATCATAGCAGACAAAATACGTGCCCTTAGCTGCTAAAAATGGTGGGGAAGTTTGGGACTCAAAGACATACGTCTGAGTACAAACACTCTTCCCTAACTGAGCTCTCGGATTCTTGCCTTTCCCTTGCAGACAAAAATGACCACGATGGGGTAATATCCAAATCGGAGGTGACCTTTTTCGTCTCTGCTTCTTACCCAGACTAATACTATATCTGGTTGCATTCCAACCAACATATGCCATTAACTCATCTCTGGGAATAGTTCTATAAGTATCGATCTCTCTACTCATGTTTAAAACTCCTTTCACCAAAGCTTGGTTACTCGTGTTCTCTCTTCCAAAACGCGGAGCATAAACCTCAAGGGCATAAAGGAACATAGTCTGAAAAGCCCACAAAGACCCGTTCTGACTGATCGGTAAAATCAAATAGGGAACACCTCTATCCGTAGTATGCGGCATAAGACGACACACCCAGCAATTAGTGATGTTCACCACCAACTGATGTTGATGCAATAACTGTATGAATGAGTTATTTACAAATTCTGACCTTCTAATCTGTTCGTGTTCAGGTAAAGTATGGAAAGAATGCAAAGAAGTAGTAGCAGGTAAAGTCGTAGGTTGAAAAATGGGTGCAGAAATCAGTTGAAGAGAAAATACAAACCAACCCACCAAAGCTAACGTCATGCTAAAAAACATCAAAAGACATGTGATTAGAAAACATTTGCCGTGCATAATTTTACACAGTTTCTTCTTAAAGTTCATTTTCTCAACGGCTCTCTCAATCTCAAAAAACTCCATCCTCTAACTCAGTGGTTCCCAAACTTTTGACTCCTGAGGACTCCCATTGAGTCACCACTGGAAGCCGGGGACCCCCAAGCAATGTGTATGAGTTAAATTTCAAAATTAAAACAGTCATTCGAAAAAAATACACACGTGTGCACACAAAACAAATACTCAAGGTACTAAGGATTTTGGGGCCAGATATACGACCATTTCATTTAGCGCCTCGCAATTGGCGACACATTGCGAGTGGCAAATTGCGAGTCGCTAAATGAAATGTACAACACTGTGTTTAACACTGTTTGGGATTCCCAATGGGGTCGTAAATTGCGAGGTTCATTAATATTAATGAGCCTCTCGCAATCTGCGAGCCCATTGGGAATGCCAGCCGTCCCAGGGATGGTGGCCTGCTGGGCTCTGCAGGCCACCATGTCTCGGACTGCTTTTAAATAAAGCAGTTTAAAAAAAAATGCAGCCTGTTTACCATGCATTTAAAATAAAAAAGAAAATGAAACGTTTTCGTTTAATTTTCTAAGGGCAGGCAGAGGTCCCTGGGTCCTCTGCCTGCCCTTAAAAAATAATTTTGCATGCATTTGCAAAGGGGGAGGGGTCCCCTGGGGACCCCTTCCCATTTTCGAATGCATTACCATCTACTTGAAGTAGGTGGTAATTGCGACTGTTTTGCGACCGCAAAACATTTGTACATGGTTTTGAGACTCTCTATTTGGAAGGGAATGCCCCTTCCAAACAGCAAGTTGCAAAACCTATTTAGCGAGTCGCAAACAAATTGCGACTTTGTGGTACTTAAAATTCTGGACCCGTGTTATAAACATCATCGTATCATGACGATTTTGGTATCAGCAGACCGAGAATGACGAGTATACTATATACGAGCATTTTCGGTGTGTTCGAGTGATGAGATCACCACTAAATCAGAGTTTCCGTCCTGAACCCTCGGGGTCCATTTTGTGAGCGCCAGCCATTTTGTGATTGCCCTCACATAGGCCAATGACTAAGGCCAACCACGAGTCTGAAGGACACATACACCTTTGCTGACTCCTCTGTGACCTGGGCAAGCTGACTCCACTGCCTGAAGCCAAACCTGTTTGGCCAGTTCCTTTCCCAGTGGTCGAATGAGATTAGTATCAAGGCACAACATGTCATAAACCTTTCATCGTACACGAACCATGCCTAATCTTACACACACCTGTCCCTGTTTCTTTCTTTATGACTTGCTTTACGAGGAGGAGGTGCCCGTTTTTATTGGGGGTCCGTCGATATCTGATGAAAATACTGGACCTTGCCGGGTAATTGATTGTGGGCTGGACAAACTGAAATATGGGCTTGTCATCATGACTCTGCTTTTTTTTTGTAGTGGAAATATGTGAACGGTTAACTGTAAAATAAGGAATGTTTGCCTAAAGCATAACATTTTGTATAAAAGGAGAAGGATGGCTTTGTAAGATTGAGCAGTCTCCTGAGAATATACACCGTGTGGTACTTCTAGGACAGCTGTTATTATTATTATTATTATTGGGACATTTGTAGAGCGCTGCGTTACGCACACCGGCGTGTCCTCGCGCTAAAAGAGGAAGAGGCAGCGAACAGGGATCACAAAGACAGAGCAGACAATTATTTTGTGTAGAGGAATGTTTTCAATCTCGCTCGGAACCTGGCTTCCTCCGGCTCCAAGCGCAGGTCCACTGGAAGTTTGTTCCAGTTATTGGCCGCCAAGCATCTGAAGGACCTGCCTCCCATACGGGCTTTCTTGACTCTGGGGATCTTGAGGAGACCGCCCCCTGCGGATCGAAGCGCACGTGTTGGTTGATACACTTCGATCAATTTATTCAGAGGGACGGGTGCCCTGCCATTCAAAATTCGATGACAGGTGCAGAGGGCTTTATACTCCACTCTTCTCCTCACGGGGAGCCAGTGTAGCTTCTGTAGCGCCGCCTTAGAAGGCGCCCTTTTGGGCAGCCTGAGAATCAAGCGAGCTGCCGCATTCTGCAGCACTTGCAGGCGTGCCATGCTTTTCTCCGAAGCCCCCAGGTACAGCAGGTTCCCATAGTCCAACCTAGCTGTCACCAGGGCATGAACCAGGGTTTGACGGGCACTGATCGGGAGCAGGTCGAGGACCTTTCTTAACTTCTTCAAAATCCCGAAGCAAACTCCTACCACCCGATTGATCTGGGGGCCAAAAGTAAGATCCACATCAAACCACACCCCGAGATTGCGTGCCTCTTGACAGGGGGTCGGGGTAGGTCCAAAACACGGTGGCCACCATGCCGACGACCAGGCAGACTGGGCTCTTCCCACCACCAGCACCTCTGTCTTGCTGCCATTAAGCTTCAAACAGTTGATAGCCATCCACTCGGCAAGATCTTTCATGCACGAGCGGAAGCCATCGGCAGCAAGACAGGGCGCGTGCGATAGGGAGATGACCAGCTGCGTATCATCGGCATACGAAACCAATTGAAGACCATGACTCTCTACAATCGAGGCAACCGGCGCGACATACATATTAAAAAGGGTCGGACTCAATGACGAACCCTGCGGTACGCCTTGGCCCAAGGGAACCCCCTTTGAATAGCAGTCTCCCTGCCTAACTCGAAAGCTTCTCCCCGTGAGGAAGTCCTGGATCCATCTCAGCGCGGTGCCAGAGATGCCACCTCTGTTCAGACACTGTAGCAGGATGTTATGAGCTACAGTGTCGAACGCCGCGCTGAGGTCCAACAAGATCAGAGCCATAGTTTGGCCTGCATCCACCCCCTCCCTCAGATGTTCCGTCGCCATAAGGAGGGCAGACTCGGTGGAGTGGCGTGGCCTGAAGCCAAACTGTGTCGCGTGGAGCAATCCCGTCTCTTCCACGTGCTTCATAATTTGAGTATTAATCACCTTTTCTGCCACTTTGGACAGAAACGGCAGGAGGGAGATGGGCCTCAGATTCTCTAATACTTCGAAGCCTAGGTGGGGTTTCTTCCGGAGCGGGAGCACCACCGCCTGTTTCCACCCTTCAGGCAGCTTCCCGGAACTGAAGGAGATGTCCAGGACATGCCTCATATAAGGTTCCAAAACCTCAAGGCTTTCCGCCAGGCGTTTGGGAGACACTGGGTCCCACGGGGACCCTGATTTAACAGAGCGACAAACCGCTACTAAGTCCTCAGATGGAGGGGTGTAGAAGTTAGTAAGGTGCCCCGCCGACACAGTGTCATCAAATGCTGCTTCGAGGTCTATCCCTGTTGTCGGATTGGGGAAAGTCGAGTAGATCTTCTCGACTTTGGTTGAAAAATATTCGGCAATACGGTCGCATGACTCCGTAGAGGAGCTCTCCGGCTCAGTAGGTGAAATTACCGTGGTCAAGGATTTGTAAATACCGAAGAGTTCTTTAGCCGAATTCTTCGACCCCAGAATTTGTCCAGCATAGTAGGCCGCCTTAGACTTTTTGATCAGCCTATGGTGCAGGCGCCTTTTTTCCAAGAACAATTCTCTGGCATGAATGTCATACGACACCCTCCATGCTCTTTCGGCTCGCCTACAATCTGCCTTTGTTAACCTCAGGTCACCACTATACCATGGGGCAGAGCGTTCTTTCCGAACCCCTGTGGAAGTGCGGCAGAGAGGGGCTGTCTGATCAAGCGCTTCAATAATGCGCTGCTTCAGATTTAAGACCGCTGTTTCAATGTCTTCGCCACCCGGCTGGCCACCCTTGCTTAAAGCTTGGTTGAAATCCTTCACCGAGAATTTGGCCCACTTCCTCCTGAGATAGTTACTGGCTGCAGCCAATAAATTCGATCTTTGACTTCACCAAGAAGTCGCTGTGTTTCTGTAGTCTGAAACAGGATGGGTGTGTCCCTGGCACCGCTGGGTTCTTAAAAACCCAGTACTTCAGTTTGCAAAATAGGCTATGTACGTGGCTCAATAGGTTTTTGCATGTATAAACGGGTTTGCGAACCCCTTCGCGCATATCAAAACAGATCGTACATCTGGCACTTGGTATTTTATATTGAAGTAATAGCCCCTCTGTCACATGTATTTCATTTGTTTTATAGCATCTCTCATACCATTGTAGGATGTCAGAGCACTTTATATCACACACATATAGAGACATTGAATCATACATGTAAATCAGTGTGTATATAAAATGTTTAAAGAGTGCTTATCTGGAAAAGCACAAACTCAGGATTCAGAGCATAACACAGTGGCTAGCACTGACTTTAACATTAAAAATGCATTTACACACAAATAAATATTTTTATCAGCATCAGGATAATGAATGGGAAAAAATATATGTTAATAACTGGTACCATGCAGTTTGCAAGCAGCTCTTTGATGACAGTTTATAGGTCCATATGCTAGATTATGATTGTCACTTATGAAGTGCACAGTAACAAAAGAATTTCTGTGACAAAAGCAGTAACCACGAACCTATGCACATAAAATACAGCTTTTTAAGATGCATGATACACGTTCTTTGCAGTAGGCACATTAACCCTCTGTGCTACATTAGTTCAATCAAAGCTGCCACTGAACAAAACTCTCCTCAGCTCCAGCAGGTACATTAATCACTGGCATTCTCTTGACACTTTTATTGTTGCTGGAAGGCTGCTAATTATACAAGAAATGTTTCTGTGCTTTTAAAACTGTTGCCTACGGACCCCCTGGGAATGTGTCACGGACCCCTGGGGGTCCGCGGACCACAGTTTGGGAAACACTGCTCTAACCGATGCTGGTCACGGCGGTTGGTTTTCTTCTGCTAAGGAATGCTTCTGTCAGCCCAGGGAACTCCCTTAGACCAACCAGAACCGTCGACCTTGCGTCTTCGGCTTGCACTCTCTAGTCTTTACACCGTGACCCTACAGCTGAACCTGGATGGTGGTGCACAAAAATATACCAAAAAAGTTTCTTGGCTGAGAGAGTTCAGTTCCTGAGAGAGTTCAGTTCCAAAAATCAAAAAAAAAGGAATTCATTTATTTTATTAGTCCATTGTTTCTAGGACGTAGATTATAACGCTCTATTCCAGGCCTCGTTTGAGGCTGAAACTACAGTTCAGGTTCAGTAGTGTCTAATGTTTGAGACACAGGCACAGCTTCTTGAAGGACATCGTCATCTCCTTTGTCGGAACCTCTCCACACCAACTCAGCGTCGCTAAACGGTGCAAACTTCGGCACCCTTTCAGTCTCTGAATCTGCAATACCTTCTCGGACCCACTGGTAGTACGACAGAGGCAACGGCACCCTCTTACAATGTACACCGTGGATCCAGTTTTTCTTCCCGAAAAACTTTACTGAAGTCCTCGTAGATAGCAGGACTTGGTACGGTCCATTCCAGGGGGGCTGATCATTCTTAGTCCGCTGAAAATATTTCACCAGGACCCAGTCACCGGGATTGAGGATGTGACCTGGGTCCGCAGAAGCTGGCGGCAATTTATCATGAACCTGTTGATGTAAGACACGCAATTTAGTCGTCAAGTCATACAAGTAGTCCACTAGCATAGGGTATTCGATGTCACTAAACTTCGTTGGCCTCGGCACTCCCCAAACGTTTGACGGACGGCCAAAGACAATCTCATACGGACTAAGGCCTATCCGGGAACGTACTGTAGTTCTAGTCGACAAAAGTGCCAATGGTAAAGCATCAGGCCATTGAAGACCAGTGCTCGCTTGAATCTTAGCCAGCTTTAACTTTAACATGCCATTATAGCACTCAACTAAACCAGCTGATTGGGGATGATTCGCAGTGTGGAATTTCTGGTGAATTTCCAACCCTTCACACACTCTCTTCATCACCTTCCCCACGAATTACCTTCCGTTATCACTCCATACCATCCTTGGCAACCCAAACCTAGGGAAATATTCTTTGACCAGGACTTTAGCAGTGGATGAGGCAGTATTATCTTTTAGGGGGTATGCTTCTACCCATCTAGAAAAGGCGCAAACAACTACAAGGACATACTTTAAATTATTGCACCTTTCCATGTGGATGAAATCCAATTGCAAAACCTCGAACGGATACGTCGGAGGAGCAAAGTGACCAGCTGGAGTTGGGGTTCCCTTGCCAGGATTATACATTAAACACACCATGCAATTCTTGACCACATTCTCCGCACATTTGGGAATTCCAGCATTCTGCCATACTGGAGCCAACAACTTACAAATCCCTTTCACACTGATGTGAGGCAAACCATGTGCCATAATAACCACTGCAAGCACGTGCGCATCTGGCAACATCCATCTTTGGTGTTCTGACAATTCAACCCAACAACCAGTCGAATCCAATCTACCCGTAGTTTCTCTCCAAACATTCTTCTCACATTCAGTAGCTTCAGCCTGTATCGATTTCACACTCTCAAACGTATCTTCGCACATTCCAACATCACCAATCCATCTCGCAGGGCCTGCCACATACATTCGACTCATCAGATTTCTTTCTGTGTCTTTCGCAACTTCATCCGCAAACGCATTACCACGGCCAACATCATCCGAAACCTTCCGATGAGCACTACACTTCACAATCGCAACTTGCTTTGGCAAAGTAAGTGACTCGAGAAGCTCATTCACCAACTGTCCATGCTGAATCTTAGTCCCATGGGATGTGAGGAATCCCCTTTCTTTCCACAAACGTCCAAAACTATGGGCAACACCAAACGCATACTGACTATCGGTATACACATTCACTCTCTTTCCTTCAGACAAAACACACGCTCTCGTTAATGCAATCAATTCCACTGCTTGTGCTTAATTATAGCTCACTCGTTCAGTTTCAACAACTGTACTTAATGTCGTCACGGCATATCCTGCAGTCATGTCACCATTCGGAAGCTTGTAGCATGAACCATCAACCCATAACGTACCATCAGGATCCGGAAGAGGAGAATCTTTTAAATCGATCCTACCCTTCGTCTCCTCTTCCGTCCTCAGAAAGCAATCGTGCTGTACCTAACCATCTGTATCCACAGGCATCGGCAACAATGTTGCTGGATTCAATACATTGCATCGCTTAATATGCACATGACTAGCCAAAAGTGTCAACTCATAACCCGACAACCTTGCACTAGTAAGGTGTTGAGTTTTTGTCCGATTTAATAAAGTATCCACTGCATGTGGAACCATCACAATCAACGTATTATCCATCACCAGTCCAGCAGACTGTCGGATAGAAACAGCCGCTGCCGCTGTAGCTCTCAAGCAACTCGGCAACGCTCTAGCAACTGGATCTAACGTTGATGAAAAATACGCGCATGGACGCTGCTTGTCCCCAAAAGATTGTGTCAACACTGACAACCCACATCCCTCTCTCTCGTGCACATACAACGTGAAAGGCTTGTTATAGTCTGGAGTACCCAACACAGGAGCCGAACACAATGCATCACGTAATTCTGAAAAACTTTTCTGACATTCATCAGACCAAGGAAGAGGATACGGAGTATCTTTCACAGTCAATGCTAACAGAGGCTTCGCCAACAATGAAAAATTAGGGATCCATTGTCTACAATATGATGTAATACCCAAAAAGGCAAGAACTTCTCTCTGTGTCGTTGGCACACTCATTTGCGCAATCACCTGAATTCTTTCTGGGGTCAATTTCCTTCCCTCCTTCGACAAGAGATAACCTAAGTAGGTTACCTCTTGGCGGCAATATTGCAACTTTGAAGGCGATACTTTATGATGCAAGTCCGACAGATGTCGCAACAAAGAAAGAGTAGCTTCTTTACAAGTTTTCTCATCATCAGCGGCCACTAACAGATCATCCACATACTGAATAAGAGCAGCACCAGCAGGCAACACAAGAGTATCAAGTTGAGTTTTCAAAGCCTGACTATAGATAGAAGGACTTTCACAATAGCCTTGGGGAGCTCTCTTAAACCGGAAGCTTCGGCCTCCTAAAGAGAAGCCAAAAATATCTCTACTCTCCTCAGCAATTGGAATACTGAAGAAAGCATTTTTCAAGTCTATGACTGAAAACCAGGCAGCTGAAGTAGGAATCAAAGTCAACAAAGCAGTAATATCCAGAACAACTGGAAACTGTGGCACAACAATCTTGTTAACCTCTCTAAGATCGATCACAAACCTGTAAACAGGTGGCTGAGAAGAGTCAGTGCGTTTCAGGACAGGCAAAACAGGACTGTTATACACATTACCTCTCGTTTCTTTAATCACACCTTTCTCAATCAGATCATAAATGATTGCTAAAAGCGCTCTTTCACTATCGCTAGAAATCCAATATTGGGGAATAAGCAGCATTTTAACATTCGCTTTAAGCATTACAACATAAGGTGGAATCACCAAAAGACCAACATCATTAGGACCTGTAGCCCAAAGATTATCAGGGAGAGAACGCAATTCCGGTGGAAGCCGATCTTTAGACAAATACATCGGAGAGATCACTTTCTTACCCAATGTAAGTTGTACTCCCGCAGGAGAACAACGTAATGTTGCATGCAACCTTTTCAACAAATCCAAACCCAACAAATTCTCACCACAACCTGTCGTTAAAATGAGAGGTGCTTCCAACTCACAAGGCCCTATAGAAAGAGACAAGGGACTAGAAACTGGGTTACGAACTGGGGCGCCAGAGAATCGTACTGAAACATTAGTTAAGCCAGACAAAGGTGCGCCAGGGAGTTTAGAGTGCATAATAGAACTCTTTGTAGCACCAGTATCCAAAAGAAAAGGCTCTACCACACCTGATTTAATCACTTCAACATACGGTCCACTCTGATCTACTGGAACTGAGACTACTCCCTTACTTTGTCCATGGCTGTCCTAGTTATCATTATAACCAACACTCTCACCTTCAACGTAGTAATCCTCAACATAGTACTGAGTCGACTGACCAGATGCAATTTTCTGTTGATCAAAACAATTCATAGAATTCTGTGGGGGAAATGAACGTTCGTTCTGAGGAAACGCACCACGTCCTCTACCCCTAGACACTTGCTGAAAACCACCACGGCCTCTCGGGCCGTCATACCACTCGCGCGCTGTCGCAACACAGGGCACTCATTTTTATAATGGCCTTCCTCCCTACAATACGCACACTGATTTAAACCGAAGGGTGGTCTTGGAGGAAAATACCCAGCGTTTTGTGGCGGTCTCTGAAATGGGGGAGGTTGCTGAAACTGTGGGCGTTGCTGTGACTCTTGCTGATTCAAGCGAGGCGGATACGCCTGCTGCAAAAGAACCTTTGTCTTTAAGTCTTTGGTCTTTTTCTCTACTCTTTCTTTCTCGTCCTTGTCCCTATTCTCGTAGTACTGTGCAGTCGCTAATATCTGGGCCGACGAGGAAACAGCCCAAGAACTCTCAGAATCTTTCAACTTATTACACAGTTCAGGAAGTAAGTTAAAGACAAACTTATCTACGAACAATCTTTGCCCACCTTCCGTACTCATATCCTGACCACTATGATCTACAAATGTTTCTTTAAATCTAGTGAAGAAATTAGATACACTTTCGTCCTTCTTCTGCTTACATGCTGCTAACTTGTCCCAATTTACTCATAACACTGGCATCATCGTCTTCATTAAATTAATAATTCTACCTGGCAATTCCGTAACCAAAGGTTCAGGTTTAGCACCTCCCTGTTGTCTACCATCCGCAGCAATAATATTTGCCCAGGTATCTCCTAATTCTACCCCATGATTCTCATGACGAATCTTTGCCCATAGAGGTTGAGGTACTACATTACCCAACAGCATATCTATGTCTGCCAAATTCATGATGCATGCGTCAACTGTCTGGGACAATTCTTTGTAATAGCCAGCAGGATTCTAACGGGGATCAGGTAAGGTCTGCTTAAGAGCCAAGACCTCTGCTCTCTTCCATGGCACATGTACCCATACTCGCTGAAAATGAGCCGGTGCGGCAACAATACCCTGATTTACATTAGCCTGAACAGCTTCCTTCCATACAGGAGGAACTTCTCTCATGGGATACTGTCTGGTTTTCGTCTAACAGAGGAATCAGGTTCGTACAATGTCTGAGGAGGAAGGCTAGATCTAAAAGCCAGTATCGTCTCTACGGCATCTGTAATATCAGATTCCACTATCATCCCTTTAGCAAAATCCGACTGAACATCAAGTAGTTCCTGCGGGATCAAACCCAAATCATTATCTTCCCATTACTGACGCAGAAACATACACATCACATTAAAAACATACCTTTGCTTAGGCGGTTCCCACTGAAAGAAAACATCCATAACTGCTGGCAAACTATACCTTGAGGCATTTATAATCCATTTACAAGCCAACAAATCCAACACAGCCCGTTCCTCGGAACCAGGAAGCTGACTACGACTCTGCTTACGTTCCGAAACAGGGGTCATATTCAGTGACCCAAACAATGGAGACAATAAACTAGAAACAGTTTCTGTCATTCGTTTTCGAACAGAAGGAGAAGAAGCAGTCATAAGAACAGGAGAATAAGTGTTTTGAGGCAAAGAAGGTGTAGGAATAAGAACAGTAGGAGTCTCAGATGCAGAAGCGGAAGGCAAAGGAGTTTGAGGCAAAGCTGATAGCAAAGCTGGCAACCATAGAGCGGGTTGTGCAGGAGGAGGTAAAACCATCTGTGGAGTACCAGGTGGCTGAACAACAGCAGGAGGTTGAACAACAAAGGGTGGAACAACCGGTGGTAATGGAGGCGCAGTAGCACCCTGCACATAAGGAGGTAGTAATCTCAGTAAATGAGACATCAAAGGATCTTTCTCAAGATCTTCAATCACTTTCAGAGGAGTAGACGGCAAGGCCGGATAACATTTATCTATGGCCATGCAACGTTGCCTATCTGACACCTCAATTGCTTTATCTTCTTCATTTTCTTTAAACTGCCTAGCAGCTTGCATTATTGATACATCCTTTTCTCTTTTATCTCTTTTAGCTTGTTTAATTTCTCGCTGTCTGGCTTCTTTACACCAAAGGCGAAAGGAGTCAAACATTGCCGGCCGGGCTTTCTTCCTAAATATTTAGTTTCTAAATTGTCTAAAATCTCTGTATTAAAGCTACCATGTTGGGGCCATTGTAAGGCACCATCTTTTCTAGTGTAGTGGACCCATACTTCATTGAACGTAATGGGGCCCACGCCGTGTTTAGAATAGAGCTCATAAGTCGGAGTTCCAACCGGAGGTATCGGACACGAATCCTCCAATCGGGAATCTCTGTTGCAACCACAACCAAACCAAGTACAAAATTTACTATGATTAGGCATCTTCGCTCACAAATCGAGCTTCAAACTTCAAGGGATTATCTCTACTGATACACTCGTAAATATACAAGACCCTCGGTTTTGGAAATTGCAATTTTCAAATCAAAACTAAGGACCAAACAAACTAAGAACCAAAGAACCAAAAACTAAGGACTGGGGGCGACCCACTTTTACTTAACTGAGGTATCAGTCACGCCACCAGAAGACCCGTCTATCGTCTCGCCATACAAAGCATCACAAGTGGGTCCAAGACAGGGCGACAGTCAGGGCAGCAGTCCTTCGTAGCCGTCAGGAAAGCGGGAAGCCTCGCAGAAAAGACCTTCAGTCCACATTCGACATGCCGGGGTCGATGAAGTGGTGGCCGTCCTCCAGAATTTCCTCACGAAGCTCCTCACGATCTTCAGGCTTGGACCGGTACCGCTGAGGTCGCCCCACGTTGGAAGTGCCAACTGATGAACCGGGTTATTTAATACCCAGCGGCGCCAGGGGTACGCCCAAAGTCTTCGGGTTCCACCTGTCTTAGAATACAGAGACACAGAAACTTCTTGGTGGCATCAAAGATCAAATTTATTGGCTGCAGCCAGTAACAGAAATCCTAGAAATCATCACGGTATGAGTTCTCAGGAGACTGCTCAATTTTACACAGCAAGTCGTCCCTTTTTATGCCAAAAATCACATTCCAGACAAATACCTAATATTTACAAACTGTCCAATCACATGTATTCACACCAAAGGTATCGCATGACAGTAAAAGCCACTTTTCAGTTGCCCAGCTCATGATCAATCATCGGTCAAACCCAACATTCTTCTTTAAACAGGTTGAACGAACCCATAATAAAAAAGGCCACAACCCAATCATAAATAGACCATAAAGAAAGGAGCAGAAACAGGTGAGAGTAGGATAAGGCATATTTGTGTGCAATAAAACTTTACGATGTCCTGTGCTCTGATCCTTAATCTTGATCAGCTAGAGGGCAGTAACTGGTTTAACAAGGTCAGCTTCAGGCAACAGGGTCAGTTCACTCAGGTCAAACAGGAATCGGCACGAACTGGAGCTAAGGTGTACATGTCCTTAAAAAGACTAGTTCAGCCACAGTCATCGGCCTATGTGAGGGCAACCACAAAATGGCTCCCATACACAAAATGGAACCCAAGGGTTCAGAACGAAATCCCTAAATACGTAGTGAATCCATCGGTCTAACGTGATGAAAACACTCATACTTGCCGCACTAACTAGTTACGGTTCGCTAATATCAAATTCGTAACGAAACCATCACCTTTATGAAACGGGTTCAGAATTCACGGAACCTCACTTCTAAAGCCAGGACACCATATCTAAATATTTATACAATTGAAAATAATTGCTAGTGAGGCTGAGTCATTTGGAAATTTTAGAGAACCAAAACATTTGACACAAAAAATAGTGATATGAAATTAATTGCATTTGGTTCTTTTGATTGCGTAAACCTTTTTCTGCCCCTGGTTCTCTTTAAAACAGGTGCTAGCCGAAAAGCCTATAAAGCTAGTTTGAGATACAGCCTAGCACACTAGTTCTATGTCCAGTAGAATAAGACGAGGTCACTGTCAGAACTTGGAAATGAAACCGTTAGTTACCGTAAAATGCTAGAAAGAGCATAGCACAGCCACAGGGCCAGAGTTCCATCCACCATGGCTCTTTTGGTATGGAAGGCTTTGTGAACCAATGATATTCAACTAAAGAGAGATGGCTCCCTATCGACTTGGCTGCCTGTCCTGTATGACATGGTGGGTGTTCACCGAGAACTGGTTTCTCAAGCTAGGTGGCGGGCTCGCGGATGCTCAAACTAATTTAAAAGGTAGTCTGATTGATGAACAAGACAGCTGTCCCTAGCTTTTATTGCAGTGTACAGAATAAAAAGGTCATACATTTCTGAAACACCTAGTTGCTGACTCCGGAGGGGAGGATAAAATGATAAGAAAATGGCAATTTGCCAACAGTTATGTATTGATACATTTTCACTGTATTAAAGCCCTTAAATGGCTTGTAATTGCGGGTATAAGTCCGGAGCTCCAACATACCAATGTTTGTCTTCATGTTTTTTCTCTTTTTAATTTAGAACAATCTACCCTCAGTGGGTGGAATCTTCTAATTGCCTTATAGCCCTTCTGCCACGGGATATACCAGTTGTTAAAGGCCCTGAACCCGTTGCAGCCCCGAGACGCATGCCCTTGCAGGGGGCCATAAGGCTATATTAAAGCCTGCCTGACCAGAATAGTATGTTTGGCTATCATGTACTTGATTGCATTCTTAAAACAGTACTTAACTGCAATGTTTAAATAAGTCAAGACATATTTAAACATTGTCAATTGAATAGAATAATTGAGAAAAATTCTGAGGGGCGCCCGACGATCGCTGTGGGGTTGGGGGCGTGACATTAAAAGGTTTTAAGACCACTGGTCTAGGGTGTTCCTCATCAGAGAGGTGTGAGGGGCCTGATGTAACACTGTTGGTTAGTCAAATCTTAAAGGAGAGGGCACAGAGACTCAAAGCTGATGGATTTCAATGTCGAACCTGTTTATCACCACTTAATCATCCTCACAATTGCAATAAGTGACTAGATCAGGACACCTCCTCCCACGTCCATATGGGCTGCCAGCTAGGTATATTCAGCACAGGTTTGGAAATCAAGGTTTGAGATGTAAAACATGAAAGTAATAGAAACATGTACGATTTACAAAGGAACGGTGATGGTGATGCCAAGCCCTGTGTGGCACTGTTAGTACTGCCAGCAAGAGTGTGTACATTTATCTGCTAACAGCGCCGCTCCATGGGAAAGGTCAGCCGTCCCTCATCATACCTGCAAACCAAACCTATTCTAGACCCTCTCCAGCTGCACCTGTAGGCGGCTGGAGAGAGAACACTAAACTCTCTCTCATAAACCCACCTTTAGCAGACATGGGGGTGAGCACTACAGGCAAAAACAACAAAACTAGGGCTGCTGATCGACCCCGATCACAGGACCAGAGTGTTTGGTCCTAGAGATCCACGAGGACTAGTTTTGGCTATTCTGGCCTGGTCAGGTCTAACCAGGACCATCATTAAGTATTCTTAGCCCTCAATGCTTACACCTTAAACCCCTAAGCATATAAACCTTAAGTACATATAAATTGAGTAACAGAAAGTGCCGTAGCACTTCTTACGAACATTGAACGTTGGGAATTGGAATTCCACTGATAAGTGACAATGATAACAGTGTGTTGGCACCGCTAATTCAGGAGCAAAAACTAAACTCTAGATGCAAGAGTCGTGGTTTAACATGGGGTTTGAAAATTAACAGGACTTACCACCCTTACACCTCTGAATATGTCTAACTGTATAGAAGTATATCATGCAGGGCTTCTTTGGATGACATTTGTGCAAAAGCAAAGTAATGGTGTAAGTGTTGTGTGACAAAGAATACAAAGTAATGGATATCAAGTTTTTCGCTTGTTTGACGAACCGCCAGAAAGGTCTATCTCCTGGGCAGGGTTGTCTTCCAGGTGACGTGCGAGGTCTTGGGGGTTTGTAAAGATGCTTGGTTTTCCATTCTCTAATATTCTGAATTTCAAGGGTCCTGCAAAAAATAATTGAATGTTCTTCTTCCTCAGAATGTCCCGAAGTTGTAGGAATCCTTTCCTTGTGTCAACTGTGTCTTTGGAGTAATCCTGTGTAAAGGTAATACGTTGGCCTTCCCAGGTGACATGATGATTTTTCCTGGCGTAGTTTAAGATGGCTTCTGTGTGTTGGTAGCGGAGCGGTTTGCAGATCATGGGGCGAGAGCCTTTTCTATTTAGAGGGTTGAACAGCGGGATTCTATGGGCTCTGTCCAGTTCCAGGCCCTGTTGGAAGTTTATCCCCATTATCATTGGTATTCAAGCTTCGAGGAAGGCTACGCATGATCCTACATCAGACTCTGACCCTTCCAGAATACCGAAAATACGTATGTTCCCTCTCCTATTTCGGTCTTCCAATTCCGCGTTCTGTTTCTTAAGCTCACTGGTGATGTTGAGGAGGTGTTTGATCTCTTTGGTGGCCTGGGAGGTCGTGTCTTCAACATCGCTTATTCGTTGTTCCGCTTCATCAATTTTCGTGTTCATAGTGTTCATATCGGCATGGATTGCGGTTAGTTCTAGTTGCATTGCATCAGTGTTTTGTTTCGTTGATTTGGCTAGGTCATGGACTTCTGCTAATTTTTTTAATATCATGTCCATTGTGCTATTTAGGTCTGGTCTGGCTTCTATCAGTGATTCTGAGATGGTTGTTCCGGTTTCACTTTCTTGTAGGAGGATCTGCTCTCTTTGTCCGCCATTTCTAGTCAAGAGGTGGTTGAGATGGCTAGGTGACGCGATGATTAAGGGCAGGCTTACTCTCAATGAGCTATATCTCGTAGGCTGCAAGGTCGATAAGGATCCCAGGGACTGCGCTTGTCAATATAAGCACATAGATACAGTTAAAGCCCAGGTAGGTCCACAGGTAGGATGATGAGTGTGCCTATGATATCAGCAGTAGGAACAATTGGGACAAGTAGTCAGCGCAGACACAGTAATGCAGATAATGTTAATGTCCAATTGGCAAAGTTAACATCCAAGCCAATGGGTCAGAGGAAGCTGCAACCTTGATTCTGACCGTATACCGCCTGTGAAGGCTTTATAACATTTTGTCTCTCCTGAATGATAGGTATTGTAAGGCAGACAGACTTAGCTGGCAATGGAGTTGGGTCACCATCAGGAGAGGCTTGCCTCTATACTTGCGCCCAGTAATTAGCGACAGCAAACACCCACATGACACGGAATAGAGCCTTAGCAGAGAACCTTAATATTGTATCTCTGAATGTTAAAGGCCTCAACCATCCAGTGAAGCGCAGGAAATACAGAGCGAAAACCAAAGAGGACCTCATCCTCCTACAAGAAACCAAACTCTCAGAAGAAGACGTAGGCTTTATAAAACATAACTGGATCCCTCATGTCTTATGCTCCCCAGCAGACCATAAGAAACAAGCATTGGCACAGCCAATAGGTCTCGCCTTTGCGACCTTATAAGTGCTTGTTATCCAGCACAATATCCTTGGTGCAACAACCTCAACTGTTGCATTGCTAAACACTTATAAGGTCCCAAAGACGAGACCTGTTGGCTATTCCAATGCTTGTTGGTGATGTGAGGAACTTCGGTGTTGTACAGGAACAATGGTGAAAAGGCTGGCACCATAGTTGGGGACTTGAACAGCTGTGCCATGGGACAGAGAACTTGAGGATGGAGCCAAGCTGTTACCAAAGGACAGCATGCAAGCGCCACTGGGAAGGTGAGAGTTTGAAAGAAGGCAATTAGCTTGGTGATTTGGGGTCCAAGAGACAACTTTTTGCAGGAGGAACATGTGCATTTCCGATGCCAGGTCCTACCCAGGCAGGTCATAAGGTAAAGTTAGTCTAGACAAAGTAAGTGTGCAATTTCACAAGGCTTAAATGTATGGTATAAGATGGTGCGGGAGTGGGGTTAGTGCTTTCTCGTTTTCTGGTTCCTACCAAAATACAACTTACACTCTGATGCTTCTTGTGAGGGCTATGGATGACAATGCTTTCAGCAAATGGAGGCCGGAAGGCAACTCACCTGTCTGGGGCTGGTGCATGATATACTGGACTATTGTTGATTCACATATTGATCAATAATGCAGGCAAGACATACTCAGGCTTCATCAGTCATGAGAGGTATGGCGCACATGCTGTCCTGTTAACAAGAAGGAGAATCCTCTCTGAACATTTTACACAACCCCTTAGACGACTCATCTTGTTTAAATTTCAGGCTCTTAGGCTGCAAAATTATAGAAATTTGGAAATTTAACTTTTGTCAAAGCTAAAGTAACCTGCAAATATTTTATTCATGAGCAGGAACAGCCCATATTTAAATATTGCACTGCAGAAAGGGCTTCAAATCTTTGGCCATGTGTATTATGAATTATTCAATGGGCAGAATAATCTCAACCAGTTACTCATTACATGGTACTGAGGGCAGGCAAATCCAGAGAGAGAGAAAAGTAACTCCTTTTAACCAGATTTTCAGAGGTGAAACTGTGCCTGTAGTAAAAAGAATGATGAGTTAGGGGCCCAATATAATTATTGGTCAACAGAGCAATCACCATTGGCCTAATAAAAGACTTTACTTCAGGCAAGACAAGACTACTCCACCTGCTAAATTTATAAATACCACCCAGCAGACAGTTCTTTTCAATGAATTTTACTGTTTGTTTCAAAGGAGCCCTGTAACAAATGGTAATCAATTTTTATTTTCAAAAAGACAGTCCCAAAATTAGATGTTATTTATGTAAAGACAAAAACGTAATGCTCCCCTCGCTATGAGTTTGATGTAATGTGATTAAATAACATTCCCTTATGACATAATTGTTGCAGAATCATCTTTTCACTGATATGTTTCTAAATTTATAAACTTCAGTTTGTCCTTAGCTACTGGGGCCACTCTATAGCGTACCAATTCTCACCCAGGCCCCAGTACCATTGGGTCTACTCTTTTTTATGTAAAAATGGCGGGGGGAGTCTTAAAAATATTTTTGCTGCAATGCGTGCAAGTTTTTGGCAGCCAAACGAAATCGATGGCTAAAGGTCTTTTCCCAATGCAGCACATGTGTGCTGCGTATGCAAGACCTAAAAAGGACATTTAGTGGGGCTCACACAATTTTCCATCGCCAGCTTTTTACTGGTAGTTTCTTCCTTAACTTTCATCAGCCTCTGACAAAGCAATAAAAAGTTACCCAGGAAACTTGGTATATCCACCGAAATAAGCTCCTTGAAGGGTCTGATTGGGTAGTCAACCAATCGACGGAGGCCCGAGGCCCAAGGCCTGCTAACCATTGGCTTTTTTCCCCCCGCTTTGTGTGTGTGGGCCAACTATCACAGCTTCCACGCAGTCCAACAGCCTGCTGCCACCCAGAACATGCACACACTCTGGCTGGCTCAGTGTCATACTGAGAAGTATGATGGGCTGACCTGGGATGGCAGAACATAAAGTGTGGCTTGTGTCTGCTCTCTTGCAGCACGGCTCTGAGCAGAGACACTTCCACAGACGAGTATAAGTTAGAGTGTGTGGCAAAGGAGGTTAATTTGCCCTAGCACAGAACTTTTCCTGTGATTCTTGAGGTATGTTACGCTGCTAATGCTGGTCAACACACGAGGAGTGGTAGGTGCAGCTAAAACTACATTTAGGTAAAGTTTTGTCAGCAGGCTCATTTGTTTTTTAAAAGTGTTGACGTTTGTCCATTAGCTTTGGGATGGGATTCGCCTTTGCAGGGTCATCTCTGCCCTTCCCCTACCGCCCTGATTAAGGATTCTGAAAAGAAGAGCAATCCAAGTTGAGAATGGAGTCCGAGAAGAGATGTAAGCCATATTAGTGCAAAGGATCCTGCTGAAAACTGCAAATGTGGAGATGATCGGTAGAGGGTATTATCATGAACAAAGTGTCACTTTTCAAACCACATATTAATACAAAACATAAATAGAAAGTATGACTGGGTGGAGGAAAAATAGAAAATCAAAAAAAGCATTTTAGCTTGCTTTTTAAACTACTGGGAAGTGGCTCCATGTCATGTAAAATCATCAATCTGTCTTGGCTTTTGAAACATGGAATCAAATTCCCTCACATGCAAAGTGATGTTGGCTAAAACAACAGGAAAGGCTGAAGATGTCACATATGAAATGGAGTCACTCATTTTACAAAGCAGTCCAGTCAATTTCTAAAACAGTTTCATATGCAAAATCAAAGTAAACTCTGTTGACCTATTGTGTCAAAGTTCATTCTTTGGCATCTTGCATTGATTATTGGCAATCCCATTAATTTTGGCGTTTGTGGAACGAAAATATATATTTCAGCCTTCACCAATAGTCTAATTACCTTCCCCACCACAAAGAATAGTTAGAAGCCAGGAGGCAAGAGCATCAGGGGCTTTGGTGTGGGCAAAAGGTACTGTCATGTACATGGACGATGAAAAACCAGGTAGCAACTGGACGAGCTTTTTCTCTCTCAGAACAAATACAAGAATGGAATGAAAGGGCATGAAGGGGGTAGGGAAAATGAAAGAAGAACAGACAACGTAGGAGGAAAGACACACAAGCTGAATGGAGAATACCGGTGGGATGAGACGGTGAAAAAGAGGGACGAAGAGCTAGAGTGCAGGACAGAAGGTAGAAGAATGAGAGTTGCATGAGGGTAGGTGAAGAACCGAGTTGCGTGAGTGTAGGTGAAGTAATTAGTAGGGCCGAGCAGAGGTAAGGGAAGAACGCTTGTCCTTTATCAAATATGTTGCCACAAATTAGCACCCAGCTCTAATAAAGCCACAGTTCGCAAAAAAATTGCGATTTACAAATGTGGGACACTTTTTTGGGGTGTCCGGGCCTACTTTTGGTCTCGGTTTATCCCTTGCTGAGGCTGGCTGAATTGATTGATTGTGCTACCTTGAGGCTTGTGTATTCACTCGCAATTGTCCTGCACACTCGGCGCTGTAGTGTATTTGCTGCCCCTGGCTCCATTAGCCTTTGACCCTCCATTTTGTTGCTTGTTTTCCCCTGGTCCGCCCCTCCTCCCGCCACCGCCTCCCAGCTGCTGCCCCTCCCACCCACGATCTCTACCCTTCCTCTCCCCCGAGCAGATTGTAATCGCCTGGACCTTCCTCCAGACCGGTTGCTCCCCCACGCTCCAGCTGAACTGCAGCTGCCTCGCTCTATCTCCTGGCGGTATCGTTGTGTGAACTAGCATTTCCAGCTGTATTTACATATTTGTCTGACCCTCGCAGCCTAGAAGCGCTTTGCTCGTGCAGCGCCGCATTTCACTATTTAAATAATTAATTGATAGCGCGACCTTGCTGAGGCTGGCTGAATTGATTGATTGTGCTACCTTGAGGCTTGTGTATTCACTCGCAATTGTCCTGCACACTCGGCGCTGTAGTGTATTTGCTGCCCCTGGCTCCATTAGCCTTTGACCCTCCATTTTGTTGCTTGTTTTCCCCTGGTCCGCCCCTCCTCCCGCCACCGCCTCCCAGCTGCTGCCCCTCCCACGCTCCGCCCCCTCCAACATCCATTTATGGCCAATGTCCCCACGCGCAGCACCACGCGCTACGGACACGCCGAAGGTGCGCCAAAGGTAAGCCCGTCTACGCCCGTCCGCGCCTGGACCGCGCCCAGCGCCATACCCCCTGCCCCTCGTGCTGCCCAACCCTCCCGCATTACCTACGATGCCGCCACCCTCCTAGCCCTTAACCCCGGTCGCGCCCCCAACTGCGTACAAGCCGCCCCTGGACACACCCATGGACCTTTCTCCTGCTACTCCTGCAAATTCATCGGCACCGACAACATCTCCGCTACGACCACAACACAGATTCCCGACCCCAACCACCTACAGTGCATCCTTCTCAACACTCGATCGGTCCACAGACACGCCATTGACCTATGGAATCTACTAGACACCATCTCTCCAGACGTCGCCTTCCTAACAGAAACTTGGATGAACGCTTCCTCCGCCCCAGACATCACCATTGCCATCCCTGAAGAATATAAGATCACTCGCAAGGACCGTACCAGCCACACAGGAGGAGGGATCGCTATCGTACATAAGAAATCAATCCGCATCTCAACCAGCTCTGACGCCAACCTCGCTAACTCTGAACACCTTCACTTCCAGATCCACACCGACCCCAAGACCACACTCAGAGGCACCCTCCTCTACAGACCACCAGGACCCCGCGCAAAATTCAGTGAAGACATCACAGACTTCATCACCCCACACGCGCTCCCCTCCAAAGACTACATCCTTCTGGGAGACCTCAACTTTCACCTTGAAAAGAACAACGACCGCAACACCACCACCCTCTTGGACAACCTCGCCAACCTCGGACTTAAACAACTGGTCACTTCCCCCACCCACATCGCAGGTCACACACTCGACCCCATCTTCACCTCCAGCAATCATGTCTCCTTCAGCCACACTACGGATCTCCTCTGGACTGACCACAGCTGCGTTCACTTCACCTACAACAAGCCGAAACCCACCAACCACCTCCAACCAACTCTACAAAGAAACTGGAACAAAATCACCACGGACCAGATCTCCGCATCGCTCCTTCTAAACACCCCAGCCCAATCTTCTAACGCAAACGAAGCCGCCGCCAACCTCACCCTATGGTTATCCAACACCGCCGACACCTTAGCACCACTGAAAAAACGTCAAAGCAAACCTTGCAGCAAAAAGGCCTCATGGTTCAACGATGATCTTAAGAAGTCCAAGAAACTCTGCCACTCCCTTGAAAAGGCCTGGAAAAAAGACCCAACCACTAGCAACAAGGACGCCTTCAAAAACGCCACCCGCACTCACCACCAACTAATCCGTAAGGCCAAGAAAACAGCATTCAAGGATCGACTTGACAACAACGCCCACAACAGCAAGGAACTTTTCAACATCGTCAAGGAATTTTCCAATCCCTCGGCCAACTCCAACGACATCACCCCCTCTCAAGCCCTCTGCGACTCCCTAGCCTCATTCTTCCACAACAAGATTGCAGACATCCACAACAGCTTCGACAACCAACCCGGAAACCAACCCACCCTACCATTTGCTGAACATTCTCCCCCCGTGAACACCCTTAACGACTGGAACCCAATCTCCACTGAGGACACAATCCGCCTGATGAATTCCATCCACTCAGGATCCCCCACTGACCCATGTCCTCACCACATCTTCAACAAAGCAGACTCCGTCATAGCACCGCACCTCCGAGACGTCATCAACTGCTCCTTCAACTCCGCCACCTTCCCAGAAGACTGGAAACACGCTGAACTCACCGCCCTTCTGAAAAAACCCACAGCGGACCCCACCGAACTCAAAAATTACCGCCCCATCTCGCTCCTTCCATTCCCGGCCAAAGTCATCGAGAAAGCTGTCAACAACCAGCTCGCCGCCTTCCTCGAAGCCAACAAATCCCTCGACTCCTCACAATCTGGCTTCCGAGCAAAACACAGCACTGAGACCGCCCTCATCGCAGCAACAGACGACATTCGAACTCTACTGGACAATGGAGACACAGTCGCCCTCATCCTCCTCAACCTCTCTTCAGCATTCGACACAGTCTGCCACAGCACCTTTTACAACGCCTCAATAACATCGGAATCCAAGGAAAAGCACTTGAATGGATCACCTCGTTCCTCACCGGAAGAACCCAGAGAGTCCGCCTCCCACCATTCAAGTCCGAGGCCACTGAAGTCATCTGTGGCGTACCACAAGGATCCTCACTCAGCCCCACCCTCTTCAACGTATACATGAGCCCCCTCGCGGCCATCGCCCGCCAACACAACCTCAACATCATCTCTTACGCGGATGACACTCAACTAATCCTTTCTCTCACCAATGACCCCAGCACCGCCAAGACTAACCTACACGAAGGAATGAAAGAAGTTGCCGAATGGATGAAACAAAGCCGTCTGAAACTGAACTCAGACAAAACAGAAGTCCTCATCTTAGGTACCTCCCCCTCTGCATGGGACGACTCCTGGTGGCCGGAAGCCCTCGGAAAAGCACCCATCCCGACAGACCACGCACGGAACCTAGGCATCATCCTGGATTCTTCACTCTCAATGAACAGACAAGTCAGCGCCGTATCCTCTTCCTGCTTCAACATTCTTGGCATGCTCAGAAAAACATTTCACTGGATCCCCACCGAAACAAGGAAAACAGTCACCCATGCTCTGGTCACGAGCCGACTGGACTACGGAAACACCCTCTACGCAGGCACTACCGCCAAACTCCAGAAGAAACTCCAACGAATCCAAAACGCCTCAGCCAGGATCTTATTAGACATCCCACGCAACGAACACATCTCTGGTCACCTTAAAGACCTCCACTGGCTACCCGTCAATAAGAGAATCACTTTCGGACTGCTAACCCACGCACACAAATCACTCTACGACATCGGACCAGAATGCCTCAACTCACGACTGTCCTTCTACACCCCCTCCCGCCAACTACGCTCTTCCAGCCAAGCCCTCGCCACTGTACCTCGCATCAACAAGACCACCATAGGAGGCAGATCCTTCTCATACCTGGCTGCTAAAACATGGAACTCACTCCCCGCTTACCTTCGCCTTACCCAGAACCACCTAGCATTCAGAAAGCAACTTAAAACGTGGATATTTGACAAGTAATCCTCCTCCCCTTTCTAAGCGCCTTGAGACCCTCTGGGTATGTAGTGCGCTATATAAATTCCCTGACTTGACTTGACTTGACTTCAGTGAATTCATGTGATATTCAGCGAGAATTTGTCAAAAAGCAACTGATCATCTACCAGGAAACAAGGAAGAAAAATACTGCCTCGGTTAAACGCAACAACCTGAAAGCTAGTGCCTAATTTGTAAAAGAAAGTATGCCGGTGCCCGAAGCTCAGCGGCCAGTTTAATATAAAGTGGACGTGCCAAGTGCCAAGGCTGGTAGACTTAAATACCCTACCAGACACCCTCACCCCCCTCCCTCCTCCTCGCCCCTTTCTCTAACTCTAGAAGGTTCCTGCTTTCTCCCTCTGTTATGGTTGTTTCAACTTTCTGATCTGTGTGTTTTACTCTCTTCAGCTCGGTAAAAATCAGATGCGTTATGAATAGGTATAGGTGGACGCCACCGGAAATCACCGGCTCAAATTAAGCCCTGCTGAAAGCTTGTTTCATGTACTCTTATGCCAACATGGCCTCCTTGGCCTTGCAACTTTCCTTCTCTGACCTTGCTAAATCAAAAATATGTAAGAAAGCGAATAGTACCTTCCTTGTCAAGCAACAAATGTGTGAACAATTTACTGCAACTTGGGAAGAAAACAAAAGAAGCGTGTAATCAAACCCAGTGAAATAAAATTAAATAGTTCAAATTCTACAAATTGTGAGTAAAATTATTTACAAAAAAGCACAAATACATTATTTTACATTTTCCCAGTGTCCCATTAGTTACAGGAAGGATTTACTGGGGCCTCTTAGTTGTGATTTGATCTAGATTCCGGGCTTAAAACTTTTTTCTAAATGTTAGAATGTCACAAGCCTGTTCTCTGATTGGCACGCACTTCTACCCACGGGCTTACAACTGTTAAAACAGATCTTTTCTGGGAACTGCGTATCCACACAGCCATTGAAGTTCTCAGGGGATCGATGCAGAGGAAAAGCGACCACACAAATGAAAATTCTTCCAGCTAAATCGGATTGATTCAATTCCCCGAGCTGTAGGAAAATATCCCATGCCAGTGTTTACCTTTAAAGTGTACAAGTGCATGACTGAAGGAAAAGTTTGTGAGCCTGCTTGTGGGAGCAGCACAAGCATTCGCAATTAAATCCAGATGGCCCTGCACTCCTCTGCTGGCTCCCGAGAGCAAATCGCTCTGGGAGTAAACCTTTTAAAAGAAGCTAAGACTTCCACACACCTTTGACCAATTGTGTTCTAAAGCCACACATGCACAAGCTTTTAGGAAATCTGTGCTGATGGCAAGACGCTGCACTAGGCTCAACATAAAAAGGAGTGATTACCCTCATTGCTAAAAAGGCCAACATCACAACTGTATCAAGCTCCCACGATGATGATGGTAAACTTTTAATAACACACCTCCAGAGAGTTGATGACCCCATCCGGAGTTCTGGGAGAAGGTCTCCAATAATCTTGAGAGCCTTCCGCAGGATGACTTATCATAGTCGGAGGGGACTATAATTTGCCGCCAGACCCACACATAGAGCGCCAATCTAAATACAAATACCAGCCCTCCCGCTCACATGAAATCCTCAAAAAAATATGCTCTAAATATAACCTAAGGGATTTGTGGCGCCTCCAACACCCAGACGCAAGAGACTATACATTTTACTCGGCCCCTCATAGCTCCTATCCTAGGATTGACTACATCCTACTCTCAAGTGCTTTCACACATCTCATAGACGAAACAGATATAGCCCCAAAACTAGTCTCCGATCACTCTTGCATTAGTGCCAAACTCGCAGGTACACACTCCATTTTTCCCGCAAAGAGATTGCGGTTCAACAATGACATCCTCTCTGACCCAGCAAACAAAACAAAGATCGAATCCGTAATTAAAGAATACATTGAACTAAATGACCGTCCTGAAACGAGCTCATCCACTTTATGGGATGCTCTCAAAGCGACTATTAGAGGTGTCATTATCAGTATTAAGACGCAAATTAATAAAAAACTAAATCAAGAACTGGAGTCGCTAGAGAAAGAAATCAAATCACTCAAGGTAAAACACTCTGCAAATATAGATAATAAAGACATCCTTGACCTTTTGATCAAGAAGAAATATGAATACAGCAAGATAATGAGTAAACGCGCGGGTGTGTGGATTAATACATTTAAAGCACTAAAATTATGTGAGGGAAATAAGGCAGGCAAATTGTTAGCTTCTTATCTCATGCACAAACAGAAACAATTCACCATCCAATCAACTAGAGATTCCAAGAACATTGTCCAAACTAAACAAAAACAGATACTAAAGGCATTCCAAAACTTCTATGAGGACCTTTACAAAAATAAACATACAATAGATCTAGAGATCTGCACTAAATATCTAGAGACAATGAACCTACCAAAATTAAGTGAAACTGAGAGCTCAGCGCTAGGGAACACCATTTCTGAAAAGGAACTCTCTATATCCATTAAATCCCTCAAAAGCAATAAAGCCCCAGGCCCAGACGGCATCAAGGCCTCCTTTTACATAGAATTTGATAAGTCACTAAAACCCACCTTACTAAAACTGTTCAACTCTATTTCTAAGGATGGCTGTGTAAAAAAATCAATGGGTGAAGCCAACATCATCGTTGTTCCCAAAGACGGTAAGGACTCCCTTTTAAACAAAAATTACAGGCCAATCTCGCTTATCAATCTTAATTGCAAGCTCTTTGTAAAAATCCTAGCCAATAGACTAAAGGCGATTCTGCCAAACCTGATAAGTAATTCGCAGGTGGTGTTTCTCAAGCATCGCTTGTCTAATGATAATACGAGGTTCTTGTGCCACATCCTGGAAAAAGCTAAGATAAAGCCCGCCCCTTCCATCGCCATTACCTTAGCCGAAGAAAAAGCGTTCGATAGAGTATCATGGTCTTTTTTAAAACAATGCATGTCATCTTTCAATCTAGGTGAGGCATATATCAATGTGGTCCTGGCCCTGTACTCTTGCCCTACTGCCCGAATAGCTATTATTGGCACCTTGTCAGAACCCTTCCGCTTAGAACAGGGAACCAGACAGGGCTGTCCCCTCTCTCCTGCATTATTTCTTTTGGCCTTGAAACCACTGATCACGGATATCAAACGTAATAGCTATATAAAGGGTGTGTCATTCGGAGATATCAAAGTGAAGCTGGCCGCTTACGTGGATGATATCCTAGTGGTTACAGAGAACCCGAGTGATTCCATCAAAGCACTTATGTCCACCATAGAAAGATACTCTAGTCTCTCTAAATACAAATTAAACCGCGACAAGTCCGAAGTCAAACCCCTGAACATCCTTGGTTCCCGGGATATGTTAGGTGACTCTGGGCTTGCTTGGCATCCTGGTTACATAAAATATCTAGGGATTGAATTTGGCAATTAAAGGTCTCCTTGATGCATGGGCCCCAAGATTCATAACATGGAGGGATAGGATTGAGACCACCAAAATAATGATCTCTCTCCTAGATAACTATATAATCACTATGCTCCCCCTCCATTTAACTGAGGACTTCCACCATAAATTAGACGCCCTGCTCTCCAAATTCCTCGGAAAGCGAGAATTAGCATAGATTCACTGGGTGAGATCAATCTTGCCGATTTAAAACTCTACCAGACGGCTTTTTTAGCAAAACAAGGCTCCTATTGGTTCATTAAATCAGAGCACTACACCCCAGTTTGGGTGGACATTGAGAAATCAATCCTCATGAATCTCTCCCCTGCGTCCCTGCTGACCACGAATCTCAAGGCGGTTACATTCTGAAAGTCCTTGTTTAAGAACACAAAATGGGCCCTACTGAAGATCGATAAATTTCTGGACTACAGTATTTAGCGCTCCAACCTTGAATCACTTTGGAACAGTCATAAAATACTCTACAAGGGAAGCCCTCTATACAATGACTCCTGGGTTAACAAAGCCATCTTTTTTCCACACCAACTCCTCAACAGCGCTTACCCCCTCTCGTTCAAAGAAATACAAGCTACTTATAACCTGGAATCAATCGAGTTCTATAACTTCCTAAAAATAAAATCAGCATTAAATAAAGCGAAGTTACCTCTCCTCTCTCCTTCACTCCCGCACTATCTCTTGAAGGTAAATAGACTAGGTCATCAGGTCTCCTGGATGTATAAACTAATTCACCCTCAACATACTTCCCTTAATAAGAAGTTGGTAACCTTTCGGGAATCGCAGTCCTGCTCCCCGATCTCAGAGCTCGATTGGTCCAAAACTTGGGCCTCAACGCTGAGAAACAAGGACAAAGTTGGTGACCTTGATCATCTCGTACTCCAGTGCGTTTGTGTGACACCATTCTGGGATAAGATCTTCGACTTCATATCTAACCTTTTCTCTTACTCCCCTAGTAGAGATAGCTTGTCACTAGTTTTTGGTTTCCTTAGAGCAAAAGCACTGACTGAAAAGGACAGGACACTCCTAGACTTACTTCTAACTGCGGCGATTAAGATTATCCTCAACAATTGGAAAGACACGAAAAGCACTCCTTTAATTGCTGGTTAAACTGGGTCATCAATCTAAGAAGCGCCGACAATATATCCCTCCAGAACTCGCCATGGAAATCTTCTACCAGACACATGTGGGACACTCTCGACTCATATCTTAGCTCTCACAAACCGCCCTGATTCACCTCAATCACGCTGGGCCGGCTCACCTCAAAGATCTGACTATCGCGCCAAGACCTACGAGCGGCACCGGCTATCTTAACCCCCCGCTCTCTGTGATAAGCCTCTACAACCGGGTATCTCTTCACACCTCCTGACGCTACTGTCATGTCGTTCACCTTAAGGCACTCTCCCCTGACACTACATATGCCTCAAAATTGGCCATGTCTGAACTGGGGTGGCTTGGTGAGCAAAATAACGATGGATTAAACCCAGATCTGGGACTGGGGGTGAATGTTTTGCCATTGTGGATGGATGGATGGATGGATGGATATGTTTTTATATAACGCAATATCACCGCCAGGTCTCAAAGCGCTTTGCATTGGGATCCCGTCCTGGTTTTTCCCTGTGAGATAGCCCCTACTGGGTATCCCCAAGGTGAAAGCCAGGCAT
This sequence comes from Lissotriton vulgaris, assembly GCF_964263255.1. NCBI lineage: Eukaryota > Metazoa > Chordata > Amphibia > Caudata > Salamandridae > Lissotriton > Lissotriton vulgaris. Next base: position 264,955 of record NW_028251537.1, read on the forward strand.
CCCACCGCGGGGGCCGTAGGGGAGATTAAGCAAGCTATTGCCCAGAGTTGCAGAGTGTGAACCTGTGATTCGAGTAGGCACCGAAGCGAGAATTACCGAGTCCGTGGACATTTTGGGCTCAAGACCCTGCCACGTCGGAAATTGAACCCTGGTCCCGGGTCTGACATCAGCGTCCGGGTCTGCCTCCTCTAACCAGTGAGCCACACTTCTCCTTGTGCAACATTCCATCCATCATCTTGTGTGTTTTGCGTGGTACTTGGCAGGCCTGTTCCCCTCAACTCAGGCAACCTTGCACTATGGTACAAGGCTGCCTGCATTTACGCTAGACAGCTAAATTCAGCACTAGCATAGGGTGAAATGTAAGGCTGCACCGTATTCTTGTAAATACGGTGTAGCCCTGCATTTCAGAAGTGGAGAGCGTGGCGTTAAACCAAGGAGGCCAACACCGTGCTCCACCACTTCCTTGTAAATATGCCCCTTAATGTCAACAGCCTGAGCTATTTTATCAAGAGACAGAAAATCCTCTCGTTTAAGGAGTTGCACCTCCTTGATGTAGCATTGCTCCTCGGACACACACCTGCACCTATTGAACATGATAAACTCAGAAGGGATTGGATGAGTAGGTACTACATGCCAGCGGGATCCAGACCACCCTTAAACGCCCATCTACTCCTTTGGAACATGGGGAGAGTGGGTTGGATATCTGTTTTCACAAATCCCTGGGGGTTTGCACACTGCAGACATGGTGGGAGCACCCTGGGCAGATATATTTTTGCCAAGGTTCAGATTCTCAATGAGTCTTTGTGTGTGGGCTCTATCAATGCCCCGGCGGCTGACCAAACTCCTTCTCTCCTTTGGACAGCCAGGGTATTCATGAGGGGGGTGCTGGAATATGGCACCTTGACAAGTCCAGAAACCATACGACCAGGCAGCCCGAGACCGGTTCATCCTCTCTGATATTATTGATGATCATGTCTTGATGGATCCATGGTGATTGACGCACCTGAGGGACGCGGACTATACTTTCACCTCCTGCGTCCATTGTAAACGTTTACGCCTTGATCCTCCCAAACAGTACCTCTGATCATGATCTTCTGCTACTCGACCATAAACTTCGATTGTTGAAAACCCCTCAGGCCCGTTGGCGTATGTATACAGCACGGTATAAAGCCCCTGAAGACAAGCACAGACGGTTCCAATATCTGAGCCAGTACTTGGAGGAGACCGCTGGGTCCATCTCCTCTGCACAGGTGCTGTGAGAGGGCAGGAAGGCCGATGAACGATTTGGCTGCCTATAAGTGCCACTGTGAGGCATAACAGCGTTGGTTGACTGACCTTGAGTTTCACCTGGCTCATACGTATTACGCATTGCTGACCCCTGCTTTTCTCAAGGAGCTGCTTGGAGCCAAGTATGATCTGAACTCCGATTACACAGTGGAGGACCAGAGGGATACGATCTGTTGACGATATAGTAGGGGACGTTGAGTTGGCCCCCTTTGCTACTCTCATGCGTGATTATGGGCTGCCACAATCGCATCACTGACAGTATTGACAGCCTATGCATAGCCTGCGACACATGCTGGGTGCTCCCCCTTATAATCTTAAGACTGCCCCAATGTTGAGTTATACTCTGATGTGGAAAGGATTCAAGGACACTAGGGGCCCGATTCTGATGCGGTTTGGAATGCTTCCGGACCAAATGGGTTTGGGAATGGTTTCCAACCAAATCGGATCAGGAGAGTCCAACCAACTAAGTATGATGCGTTGGGATGCTTCCAGATATGATTTGGTTGGACTCCCATTGACGGTAATGGGAGCCTATGTTCCTAACCTCATCTTAATCGGGCCCGAGGTGGGAATGCTTTCCTAATCGCATCGTAATAGGGCCCTCAATTGGTAAGACACGTTCCCGATCCGATTTGGACATAGCAAATGCTGTTAGGAGTCCTTCCTAACCACATCAGAATCAGGCCCTAAGGTGGGATTGTATGTTACAGCTGTGGGCAGCCTTTTTTATAGCACTGCTGCCTACAATCTATGCTGTTTGCTGGAGCAGAGGCTGGGCCTCTCACTCTCTGAGCAGGACTCCCATGACCTTTGGAAAGATCATGGCAGTATACCTCAGGAGGTCAGGTTGAAATCAGTTATTTCAAGTTCCTACACCACTGGCACTGGACGCCGGAGTGGATCTATAAAGCACATATGGCAGACGATTCCAAGTGCTGGAGGTGCTGATGGTGTAGCGCACTCGCCTGTGACATTTTGCATTTCCTGTGGTCTGTACAGTACTTTGTGCTACTGGGCACCGTTTGGGATAACTTGGTGACCAACCAAGCGGTGGCACCACAATTCATGGCCCGTCAGACCTTGCTTCACAAAATGTCAATATTCCATGATTTAACTCCCCATGGTAAGAGTAAGCTGGCTATGGCCTTTGTAGTGGGAGTTGGTTTTTTGGGGGGCGACCATGGGTCCTGGCACCCTGTCTTTTCTCTCATGTTTCCATGTTCCTTCCCCTCCTGTTCCCCCTCGTTCTCCTTCCCTGATCTTCTGCGGGATCTTCTAGGACACATCACCTCTATCTGGAGATGTTATTTTATTTATCATTTTTCCTGTTATCAATGTCGTCTCACCAGTTCTAGTTTACACAGTATCTTGGACTCTGCTGAATCGATAAACTTCAATCCCTGTTATATGCTCATTGTGTAAGAAAAGGCAATAAAAAAATTAGATATTTAAAAAAGACACAGGGAGTGGTGTCACTTAACATTTGACTTTGACAATCCCAAAGGAAAAGACATTACTGAATTTATAGACATGATCAGAACAAATGTAAAGTGATAAAATTAACAATCAAATGTCACTAAAATTGACATTCAATTTAACATTCCACTGAACTGTGTGCAATACTCATGGTGAAATATAAGAAAAGTTTTGCCACTAAAATGTGGGACAGAGGGTCTGCTCTGTGCCGAATAGTCACGTGTGAAGTTCTAGTTAATCCCCATAATTTGGAAGAATGAGCCAGGTTTGAGTGACACTTCCGACCGACCTCCAAATGTGTGAGTGTCACTCGTGATGAGTGAGGTTTGAGGGATCTGATGTATGCACGTCCGAACTAATGTTGCTGTCGAGGCATTCAAGACTGCTTGCATGACAATGCTACAAAGAGTTGACGGACTCACTAATCAATGGTGTATTGGTGACAAGTGTACTATGATATAGGGGCCTATGTAAAGGAGTGGAATATTTTCGAGTAATTAAATGCCCCTCCCCTTTCCTCAGACCAGAAATACCCACTCATTTTTATGATACAATGTAAACTGTGTGAGAAATTACTGGTTCATACTTGATATCTCTATCTTAGGAATTAGTTGTTTCAAGGATAAATTGCTTTATTGTTTGTGAGTGAATCTTTGTCGAGAGAGGATGGTGGTTACTGTAAACAAAACAACAAAGCCTGGAAGAGGCCGCTATCTTAATATTTTAGGAGACAGTTGTGCTCTTAAACCAGAAACTCAAAACCTAATTAGAACCTACAATTCAGTCTTGTTCGAGGATATAAAACTGTACCAAATATAAGGAATAAGCCACAGACACAGGAAAATTAGAAATAAGCTGTTCCTTCAATTGTCGCTTTGACACATGACCTAAGCCTCATTGTCACTGATCTGGTGTCTTAAACTTCATGGTATTTACCTATGTTTACTTTGCTTTCTAGGACGTTGTGGGTTTGAACAACTGCAAATAATATATTTAAAAGAATAAATAAGCTGTCCAGTTTAATTGCAAAACTGACTGAAATACTCATATATTCATTGAAATACAGATATATTCATTGAAATTCAGATATGTTCTTTGAAATACAGATATGTTCATTGAAATACAGATATATTCTTTGAAATACAGACTGCCACTTCCAGTTGTCACCTTTCTGTAACCACTCTCAAGTCCTTTACATCAGTGGTTGGAAGATGCTCATCTGAAGAGAAGCTATAAATACTTTTTTACAGCAGCCAAGTGTGAGGCCCTGTACTTGAACTGTATGACCCTTAAAACCATTCACGTCTGTGACATCTGAAATCCCAGTTCTTTACAGGTATAAATGCTTGTTTGTGTGAAATGTATTCACTGCTGGAGCCTGGAGGCGGCGGTTCTGTCTGCCGCCATCAGAGAGCGCTCCTCGCCTGCCGAAGAAATCCAATGAGCTGTGCATTGTATAAAATGAAGGGTTTCCTTTTCCGTGTCAGCGGTGGCAGAGACAGCACCAGCAGCGGTGGTGACATCACTTCCGTTTTCTCCTGGTGTTCTCAGCCTGCTGCAGAGGAGGAAGGAGCCCTGTCTGGTGGGCAGTTACCTCCATCTTCAGACCCTCACAGAACCCAGATCTGACCCCCCTCAGACCCCAGATCTGCCCCGCAGGAGGAGGAGAGAGCCTGGACAGGTTTCTGCTCAGGTAGGAGAGCTGCCAACTCACTTGGCTGCAATTTATTGATCCCCCTTTGCCTGGCATTCATGGTGAGACCTGTCCAGGGGATGCAGGGGGGGTGAGGCCTGTCCATGTGGTGCAGAGGAGATGAGGCCTGTCCAGGTGGTGCAGGGGAGATGAGGCCTGTCCAGGTTGTGCAGAGGAGGTGAGGCTTGTCCAGGGGTGCAGAGGAGGAGAGGCCTGTCCAGGTGGAAGAGAAGGAGAGGCCTGTCCAGGGGCAGAGGAGGAGAGGCCTGTCCAGGGGCAGAGGAGGTGAGGCCTGTCCAGGAGCAGAGGAGGTGAGGCTTGCCCAGGGGCAGAGGAGGTGAGGCTTGCCCTGGCGCAGAGGAGGTGAGGCCTGTCCAGGGGCAGAGGAGGTGAGGCCTGTCCAGGAGCAGAGGAGGTGAGGCATGTCCAGGGGCAGAGGAGGAGAGGCATTTCAGAGGGGTGCAGAGGAGGAGTGGCCTGTTCAGGGGTGCAGGGAAGGTGAGGCCTGTCCAGGGGCAGAGGGGGAGAGGCCTGTCCAGGGGTGGAGAGGAGGTGAGGCGTCTCCAGGGGCAGAGGAGGAGAGGCCTGTTCAGCGGTGCAGAGGAGGAGAGGCTTGTCCAGGGGCAGAGGAGGAGAGGCCTGTCCTGGAGGCAGAGGAGGTGAGGCCTGTCCAGGGGAAGAGGAGGAGAGGCCTATCCAGGAGGCACAGGGGGTGGGGAATGTCCAGGGGGCACAGGAGATGAGGCATGTCCAGGAGTGCAGAGGAGGAGAGGCCTGTCCAGGGGGGCAGAGGAGGTGAGGCATGTCCAGGGGACAGAGGAGGTGAGGCCTGTCCAGGGGGGCAGAGGAGGTGAGGCCTCTCCAAGGGCAGAGGAGAGGAGGCCTGTCCAGGGGGGCAGAGGAGGTGAGGCCTGTCCATGGGGCAGAAGAGAGGAGGCCTGTCCAGGGGCAGAGGAGGTGAGGCTTGTCCATGGGGTGCAGAGGAGGTGAGGCCTGTCCAGGGGGCAGAGGAGGTGAAGCATGTTCAGGGGTGCAGAGGAGGTGAGTGTGAGAAGTAGGCCTGGCATATGCTGTCCACTAGTTATAGTGGGAACCCTGCACCAGTCCAAACAACCCTTATTGATGATAGATTAAAGAAAACCTTTATTGAAAGCTGTCCTAGTGGTAGCTATGGAAAGCAGCCTCCAGGCTAAGTCTTGAAGGAATATAAAGCAGCTTGTTTTACCAGTCTATAATCTCTTGGGTGGAGGAGGTGAGACCTGTCCAGGGGTGCAGAGGAGGTGAGGCCTTCCCAGGGGTGCAGTGGAGGAGAGGCCTGTCCAGGGGGCAGAGGGGGAGAGGCCTGTCCAGGGGTGCAGAGGAGGTAAGGCCTGTCCATGGGTGCAGAGGAGGTGATGCTTTTCTGGTGGGGGGTTGCAGAAGAGGCCTGTTCTGTGGTGTGGTGCCGTGCAGAGGAGGTGAGGCCTGTCAGGGAAGGGGGTGCTGCAGGCGAGGCCTGTCCAAGGTAGTGCAGAGGAGGTGAGGCCTGTCCAGAGCTGGGGGGTGCAGAATAAGTGAGGGCTGTCCAGGGGGGTGCGCAGGAAGTGAGGCCTTATAGTGGGGTGCAGAGGAGGTTAGGAATGTCCAAGGGGTGCAAAGGAGGTGAGGTCTGTCCAGGGGTGCAGAGGAGGTGGGGCCTGTCCATGGAGCTGCATTGTAGGTGAGGAACGTCCAGGGGGTGTGCAGTGGAGGGGAGGCCTGTCCAGGGGGGTGCAGTGGAGGGGAGGTCTGTCCAGGGGTGCAGAGGAGGTGAGGCCTGGTCAGGGGTGCAGAGGAAGTGAGGCCTGTCCAGGGGTGCAGAGGAGGTGAGACCGGTCCAGGGGTGCAGAGGAGGTAAGGCCTGTTCTGTCCAGGGGGGTGCAGCCTAGGTGAGACCTGTCCGGGTGGTACAGAGAAGGCGAGACCTCTGGAGAGGGGGTGAGGGGCAAAGGAGGTGAGACCTGTGGAGAGGGGGGAGGGGCAGAGGAGGTGAGACCTGTCCTGCCGGGGGGGGGGGTTAGAAGAGGTGAAGCCTGTCCAGGGGGAGGCACAAAGAAGGTGAGGCCTGTCCAGCAGGTACAGAGGAGGGAGGACTGTCCATGGGATGTAGAGGGGGTGAGGCCTGTTTGGAGGTAGGTGCAGAGGAGGCGAGACCTGTCGGGGGATGCAGAGGAAGCAAGGCCTGTCCAGGGGGCTCTGAGGAGGTGAGTGAGGCCTGTCCAGGGGGGTGTAGAGGAGGTGAGGCCTGTCTATGGGTGCAGAGGGGAAGAGGCCTGTTCAAGAGGGTGTAGAGGAGGTGAGGCCTGTCCTGTGTTTGGATGGTTCAAAGGAGGTGGGGCCTCTCCAGGAGGGATGCAGTGGAGATGAGGCCTGTTCGTCCAGGCGGGGTGGTCGAGAGCTGAGTTTAAGTTTGTTAATTGTTCTCCCAAGAGATTTGTGGAATGAGTGTAAGTTGCTTGTAAACTGGCCAATTGAAGAGCCACAGAGTGAAGCGCCTCAAAATATTTTATTATATAGTACAAGAGATTAATGCAGAGTTACAGTAAAAGAGGGCGCATCTTTTAGCGTTGCATCCAGAGGTTAGTTCACATATCCAGCAAAATGTGAGGGGCTGCAGACTAACATTCTGGAAGAGATTTTGTTTTACGCAAAGTTCTGTAGTGAGAATTTTGTTACTAAGCAGAAAAATATCAAAAAAAAATAATGATGGCTCAGACAAAAATGTTCCAAAGGGGTGACGTAAGCGCTTCTCACGGATTGTATTCTTGTTTTGATTCCGGGTTTGTTGCTGGTGTGAATGTGGATATGCACGGCGTTGGGGTGCAGAGTAATGATGTTCAGTATGTGCAAGGAGGAAATGTTGTTCCTCTGGGTCAGGGCCAGACTGGGAACCCAACCAGGCCTGACAATTTTGACGGCCCAGCTCCTGCCTCTTTTGTTGCTGGGGGTGATATAGCAGCACCAGAGCAAAACCAGCCCCCAGTAACAAATAGGTTTCCTAGCACTGAAGAATCGGCCCCACTCTTCCAGCCCCCCGGGGAAACACCCGAAGCCCGTTACGGCCAGTCCGGCCCTGCTCAGGGTGTAGGTTTTACTGACAGTGGCAATTGAAATACCTCAAACACTAATAGTGTGCAGAATAAGACACCGTCCTTGCGATGTTTGCAGGAACCTGGGAAACTGGAACAAGAATCAGATGGCCAGAATGAGATGTCACAGTCAATGGTCCCAGCCCAACTGTCCTCTGTGCCGAGCATGCAGAGTCAAAGGCAGATATATTGGAACATGCCTTTAGGCCCGATGGTCCCACAGCCCAGTGCAGAATAGAACGCCAAATTCTCAACAATTTCAGTATTTCAACAAAATCCTTCAGTGATTAATAAGGATTTTCCACAACTTCCTCCTACACTAGGAGTTTCTACTGGAATGAATCGGACTCAATGACGGTGCCTGAGACGGGAGAAGGATTGCATGCTTAGTGCAGTCCTGGAGGTCACCCAGAGTGGCTCTTTTGTAGAAGAAGTAAATGGGAATCCAGCATCTCTTTTAATCAATAAATGTGCCTCCCGTTCCACAGTCAGACTGACGGGAGCTCACGACCCACCCCTCTTGGGAAAAGAGTCCAATTTGTAGGCGTTTCTAATAAACAACTAATAAGCTGTCAGCAAATATTCCCGTACAAATTGGGTCAATGATGAATGGCCAGAAACGTATATTGTAATTAAGATCCATTTATTATGTTAGGGAATTACCTTGTAAAATGACTCGTGGCTTTTTGGGGAAGAGTCACCATTAATTATTCATTGTGTAGGTGTGGTTTATTAAATTACATTTTGTTGTGCCATGTTTTCATGAACATTCATTGATTGCTGTCATTTTTACCTCATCGTGAACCATGTCAATAATGTGTTCTTTCTGTCTAAAAACTTAAGAACTTTTCCTTGATTCCTAACTGAGCAGATTCTATGTCAGTTTGCTATTTGATATTATAAAAAAATGTTTTCTTATATCTTTGCACACATTTGTTGTGTGTGGTCTGTCTATTGACTTTACAGCTAGAGTTATTTCCGAGTCTGGCTTTTCATATACTTTAGCAGTTACCTTTATGTGATTCTCCTGCAAATATTATGATAATTATTTCTTTGACTGAGTAACCATGTTTATGCCTTCAGTAATTATTTGAAACTTTTAATATAGCTTTGAAGCTTGTTGTAGCTCCAAAGGCAAGGGCCTTTACCAAGGGAGCGGTCCTTTAATGGGCAGTTTTGCCTGCGACTGCTGACTATAAGGCCATTACACTGTTTGCCCCATGAGGGTAGAATGTGTTAATCCATAAAACAACGGTGTCCCAGAGACAGAGGGGGTTGAAACACCTCCGGTACTCTGAAACCTTTGTTTCAAAGCTGTTGCTGTGAAACTTGAACAGTTAACAGCCGCATTCGGGACACGGCGGTTAATTGTTGAACATTCACAGCAATAGCTGTTAAAGGAGGCTAAAGTCAGACTCTGGTTCTCCCTGGGCTTGGTTGTTTTGTAAATCCAGGACGGTTATTTGTAAAATGTGGTAAAGTGTGATTGTCGTCTGATGCAAAATTATTTCTTTACTTCCTTTCAAGTTATTCTGGGATGACAGGCAGTACAGCGTGGCTGCCACCCTTGGGGGAACGAAAAAAATAATTGTCAGGTAAAGATTCCTCTGACTCTATATTTCCTTTTCCCCTGGCTTTTTCCACGGTTTGCCAATTGTATGGAGGGAAGTGAGTGTTTCACTCTTGCTGCTCTACTCCACTTCCTGTCCCAGATCGATGGGCAGCGCTCTAGTTATTCCTGACTGGCCCAGCTATTTAATCTGAATGCCGGGCCGGACTCTCCGTGAACGCACGCAGCAGGCACGCCTGTCTGTGTCCGTCTGTGCCAAGTTTACGCCTTGTGCCAGGGACGCTGTCCTTTTTATTGTAGACCCTGGTAAGCCCCGTGTTTACCCAAGAGGACAGCTCTTGGAGCTTCAAGGACAGAAGGATAGAAGGATGTGCACTGCAGGTCGATGAACTGTGAGCATTGGCCTAGTAGGGAAGTGTGGCTCAATGGTTAGAGCAGCAGACCCTGATGTAGAGGTCTGGCCCGGGACCAGGGTTCAATTCCCGCCTCGGCGGGTCTTGGGCTCAATTTCCTCGGACCTGATAATTCTCGCCTCGTGCCTATTCTAATCATGGGTCCCACTCTGCAACTCTGGGCAATAGCTTGCATAATCTCCACAACGGCCCCAACAGCGCTGGGATGCCTGGCTTCACCTTGGGGGTGCTCAGGAGTGGACATTTCACAGGGAAAAGCCAGGAAGGGTTCCATAGTGGTATGCGTTACAGCGCCAGGACACCCATGGGTATTAGTGCGCTTTACAAGTACAAATTACATTTACATTTACATTTACACTTTACATATGAGTGTGTTAACTGTAAGACAGTCATTCTATTGGGGGTAGCTAAAAAACCCAAGGGGAAACGTGTCAGCCGTACCCTCACCCATGAAACAGTCCTTTTCAGGGTATCTCCTGATCTCTGATTAAACATAGAGCAGAATTTAATGATTTTGTCTCCTCCCGTAGGCTTGATTGGGTATTTATTGATGAAACCTGGTCTAGAGATTGCTCAGAGCCTGACCTGGTGGAGGCCATCCCCTCAGGGTATGCTCTGTCCAGACTTGATAGGGGGGGTTAGGAGTATTTTATAAAGACACCTTCTCGTGCTTCACTGAGGCCCTCACCACTCCCTCAGATCCCTATCAGGCCCTATATTTCTCCTTAAAGATCCTACCCACTGATAGTTTTGTGGGAGTGGTCAGTTACCGGCCTCCCGGACCCAGAGGAATGTTTAATCAGGACTTCAGCAATCGGATTGAGCCTTATTTGGCTAGATCCAATGTCACTCTTTTGGGTGATTTTAACTTCCATTTGGAGAAAACTCTGTGCTCTGAAACACAGGTTTTCCTGGAAGCTATGGACTCCTGTGGCCTTCCTCAGCTGGTGAGGAGCCCCTCTCATACAACGGGACACATTCTGGACAGGATCTTCCCTAACGATCCGAGGATGGAGGTGAATGATCCCATCCCACTCTCTTGGTCTGATCATAATCCCGTTCCATTTTTTCTGCAAATTGCAGAATCCCACCCAGATCCAATTTTAAGAAAAGGGTGGCGATGAAGAGAAACCGAAGCCGCATAAATAAGGAAGATCTTCACAATTAAGCTCAGGAGTTATTGCTGTCTCCCCCACCTAGTTGTTAACTCAATCTATGATGATTTTTCCAACTGGCTCTTGGCGGCTCTGGACTCTCTTGCACCTCTTAAGAAGCATTATGTGGCCAGAAAACGCCCTTCAGCGCCCTGGTTCACCGAAAGGTTGAGAAACCTTAGGCAGGTATGCCGACAGCAGGAAAAAATATGGCGCCGTGAGCTTATCCCAGCCGAAAGGGACCTGCATAAACTCAGATTGAAGGAATATAGGCTAGCTATTAATGAGGAAAAGATTATCTACTATTCCAAGATGACGAAATCCATTAAATCCCAGAGGGAACTCTTCACTGTGATTAATTCCCTCCTAGCCCCCTCGGCCTCTGCCAACACCGAGGTCTCCCAGGAGCTACGTGATAAAAGGGCATGCTTTTATACTGACAAAATCAAGGACATATATACCTCCCTGGAGATATCCAATGTCGTAGGGTCAAAGGCGGATCGTCCTTTGGATTCTCTGGTAGCTCCTCCAAAGGATTGCCGCTTGAGCGCCTTTCCCCCTATACTTCAAGATGACACGGAGCGGAAGGTAAGGGGAATTAGATATGGCTCCCCTATGGAGCCCTGTCCCCTGAAGATCCTGAATCTAGGAATGGAAGCTATTGTTCCTCCTTTGACCGTAGTTCTTAATGCCATTATTACTTCTGGCCAGTATCAGACTGCCTGGAAAATGGCTGTGGTTAAACCTCTCTTAAAGAAGCCCTCTCTGGATCCGGCGGAACTAAAGAACTACAGTTCAATTTCCTGTTGCCCGTCCCAGCTAAAATCTTGGGGAAACACCTGAACCTCCATCTTGAGGTGCCGGGTTTTTAGGGACCCGGTGGTGCCATGGGACCACACCCGAAGACCTCTGAGTTCTCCCTGTTCTGGACTTACAGAAACACAGAGTCTTCTAGTTGAAGTCAGAGATCGAGTTTTATTGGCTGCAACCAAGTACATGTGTCCTAGAAGTACGACAGCACGGGCCGTAAGTTCTCAGGAGACTGTTCGTTTTTACAGAACCAGCCTTCTCCTTATATGCATAAATAACAGCTGCAGGCAAGAATTCTTGAGTTTATGATATGGTTATACACATATTTCTACAACAATACAAAGAGCGAAGTCATGCTGGTCAGCACATTTTTAGATGTCCAGTTGGTGATGGATTACCCCGCCAGATCCAGAACTCCCATCAGATATCGATGAAACATCAATAAGGTCGAGCACCCTCCCATCATAAAACGGGTCATAAACAAGAATCATGGACAGGTGTATGTGTATGGAAAACAGTGTCTGTATGTAGTGAATGGTTTATGACATGTTGTGCCTTGATGATATCTTGCTCGGCCACTGGGCGAGGAGCTGCCCAAACAGGGTTGGCTGGAGGCAGTGGAGTCAGCTCGGCCAGGTCATGGGGAAGTCAGCTACGGTGGACGTGTCCTTTTAGATCAAACTCGGTCTTAATCAATTGACTATATGAGGGCAAGTCATAAGATGGATGCCGTTTACAAAATGGAGTCTGAGGGTTCGGGACGGAAACCACGATTTAAGGGTGTTAGCATCACTCAATCATGACGCAAATGCATAGGGATAATGTCCTAATCATTACCGGTTCGTAGATACCAAATTCGTCACGGTATGACGATATTTTATAACACGGGTGTTGGACCCCGATATCTGTGAAACAGCAGGGTCCAAATTTACAGTACCACAATCTTAGCACCTATCTGGAGGATCATCAGTTGCTCGATGGCTCGCAACATGGGGTCAGAAGTGAGCACAGTACCGAGACGGTGTTAACCGTTGTTTTTAACAACATTCGGCAACAGCTCGACGCAGGTCACACCACCTTACTGACCCTTCTGTACCTAACGGCAGCCTTCGAGACCATCTCTCCCCTTAGATTGGCTGGGAGGCTCCGGGAAATAGGGATCGAGTGCTACGCCCTTAATTTGCTTACTTCTTTCATTACGGAACAGGCTCAAAGAGTTACGATGGGTCAATTCCTTTCTGCTCCTAAACGGCTTTTCTGCGGAGTTCCCCAGGGATCCTCATTGAATCCCGCCCTTTTAACCTTTATGTAGCCCCGCTTGCCAGGGTTGTAAGATCTTTTGGCCTAGAAGTGTTATCCCATGCTGAAGACACTCAAATCATGATTAGCATCACGGAGAGTGTTGAAGCATCAGTAGCAAATGTTAAAAACTGCATGCAGGTGGTAGCTGCATGGATGGTAGAGAACTATCTAAGACTCAATGGGGATAAAACTGAGATTTTAATTTTTGGAGACCATCAGGAGATTTGGTCCAGGGCCTGGAAGCCAGATACGCTTGGATCTGGCCCTCACCCTGGCCTCAGTGCCGAAAATCAAGGCATCATAGTTGATACCTCCCTCTCCTTGGGCCCCCAAATAAATAGAAGTCTCCACCTGCTTCGGAATGATAAGAACTCTCAGAAAGATATGTCAATTTCTCTCCCCCTCCACGCGGAAACAGGCAGTGGTGGCCCTTGTGTTGTCCAGATTGGATTACTGCAATGTCCTTTATGTAGGGATCTGTTAGGGTCTCCTACACCGACTCCAACTTGTGCAGAATGCTGCTGCCAGGCTGGTGATGGGCCTTCCTAAATTCCACTCTGTTGCGGCTACCATCAAGAGCCTTCCTTGGCTTCCTTTGGGTCGGAGAATTGAGTTTAAAGTAATTCGGTGACTGTGCCTAGATTCAGAAAATCTAGATGGGGGAGGTCCTTTTCGCTTGCTGCGGACAATTTGTTGAACTCCCTTCCTCTTTCAATTTCGATTCTGGAAACTCATTCCGTAAGGCCTTGAAGGCCTGGCTCTTTACCAATACGACTCTGTAAGCCCTCTATCTATGGACACCCCTAATCATGACACTGATTGTAAAGGAGTGCGGGGGTAACCGGAGATAGAACGTGAGATGGTACGGGAAAGTTCTGATAAAACGCGTAAAGCGGATTATAATGATGCTTTTAAATAGCCAACGAACACTAGTCACAGTAAGCGGGGTATGGGGTTTAATTCTTCGATTGCTTAAACTGGAACAGAGATTAGATGGAGGGCTCAGGGGAAAACTGGGGGTCTTGATGTACTTTAAAGTTTCCCCAAAGGATGCGATTGCCAATCCACTAACATGTAAGTTATATTAACGGTTTAGTTTTCCACATCAAAAAGGGAGCTACGTGATGTATTAAATTGAGGCGGGTATTGTGACCGAGCTGTGGAGTTTGAAAAATGAGCAATGAAATGTTGCACACTGTTTGACTGTTGTAGTAGATAGCACTGATAAATGACGCTTTACACTTGGCTTGATGCTTATGTACAGAAACTTAGAAGTTGGATTTTATTCATAGTTGTGTATATATTTTCCCCCAGATAAACCCCTGACGAAGGGTAATCCCGAAATGCATTGAGTGTTCTTGAATAAATTGTGACCTGTGGAAACACGTTTCTCCTGTGTTGTTGTGAAAAGACGTTGACAAAGAAATGAAATGAGTAAAATAAATCGAAGAAAACAAAGGATAAAAAGATTGATACAAATGGAGTAAATATGGATTAACGGAAGTATAACATGAGTTTGATTTATTGGACTTATTTGAAGGCACGGCTGTGAAGCTTGACCGGGTCAAATTTGGCTCCTCTTCAGTTTGGCTTCACAATTGCAGCGCAATTGGGCGGAGCGCGGAGCAAGCTTGCACGCCGAACAAAGGTTGAAAATGAATGAATATGGAGAAAGCTAGAAGCGAACAACAAAATAAGGTGTGCATCTCACCAAAACTGTCTTTGCAATGAATGTTCATTGACCCTCATTTTTGGAGCTGGGTAACTATTTTGAAGGGCCTCAGCAAACATTGACAATTTTTTCGCCTGAAAAGTCTGTGTGATGAGAAGATCGACTTGAATTCTGTTTTTGGCTTTCACCAGACTAAAGGGGGGCAGCCCCGTCAATTGAAAGTGAAAGAAAACAATCACAGTCAGCACTGCCGACTGCGCCTCATTGCTACCTAGGCTTGGGCGTGCACAGCATCATCTGATGTGGCTAAAACTCCCCCTAATATGTCTCAACCTCACTAGGCCCTCAGTAACCAGGTAACGGTCAGCCAATGCCCATCAGGTAAACAAGCATTGGCATGCTCACCATCTCTGAGAGGATGAATTTCAGTCAGCTAAAGCTTAACCACAGCAAGACAGAGTTGGTCTTAACAGGAGGGTCCTCAAACCCTTGGAGTTCCAGCTTTTGGCCCCAAGCTCTTGGCCCTCGACCTTGCCCGGTCAAGTCCGTGAGGAGCCTTGGTGTCATCATTTCTAGTAACCTCTCGATGAGACCTCAAATCAACACCGTTACCTCGGCCTGCTTTTACCACCTACGCAGAATTTGTAAAATCCGAAGGTTCTTATCTATAGAGGCTCTTATACTTGTTATAATGGCCCTTGTCACCTCTCGCATTGACTATGCCAACTGCTTGTATGTGGGGATTCCTGCTTGCCACCTCCATCGGCTCCAGCTGGTACAAAATTAGCCGGCCATATTGGTTTTCCAACAGCCAAAGCACCAACATGTCATGCCCCTGTTGAAGAGATTGCATTGGCTTCCGGTCGCTTCCCGCTGTATTTTCAAAATGGGCTGTACTGTCTTTAAGTCTCCCTTTGCCCTTGCCCCTGCTTTCACTTCCCTCAGTCTTAAACGTCACATCCCCTCGAGGCATCTTAGGTCTTCTGCCACAACCTCTTAATCACCCCTAGGATCAAACGTAAAAAACATGGTGGTTCTTGTTTCTCGTTTCTTGCTCCTTTTACCTGGAATTCCCTCCCTCTTTCAATCTGACTCTCTCCTGACTATATCACTTTCCGTAAATCTCTTAAAACTTATCTTTTTCAGTTAGCTTATGATTAATCCCTCTGTCCACACCCTACTGCTCTGCTATCTCCGCTTGTCTTTGAGCGCCATGAAACCAATTGGTGTCCGTGCGCGGTAACACATTTTTTTAACATAACATAACATAACATAGCCAATAGGTCTCGCCTTTGGGACCTTATAAGTGTCTGACCCTTCTATCTACACTGATGTAATTAGAAACTTCTCCCCACCACCAATCCTGACGCGCGCTTTCAGGTCCGTATGGAGATAGGCCAAAAAATGAACAAGGGCCTCATCCAGTCCATATTCTAAAAGGATGAACCATAGACAGGACCTATTGACAGAATCGAAAGCTGAGGACTGGTCCATAAAAGCTAAGTAAAGTAGCGAGTGCTGTGCAATAGTGTACTTCCCTATGATCAAATTAAGATTAAGACTTTGCTCGTTTGTGCAAACTTTACCCCTGAAACCTAGTTGGCATTGTTCTAAAATCTGATTGGCCTCTGTCCAGGTTAAAAGTTTTGAGTATAAAACGCTGCCTAAAATTTTAAGGGTGTTATCTATGAGGGAGATCGGTCTACAGCAAGGTTGTGTGCGATCGTCCTTTTTAGGTCGAGGGACCTATAAGCTGCGCAAAGCGCAGCTTCCGGTCCGGAGATTTAATGTTACTTAGTAGGGCTTTAGAACCCGCCTCCCTGCCCTGTCTCTCCTCCATTGGCTGGCTTCCAAAACGGAGGCCAGCCATTGGAGGAGAGAGCCGTCCCTCCAAAGAAGCTTCGTCTTTTTCGGATTTGGGGGCGTAAGTTTTGCTGTTTTTTAGACAGTGACATTGTCTGTCACTCAAAACAGCAAAACACGCCCCCAAATCCGAAAAATTTCAGAAGTTTGAGGCCGCCATTTTGTTTCCTTCGCAGTGAAGGTGAGCCGTTCCTCGCTGTCCTCTTGCCTTCTTCCCCCTGCCTTCTGCCCCGCTGTCCGTGTATGTTTCCCGCCCCCCTCCCGCTGTCCGTGTCTTTTTCCCGCCCCCTCCCGCTGATGAGGTCGCCAGGGCTGAGAGCCCGGGCTGCTGGGAAGCGAGACGGGCTGTGGGGAGCCGGGAACTGTCCGTGTATGTTTCCCGCCCAGGTTCAGCGCTAGGTGCCTGCTCCCAATGTCTCTTACTATGCCCGGCGCGACTTTCTGCAGCAAGGTAAGGTTGAGGAGGTAAATTTCCCAGTGACATTGAGTCATCAAGTAACCGTCATAAAATCTATCTTAGAAGGTAGCGCATAGGGTTTTACAAGGCAAGTGCACAAGAAAAGTCAGCTTGGCTCAAATTAAATGAAAGAGTGCCAGGACTACAAGTCACAGAATGCATTTGGTAGACCAATGAAAGACTCTGTCTGGAAACATACTGGATCCCAGTGACATAAAGCCACCTGGTAACACAACTAAATAAGCATATTTTATGTCCAAAATAAATGTTTAACAACTACATGCCAGGCATATATTGCAGAAATATTGCTCATCTGAAAACACAGGCTCGCGCTCTGTCGCCTCTTCCTGCTTTGCTCGGCGCTTTCCAATTTATACTAATGAGCAATTCTTTTAACAGCTGCCAGTTTTTCCAATTCTGCGGTAATCTCGTCTTTTTTTCATATTTTTTTTACTGTCAGCGAGTGGGTGTGTGGATGAGCGGGTGGGTGGTCAGCCAGCTTTAGAGCGCAGTCTGCAGCTAACAGATGGAAGGGGAATTTGTTCCAAATCCCTCATGCGCTATCTGTTTGTATTTATGCAAATCATCTTTGCACCTGTGCTGGGAGAGAAAAAAAAGGCATCCCAGCTTCCCCCCCCCCAAATCCCCCCCCCCCCCCCCCCCCCCACAGAGGAACAAAGGCGGCAGTGGTTACAAAATGGAGATCGCGCGGAAGGGGCGCGAGCCTTCGCGCTGAATGAATGCTGATCTGGGTCTGCGCGCAAGAGACAGTGCTCGGTGGTGGAATGTTAGATCAGGTCTCTAACAACAGAGTATCCAGGCACGCCCAAAAATCATTTCATTAATTTATTTTACATCATAGTGTGTGGTGTGTCACAAATCCCGTTCCCTGGTTCACGAGGGGTCAACACGTAGCAAAATGCACAAGCTTGCTGCTGCCGAAATGATGTTTCTTTTATTTTGTTATGTTTCTGTAGGCTTTCGTGAGCGTTCACTGAGTGGTCACTGTGAGTGCCTTCTACAAAAAAGCTAAAAGCAGGAAATGGTTACCATATAGCTACATGTTAGTGGGACCCATATTACCCTGTCCTGGTTGTCCTTTAAAAAAAAAATCATCATGCTCACGTCGGAACGTGAAAATATGCACTGAAAACATCTTCCAAACCAGACTGCCAAAGCCTTGACCTCACATAAATTTCTCCCTAGAAGTTCAACTAATCATGCGCTTGGTCTACAGATAGTCTAGGGTTGGAGTTACAACAGAGCTCCTGCGTTGCCCATGGGAAAGTACCTAAAGCAATCTAGAGTTTTTCCCTGCACTCTGTAACATTACTCCAAGTTCCAGAATGCAAAGGAAAAACCTAGACTGAATGGGATCCTCACGCATGGACCATGAAAGTTTAATAGCTCTGGTTAGAATAGTAAATTTACTGATGTGTGGAGGTGAGAGGGGGTGGTGGTGGCCTAGGAAATGGACAAGTGGCTGAGTTAACATGTAAACACCACCAGATCCACTTCTCTGGCACCCCTTTACCAAGGCCCCAGGTACTACCTAGTGAGAGGTTTGCATTTCACATCCGCTTAAAGCAAAGAGTCTCTGAAATTTTTAACACCAGTTGTAGATCACGTACTGCTGTGCAAAATGTAACGATTTACAAAGAATTGCTACAGACTCCAGTCTATGACCACATCTTCAAGACCAGGCCGTGGGGTTCCTAACACCAAAAGCTTACAGCTTCACCACAAAAAACAAACAAGCGAGCAATGGATGTAAAAAACCTCGAAAACGTCCTTTTTAGGTCGAGGGACCGTAGGGCTCTGGATCCTCATCAAACTGAACTCAGATTTTAAAGCGCTACAGTATGCTTAACTCAGTAATCCCTACATGGCCACGCTCCTGGGTAGTTGATTTGTTTATATATGTCCAAAGAAGGTCTAGAAGGGCTGGATCAATGCCACTGACTACATATATTATTCACTTTAAATTAATTGTGGTAATTTTTTCATTATAAGTATTTCCATATATACGGTTGAAAAATAGCACAAGGCGAGGATAATGAAATTCAACAGTACTGCAAAAGCATGGCTTACATTACAAACAAAGTCTTGCAGTTGCCCATTGTAAATGACAATGCCATTTATTTAACGATTAAGCTATTGGCAATGTAAATGACAATGCCATTTATTTATGATTTAAAGAAAAAAAGAATGTCATGAGCAATGCCAATAGCTCTACCTTTAATGATGCTGAGACCATTGCATTTTAAATGCTTGTTAAAAATGGGAACGATCGTGCTAGTAGACCATGTCTTAGGCATTGGGGCATTGGTTAGAATATTAAAAACAGTGGGGCCCAAAAATCTGGTTTTTATTTAATAAGATCGATGTACAACCCATCAGGGCCTGGAGTTTTATTGCCCGCACTCTCACGTATAGCCTCCTCAACCTCGTTTATTGATAATGAGACTCCAGGTGGCACCCTGTTAATAAAAGGGTCGGATTCAAAAGCAGGCTCTTGGTAAATAGTGGAAAAGTGACTTTTCCAGGTAGCGCTCATTATGTTGCAGCTGATGGGAGAGAACGGTTGTTCCATTGATCATAACTCTTTAATAGCAGTCCCAAATATATTCCCATTACTTAAGCTGGCAACATTAATGAGCGCACCCCAGTGCTCACCTAATAACTGTTCCTTCCTATTAGCAATAGCCTGCTTATATGTCAACCGTAAGGACTTGACCAAATCATTACACCTAGGGCTTTGAGATAGGGCCTTGCAGAGCTTCCTGTTGACAATTGAGCACTCCTGATTGAACCATCTAGATCGTGCAGTACTGTGCAAATGGGTTTAGACAGCAAGGATTTAATGGCTCCACTGAGTTTGGTAAAGGCGCTGATAGCCTCTGGGTGTGCAACAGGGCCTCTAAACAGATGTTAATAAGATTCATGTTTCCACTAACCAGTTTAGAGTACAACCTTGCAACATTCCAGCTTAAGATGAGGAGGTCTGAACTTGCTGAGGCCTTCGTTTGCATAGGGGGGAAAAGTGGGTTGTGGGAATAGTACACTCAGTTACTGGCAGGGTATGAGGTAACCTAATATCAGGATCAGTATTTTCCGCAAAAGTTGATAGTCAGTCTTGGGTCTCTAATCCAGATAAGGCCTGGAACCTATTAGAGGTAGTAATTCAAGAGTAATTGTTGGTGAAAGGAGCATGACTTGGTTTGTAGAAATAACCAAGGGGTAGTGCGCTTATGTTAGTGCTATTAGGTGTTATGAATTCGCAACCCCTTAGTAGGTGTCTCGCCAAAGAAGGTCTGCGAAAGTTAATTACAATACTTTACACTGGAACAGACTCCCACCTAGCTTGCGGCCGGAGACATCAGAATTGGTGTTTCGTAAACAACTGAAAACATACCTCTTCCCTTCAGGGTAGAGGGGGGTGGGCTCCTCTGTGGGGATAGAGATAGAGATACTTGGTACTCTTAACTATTGCTAGCCGTATCATAGAGCGGGGACACACTGGCCTTAGTGTAACCAGGAGCTTTAAAAATGTCTTCTTATTATTATTATTATTACCCTTCGATATTTTTTGTAGATGCACTGACTCACCCAACCCTGCGTGCCATAATAATATCCTTTATTTCGGATATATGGAAGCTTCTATGCCTTGATAGCCAGTCCGCACATTTATTGCGTAGCTGGTCCCATGACTCATGCTGATCCCTCTTTAAAGTAGGTACTCCTGCCAGTACCAACACATAAGGGCAAGCAGCGGGCGGCAGACTCAGGACATCCTGATTAGCCATTCATACTTGGGGCGGCAGGAACATTAATGAACGAGGTACTAGACAACCTGTTCTGATTCGAGCCCCTGGGACTGTTTAACCTATTAGACCCATCCCTTGGTATTTGAAATGGTTATTGGTATAGGGGTGTTGGGGGACCCTTTCCTATCTATGGGCAATTGAGGCAGCCCTTGGATTGATCGTATATCGGGTGAAGGGTGATTGCGGGAGCAGTAACTCTGGCGGTTTGCAACACAATTTCGGCATCAAAAATACTCATACCAACACCTACACTATCGATGGCCCTGCTCCCATCAACCTCTTTGATTTCGGCCACCTTTTCCCCCCACTGTCCCCTTAAAACGTTTGGCTACTAAAATAGCCACCCGCCTTCTTATCCAGGGTGGATGAAAAGAACAGCTGGGGAAAGAGTTGTGACCTCATTCTATGCCAGTCTTTGGAGAGGAGCTGTGTCTTTTGGAGGAGGCACACATCTCCCTCCATGTTATCCAGGTAGGAAAGGATGGATCTCCTTTTATTGGGATTGTTGAGACCTCTCTCATTGAGAGAGAGAATTTTCAGTGTGGGCTGGGAAATAGTGTGTCATAGTGAGTGCACCAGCTTTTGCCTGTATTTGGGTCCCTGTAATCCCTCTTACCCCTGAGCTCCCAACGTCTGCCCGGCCTCCATTGCCCTGTGATCCTCTCTTCAACTCCTTTAACCTGCATAACAGTTCTCCACCCTCACGTCCCTAACCCAAACTTAGAAACCCATTAACCTCAAATTGTCCAGGGCCCGCCATTCATACGTGCGCGTCCATGGAATTCGGAATAGTTGGGAATGTGTGTGGCCTGTTCCCCGTGTCTCTACACTCCCCGTGTCTCTACGCTCCCCACAGACTTCTTCGCCGCCCAACAAGCCTTGCAAATGTCACTTATCTGTCCCTCAGTCGTTCACGTGTCATCATGGGGGAATGTCTCCTTCGACAATGTCTTCAGCACTGCCAGTCTTTCTTGTGCCATGGTCTTGGGGTCCGGTCTCGTTGCTCACTCTGTTGTACGCCTCCCGTAGACCTTATGCCATCTTTCTCGAGGAGTTTTATTTTGTGGGCCCTCTATCTCCTCCTGGATTGGATTCTCGATGCCCAGCACCTGGCAAGTGTCCTGCATGGATCTGAGCTGGAGGAGTTTGCCCTGCCATATGAAAATCAGCCAGAACGGGTGACCCAAAGAATACGGTATACCTTGATTTTGAAGACGCGTGGTTGCCACTCGGAACACCCAACACTTTTGAAGGGGTATTAGAGCCAGGTCCTGGTACAAAGCTATAGAGTGGTCCTGATATCTTAGTGGTTGCTTGTCCCTGGCAGTACGTAGTGTACACTCTTTTAGTTGAAAGTCTGGAATGTAAGCCAAAATATCCGGTGGGGGTGCCCAGTATGCTCCTGAAGAGACCCTGCAGGTATTGTGTGATGTCTGGCCCTTCTTCTTTAGGTGGAACTTCCTTAACGCGGATGTTGATTCGCCAAGACCGATTCTCCAGTTCTTCTGTGTGTGCCTGGAGATCGCTATGTTGAGCCTTGAGCCGGAATATCTCTTGCTGTAGATGCTCCACCTCCTCTTCCCAGGCTTGCTCCTGATCCTCGAAGGAGGCCACACGATCCCCAACGGCATCGACGTCCCGCCTTATCATAAGGCGGGACGTTTATGCTGTTTGGGAACGTGTGGCCTCCATCGGTTATCTCCTTCATCTCCCCCGCTATTTCCCTTTTCAGCATCTGCAAGCATCTGCAAGTCGCCTCGTAATGCACCGAATAGCGACTCTAACAAGGCGTGGGTAACTGGGGCTTCAGAGGTGTCTACATCTTGGCTGATTTGTGTCGTTGGGGAGAGCCTCCCTTCTCCGCTGCCAGTCATCGTGAGCTTGGTCAGCATCTTTTTTAGATTCTGATCCTTCTTGCTTCTCGCTGAGGACATGGCTGCTATATCTCTTACCACATCACCAGACCAGCCTGCCTTGTTGTGGGGGACCCAGCCCCAGTGGGTGGCAGTCCCTGGGTTGTCCTCCCGCTGAGCTCCACTACGCTGTTGCTTGATGGTGAAGGCCAGAGTTGTCACTCCCTTTCAGTCTCGTCCGGGCCTTGCTGCCTTGAACCGTCTGCTATTGTCCTGCTGGGCATCTGCTGCTTGTTCTCAATACTCTAAGCAATTTGCGACCAAACGTGTAGTGAATCCCCCTGTAGGCCAGCATGCCTATCTGATCCTGGAGCACTAGATGTCTTTTTGGACCACTGCGGCTAATTCCTGCACTATGTGCTTGCAGGCCGTGGCCTCCAGTTTCCTCTGACTTGGCAGTCAGCTCCAGAGAGACTACTCTATGCCCGGGCCCCTCATCCTTTGGCACCTTGTGATTCTTACAGCTTTATAGTTCATATCTAATTCCCCTTAATGGATTTTGTCATTTTAGTGTCATTTTGTGCAATACATTTTACTTTATTTTTCTATTTCGGTTTGGGTTTTTTATTGTTTTGCATTTTGACTTTTACTTGTTTGGTTTCTGCATAAATATTTTACATATTACCTTAAGTTAAGCCTGCCTGTTCGGTGCTTAGGTACCAGGGGGTTGATCCTAGGTTAATTGAACGGCTTTGAAAGTTCACTCTGACAACGGTTGGGATTGTTCCTCATCTAAAGCAAATAATAATTCAGTTTCTTACAGAAACTATCTGAAATTATCTGCAAAACAGGCAGTTGATAACCTACCAGGGCTGAAACACCCTGTGGACAAATTGGAATATGGGACGAGTATTGTATGGCAATAGAACCTCTAAACAAATTCAGCTTGCAGATGAACCAAGAATCACACTTGAATGTCACAACTTTTAAAAACAAGGTAGTCAGGAAAGTGTGGCAAATATATTGCAGCTCTTTGCATTTTGACATCCCCAAGCAAATTTGAGAACAGAGTGGATGTATGTAGCAGAGACGAGTCTGTTCACCCAATGTGAGTGGTGATATCCGCTTGGCTGATCTGCCTGAAGGTATGATGCTGCTGACAGTAGCGTGTCTGCTAAAAGCGGTGGCGTGGCTGGTGGAACTATAAAGCCAAATAAGAGAACGTTATCTTCCGACACCGCAGTCTTCGTGACTGAGACCAGTAACACTGAAGACTCTGAGACTCACAGCGGTAATTTCTCCTTTCAGAGCGTTATTGCTGCAGATGGAGTGAAGCCAAGAAGTAAGCACATTACTAAGGTACCAACAAAGTTTAATATGTTTCATTTGTATTAACTGTTTCTCTTTTGAAGCATTTGGAAATGCATTTTCTAGTTGTGATGCTTTTTGTTTAGTTTTTTCTTGTAGGCTGTTACCTTTGGTTTAAAGGGAATGATGTTGTAGTGTGTGACTTTAATGCTGCAGTTTGCATTTCATTACCATCATTTGCTTACCCTGGAGAATTTCCAGGGTGTAGGAGGTTTGCTGTTTCAGGAGTTCTTTCTTCAGCTTCTGGGCAGTTGTCGCTCTGTGGCGATCTGTGGCCCTGTTTCTCTGCTCTTCTTGTAGCAGCGCCTATCAGAGCTTCATCCTCCCGCCAACGATAATAAGATGCCAGGCATCACCCAGCACACAACACAGTCTAAGATGGGCTACGTCTATCTGCTTGGCGTAGTTAGAGCGAGGATAAAGTTCTCCGGACCCATCAGGCTGTAAAAGTAACCTAAGGGCTTAAGATGAAATGAAGAGCTTACCTCCTTCCTGAGTGGCTCCAGACTGCTGTGTGCAGACCTGATAGCTGGCAGCACCCTGCAGTCTGTATGTATAAATAAGATTATGTTGGAAGTTACCTGCAATACAGTGGCAGGCAGCACCCTGCCATAGAGTAGGATTTCTCATAGTATTTTATTTCCCGACACATTAATGGAGATTGTCTTTTAACTGGCAGAAGAACAACACTGACCATACATTTTTCTGGGTTTGTCTTTAAAATGACGTACATATGAGGTATGGCATTTCGTTCTGCTGGAATAATAACACAAGTTATCTTGCACTCTATGTTGTTGCATGGAGTTTTGGCTGCAATGCATTCCATGTTTCATTCAAACATGCTTTCTACAGGGCACATACATGATTTGCTGCTGAATAGAAATACTGCTCCTGTGTACTGTGGCAGACTCAGAAATATTGAAAAACTTCATGATTTCTCTTTCAGCACTTCAAAGTAAAACCTAACAATTTTTGACTCAAATTTCAAAGCTTTATTCGATTATTAAAACCAATCATAAAAGCATACAGTATTAAAAATACAGAGTAAACAGAACGGGCAACACATATTACAGTAAACGAAACAGCTCAATTTAGGAACAAGTATGTCGGCCAGACAGTCGTTTCGTTTATAAACTTTATTCGACAGTTTAAAAAAACGTCATAAAAGTACACAGATAAAATCAGACATATAACATTACACAGGGGAAGTACATATCATCATGGTTTGGTTTCAGAGCACACAGATGTCAACCAATAGAAAAGGAAATAGTAGCTAAGAAACCATACTTTTTCTTGCAGCAACAGATTTCAGAATAAAGGTTGCGATAAAAAAACACAGATCCGGGCTAGCAAGTGAAAATAAAAATTTCATGGCATTTGATGTAGAAGACACAGAATATTTTTTAAATAACGGTTTCAGATAAAAAATACGTAGGGATTTATAAAGGGGGCAGATTAACATAAAATGCAGGGTACTTTGTTTGGTTAATCCATCACATGGACATGCAGAGGTTGAATAATTTTTCATCTTTGGAAAGGCCACAAGATTGTGGACGATACCTAGTCTAAATCTAGATAGGACGAATTGGTGGGATTGTCTGTAGATGATTTTAAGATAGGTAGGCAAACCAGAGCCCTCATTTACATTGGAGGAATAGAAAGCATGAGTTGAGTAATTACTTGTATCAGCTTTCCGTTTATCGGATTTTACCCTCAAAAATTCTTCTTTCACCTCCTTTTTGGATAAGGTAGTTGCAATTTCGGGGTCATTACATACATCCAAATCAAAGAGTTCTTTATAGGTAGTGGTCACATACTTTATCCATGGTATATTTTTGAAATTATCCAAAAGCAGACAATCTTTGATAATGCTCTTTGTGAAACTTGTTTCGTCCTTCAGCCAAATAGATCTCCATACCAGGAGAGGTCTCAATTCGATTAAATCGGCTATATGGTCCATCCTTAGTTCCTCATGGACCAGATAGGTAGATGCCGATGGTGGTAAACAGAGTAACCGTTTCAGAAACAGATTTTCCAGAGTTTGCAATTCTCTGCTAGGCCAGTGCCCCCATACCCCTGAACCGTAGAGCGCTATTGATGAACATCTGTGTCTATAAATATTTAACATTGCTGGGATCCGTCGGCTGCCCAGTTTGTTGGCAAAACGGAAGACACCTAGCGAAGCCTTCCGCATTCCTGGCTTTTATGTTAATTTGTTCTGGTGTCCATGAGCCCCGACTATTAAAAGTAATGCCCAGATAACAGAAGTTATCTACAACCTCAATTCTGTTTTCTTTAAAATAAAAAGACTTAAGGTGGTTCACCTTTTTGCCACAAACCATTATGAATGTTTTGGAGTTGTTAATTTTAAGTTTCTTACCCTGAATAAAATCATAAAAACAATTCATTAGCCGCTGGAGGCCAATTGGGGTTCTGGATATTAAAACAGTGTCGTCCGCATATAACAACACTGGAATAGCTAGGCCTCCTGCTTGCGGTGCATCAGCTTGGACCTGTTTTAATTCCTGTTCCATAGAATTAATAAAAAGGGAAAAAAGCAAGGGGGCCAATACGCACCCCTGCCTAATGCCTGATTTGACCATAATCTTTTTGGTACACTCTCCTGCTGGACCATATCGAATCTGGGCTGAAAGATTGGAGTATAACCTAGCTAAGAAATGGATAATAGCTGAGGGTGCTCCCATGTCGAGAAGGGTTGTCCACAGCAGGGAGTGGTTCACCAGGTCAAAGGCACTAGAGAGGACCGCAAAACAAAGGAACAAGGAGCCGGATTTAACCTTGGTATATTTCCCTATTAAATGGTTGAGGTTGATGCACTGGTCAATGGTCCCCAAGCCCTTTCTAAAACCATATTGGGATTGTGCCAGAATATTATTATCGGCCGCCCACTCCTTCAGGCGTAGCAGTAGAACCCGGCTCATGATTTTAAGGGAGGAATCTAGAAGGGAGATAGGGCGGTAGTTTTTGGCCTCCCCTCTGTCTCCCTTCTTGTAAATAGGAATAATAATTGATTCACTCCAAGTTGCCGGGGTGGAGTAATCGGTGGCAGCATTAAAGACCTGGGTCAATAATGGGCTCCAGAGGGCCAGATCGTGTTTGTAAAGATCTATCGGGACCCCGTCGGGTCCTGGGGCTTTACCTCCTTTACTGGAATTAATTGCCGTGACTACTTCTCGGATGGTAATTCCCAAGGCTGCGAAGTCAACAAGGGATTCATACAGATTTTATCATAAGACTCCTCATGAGGGTCAAAAATTCCGGTAAAATATCGGACCCAGCTATCTTCGCTTACTTGTGCGGTAAGTACTGGGAAATCTTCTTTCTGGAGGAATGGGGCATTAATTGTACTCCAAAACAATTTACAGTCCCGGAGAGCTGCGGCACTATCCAAATTGTCCCAGGCTTGTTCCCGGAGTTCGTTTTTCCTGCGTTTTAATTCTGTATTATAATTGGACCTCAAAGTTTTGACCACTTCCCTGTCTCTTGGGAGATTAGACAGCGCCTTCTTAAGAGTTTTTAGCGCCATTGTGCAAGCTTGGTCAAACCAGCCAACATTATCCCGTTTGGTATTGATCTTATTGTTAGTAAAAATTCTATTAACAATAATACCAAGTTCCTCAAAATCCGCTATAATACCCATAGGGGGGGCATTGATTTCCAGACAGCGGAGTATCTGTCTGGAACCACCTACCACAGCTGTACTATGTAGTTTCTCTGATTTTTCCGGACACCACTTTATCCGGGTTCCGTTAGGCCTACTTGGAACAATATCATCAACGACCCTGCCTGTAGGCGTATTTCTGGGACCCCAGGTAAGAATAGACATAGTTAGAGCTTTATGATCGCTCAAACAATAGTCCTTAATGATTGGCACTGTACAAAATGGCACCATAGGGGTTGAGATCATCAAATGATCAATAACAGACTCAGTATCCCTCCCTTTGAAAGTTGGGACAATATTGCCCATGTTATCAAGAGCTGGTTGGTGGATAACTAAGTCAAATTTTAACAGAAGGCTGTTAAGGGAAGTCCCATATGGGGAGTGTTGGAAATGTGCTAAATTCTCCCCCGAATCCCCATCAAACCCACAAACTGAGGTGTGAGAGTGCGGGCACGTTCTGATGTTAAAATCACCCCCCCATATGATGTCAAAAGATTTGTGGGATTTGTTACAGATTTTGTTCAGATAGGCTTCCAGTTCGTCCACGACTAGGGTACTGGTAGGATCAAATGTATTATTATAATGATTGATCAGTAAGGTGTTCCTACCCTTTTTGACTTGTAGTTCCAGAATTTGTGAATGTGTGCCAACAGTAGAGCATGATCTTACGGTTATCAGGAGATCTACCGATATTAGAACAAGCAGGCCCCCTTTTGCCCTCCCCATAACGGATTCCTGGGCAACACAATTATAAGAAACAAAACCATCAAAGTGAATGTCTATAGTAGACCATGTTTCCTGTAAACATAAAATATCAAACCCAAGAATAAGTTCCCTCCACCCTAGAGCCGAAGCTCTCTGACGCCACCCAGCTATATTCCAGCTCACCAAGGAATACCCTTGGTCACTTGGAGTAGATATCTCTTCTAAAGGAGTAATCATGGGCGAAAGCAATATACTTGTACATCCCCTATCAGCAATAACCCCGGCTGGCGGTGGAAGATGGACTTCAGTTGGTTTATCTGGAGTTAAGGGGATCAGATCGGGTAAATCAGGAGTTATTATACCACCCATTACCGGCAAGATGTTATGTTCCACAGTATCCCCGTTATCGAAAAAATTAGTCTCATTGGGTAGAGGGGGAACAGTGGTATATGCACTGGGTAGTCAGTCAACTCCTTCAAGCCCATCTAGACAGCTATATCGATTATAATTCCAGAAGGTGTTCTGCGGGGTCTGAAATTGGGGCAATTTGGGGTGTCTTGGATGAAAAGGCCTTCCCCTACGTTCAACCCTAGTCCAGTCGTTACTTCCATCATAATACATGGGATTAATAGGTGGGAAAAAAAAGGAGACAGGGAGAGTCTGGATAGTAGAATCTGATGACCTATTAACACCCGCACATATGTAAGACACAGTACGGGGATCTCTAAAACTGACAGTGATACAATCTCCCTTAATGGATTTTGGGGTTTTACCAATCCATGGTACCCTCCTCACCATAATAACTTCATTGTGCAGGTCGGTTCCAATTAAGCCATTTTATAACTTGGTTTTTAAGGGAACTAAAAGTTTCAGTTTCACCCCTATCTAATGGAGGTGCTCCTGCCAGGATTACCATAAACCGGTTGGCCTCCGGGGGGAGATCAGGCCGTCTAGTTCTTGGAGTTTTGAGATCCTTGGATGGGGGCCCTTGGGTATCAATAGACATAAGTGTAGGTGGGATATGCAAACCTGGGAGGGGGCCTGGAATAAGCTGTGGGGCAACTAGGCTAGCTGAATTAGAGACTTGGGGAACAGGTTGGGTGCTTACGGCCGTTGAAACAGGAATTTGGGACACAGTAGTTGGATGAATAATTTGGGGAGTGGGCATACTAGGAGGGAGACAAGAACTATTAGGCTTGGTGGAGTTAGCTAAAAGAATAGCAGTTGATTTCTCTATATTAGACATTCTGAAATCAAGCCTATCTAATTTGGCCTCTAATGGAAAGATAATAGATTTAAGTAGGGTAGCAATTTTATCCATAGAGATATCGTTACTGGGTGGGCACCCTTCACGGTTGGTATTCAACAATACAGATTCTCCATCTATTTTGGCTGTTTTAGATGCCCTCCCGGTATTTTTACCCTTTCTGTTATACTGTCTCTTCCGTTTCTTAATAGCCCCTTCTTTCTCCCCCTGAGTGGTAAGGTGGGTAGTGTTTCCATCATTTACAGAGGGAAAGGAAACATTTGCACAATCAGAGACAAGGCTAGAATCAGCTACAATAATAGAGGGATTTGATATAACAACAGAATCTACTCTTGGCGGAGGGACAGAATCAGGAAGTAAAAGTTGTGCATCCACCACAGGCAAGCAGTCAGTAGGTCTTTCTGGAGTTTTAGCGTTGGCTAAGGGGCCCATACTAGAACGTTTAAGAGTCATTAGTTCTTTGGACAATCGTTTCTCCAGTGTGACAATTTCTTTGTCAATAATGTTATTAGCCCTAGTAAGAAACTTCTCCATACCTCCTGCGGCAGAATGAGATCCTCCGGCCAACAGGGATTTACTCCTGGTTTCACGTCCGACCATGATCCACACAAAATTAGACGGCAGGAAGATTTAGAGGAGTAGCCCGGTCCGGTCACTGTCGGTCACGCAGGGGCACAAACGGGCCCGCTCTTGGCCCGGTCTTAGCCCGAGCTGCGTCCCGCGCTGCGGGAGACCAAACACTGTTTATAGTAATTGGAGAGGGGCAGGGGGTGGCGGGAGACCAAACACTGTTTATAGTAATTGGAGAGGGGCAGGGGGTGGAGCTACAGGGAGAGCGGACCGGAAGCTCGACTCGGTCTTGCAGGGACACCTGGGTCAGGTAGTCCCTGCATGCTCGCAGCCCTGTAGCGTTGCAGACCACCAGATTCAATCAGGAGTGCCCCCACAAGCAGCAAGCAACAGTCAGCTCTCAGACCCACAATGAAGCGGCACCCGCGGAGCGGGTGCCGCGAGCTTCGGGGAGCTGATACGGCAGGTGAGCATCCGCGGGTGCCGCGAGCTTCGGGGAGCTGATACGGCAGGTGAGCAGATGAGCGCAGGTCCAGCTATGCGCTTAGGCAGCAAACGAAGCGAAGTGTCCCAAAGGTCCAGGGCTATCCAGCTGATTTCAATGGTCCTCCAGTGGGCGGGGGGTGGAGCTACAGGGAGAGCGGACCGGAAGCTCGACTCGGTCTTGCAGGGACACCTGGGTCAGGTAGTCCCTGCACGCTCGCAGCCCTGTAGCGTTGCAGACCACCAGATTCAATCAGGAGTGCCCCCACAAGCAGCAAGCAACAGTCAGCTCTCAGACCCACAACGAAGCGGCACCCGCGGAGCGGGTGCGGCGAGCTTCGAGGAGCTGATACGGCAGGTGAGCAGATGAGCGCAGGTCCAGCTATGCGCTTAGGCAGCAAACGAAGCGAAGTGTCCCAGACAGTCAAATATTTATTAAAAAAAACAAGGTTAAAACACCAGGCTTTTCCTATGGGAGACAGCTTTTAGTATAAAGGTAGCGGTAAAAAAACAAATGTCCAACGTATCGAGTGCAAATAACAATTTCATCGCTTGGGCAGTAGTGAACACAGAATATTTCTTAAAAACAGGTTTGAGATAGTATAAACGAAGGTGCAGGTAAAGAGGGCAAATAAGCATAAAGTGCAATGTGCTTTGCTTTGTTGAGCCATCACAAGGGCAAGGGGTTGGGCTATAAATTTTCATCTGTGGGAAGGCCACCAGGTTATGGCCAATGCCTAATCTCAACCTAGTGAGAACAAACTGATGAGATTGTTTGGTAATGGCTTTTAAATACATAGGCATGCCCGAATGGACCGACATGTTAGAATGGTAGAAAACATGGGTTGACAAGTGGCTACATTGGACACTACGCAAGTTAGATTTGGTCCCTAGAAAAACGTTTTTAAGCTCCTTTTTAGGTACAGTGATAGCGCTCAGGGGCTCATCAAAAATATCAAGATTAAAGATTTCACTGTAAAAAGATGAAACATAATTTAACCAGGGGATCTTACGGACATTGTCCAACCGAAGGCAGTCTAAAATGATTTGCCTGGTAAAACCTGTCTCATCCTAAGCCCAAATTGACCTCCAGACCATAAGAGGTCTCAATCCCGTTAGATCTGAAAGATAGTCCAGCCCCACCTCTCTATGGCTCAGTTCAGTGGATGCCGAGGAGGGGAGGCAAAGGAGTCTTTTAAGGAACTGGTTCTCTGTAACTTGCAGATCCCTGTGGTTGCAGTAGCCCCATACACCTGAGCCGTATAAGGCAATAGATACACATCTATGCCTATAGATGTTTAACATGTCAGGGATGCGACGACTACCTAATTTAGATGCAAAGCGGAATACTCCGGAGGAGCTTTTGCCCATCTTGGCATTCACGTTTAAAATCTCTGGTGCCCAAGTCCCTCTGTTATTAAAAGTTATGCCGAGATAACAGAATTTGTCCACTACCTCTATTC
Organism: Lissotriton vulgaris; assembly: GCF_964263255.1. NCBI lineage: Eukaryota > Metazoa > Chordata > Amphibia > Caudata > Salamandridae > Lissotriton > Lissotriton vulgaris. The sequence goes on from NW_028251537.1 coordinate 296,977, forward strand.
TGTGATTGTTAAAATGAAATGGTTTAGAAAGTTTCATCTGTTTCCCGCAGGCCATAATGAAGGTCTTAGAGTTATTAATTTTTAGTTTTCTCCCCTTAATAAAATTGTAAAAATAGTTCATAAGGTTTTGGAGTCCATTCGGGGTACGCGAGAGTAGAACCGTACCATCAGCATATAGCTGGACCGGCACAGGGGAACCACCAACCTGTGGGGAATCTGCCTGTACCCTCTTCAATTCGGACTCCATAGAGTTTATAAAAAGGGAGAAAAGCAACGGGGCCAACACACAGCCTTGCCTTATGCCCGATTTAACCCTGATTTTCCTGGTACATTCCCCTGCCTGGCCAAAGCGGATCTGGGCTGATAATTTATTATAGAGTCTGGCCAGGAAGTATAATATTGCTGAAGGGGCTCCCATTTCCAATAGAGTGGACCATAACAAAGTATGATCCACTAGATCAAAGGCACTTGAGAGGTCAGCGAAACAGAGAAATAAAGAGCCCTGTTTCACTTTGGTGTATTTCCCGATGATAAGATCGAGATTAATACACTGCTCTGTTGTCCCAAGACCCTTACGGAAGCCATATTGAGATTCAGCTAGAATTTTATTGTCCTCCGCCCATTCCTCCAATCGCATCAGTAGGACCCTGCTCATAATCTTGAGTGAGGAATCCAGAAGGGAGATAGGGCGGTAGTTCTTAGCCTCTCCTCTATCTCCCTTCTTGTAGATCAGTAGAATTATGGATTCACTCCAGGTAGATGGTGTACTATCCCTAACTGAGGCATTAAACACCTGGGTCAGAAGCGGGCTCCAAAGTGCCAAGTTGGATTTATACAGGTCAACCGGGACCCCATCCGGTCCCGTTGCCTTCCCCCCTTTACTTTGACTGATGGCAATATCCACTTCTTGAAGAGTAATACCCAGGGATAGCTTAGGTTCATACAGGGCGGCAGAAGAGCTAGCACAGTCCTCCCCAGCCGGGTCAAAGATTTCTGTAAAATATAAAACCCAATTATCTTCGCTAACCTGAGCTGATAGTATAGGGAAGTCTTCCTTTACAAGAAAAGGGCTGTTGACCGTATTCCAAAAGAGCTTACTATCATGCAGTATTGCAGCTTTAGTCAGATCATCCCAGGCAAGCTCCCTTAGCTCATGTTTTCTACGTGTTAGGTGCTGTTTGTATGTCTGCCTGAGGTATGTAATGGCCTCCCTGTCTCTGGGTTGTTTAGAGAGTGCCCGCTTAAGTTCTTGGAGGGATTTGGTGCATGCACTATCATACCAACTGGCATTTGCCTTCTTTGATAAGCCTTTGGTGATGGTAAGGGATCTTTTTATGATAGTACCTAATTCCTCAAAATCGGCTATAATACACTGAGAGGATGCCTCTGGATCCAAACATTTAAGTATTGCTACAGACCCCGCTCCTACAATTTTTATGCTGCAGCTTCTCGGAGTTATCCACACACCATTTAATGCGGATGCCGTTCTGCCTACAGGGGGTTAAGTCTTCTACTATCGTACGCTGGATGTTAACCGGAGACCCCCAGATAGAGATCAACATGGTGATGGCATTATGATCGCGACTTCCAAAATCTACAAGAGTAGGAACCGTACAAAATGGAACAATATGTACAGAAACTAATAAATGGTCAATAACAGAGGCCATATTCATTCCTACAAAAGTCGGTACTGGATTACCCTCATGGTCTGTGGCCGGGGAATGTATCAGTAGATCCTGGTTAAGCATAAAAGAGTTAAGGGAGTCACCATAAGGGGAGTGTATAAAATGTGCCCGATTTTCCCCATTATCCCCGTCATACCCGCAAATTCTAGTGAATGAGTGGGGGCAGGTACGAATATTGAAATCCCCTCCCCAGATGATATCAAGAGGTTTATGGATACCTTTACAGATATTACTCACTGCTAAACCCAACTCATCCACAACTGAGGTATTTGAAGCATCGAACAAATTGTTGTAATGGTTAATCAACAGGGTTACATGACCCCTTTTGTGTTCCAGGCTTAAAATTTGCGAGTGAAAACCCACAGTCTGGTGCAATTTCACACGGACAGGGAGGTTCACAGAAAGTAAGATTACTAGCTCCACTTTGGCCCTGCCCATATTAGACCTTTGTGCCGGGTTGTTATATGACACAAATCCATCAAAGATGATATCAGTTGTTACCCACGTCTCCTGAAAACATAAGACATCAAACTCGGAAAGGATTTCGCTCCAGCCCAAGGACGACATTTGCCGGCTCCAGCCAGCAATATTTCAGTTGGCAAATTTGAAGCCGGGGGTACAGGAGGCTGGTTCAATAGCCTCTGGTACACTAGAAAATGTCAATGATGGCATAATGGCAACGGAGGAGATCGTAGGAACAGGAGGGTGGGAAGGGACAGGGGGGTCAGCTCCCTGGGATAGTGAATGTACCGAGGTAGGGGTGAGGGGCATTACGGGGGCTGGAGTGATAGATAAACTTTTACCCATAGCTGCTACTAAACTGTTAACAGGGGGGTCAGTTCCCTGGGATACTGAATGTACCGAGGTAGCGGTGGGGGACATTACGGGTGCAGGAGTGATGGATAAACTTTTACCCATAGCTGCTACTAAACTGTTACCAGTAGCAGGGAGGGTGGGGACTGAGACATAAGTTGGAGGTAGTCAGTCGACTCCATCTAACCCGTTAAGACAGTTAAATCGGTTAAAATCGCAGAAGGGGGTCTCCAGAGGCAACAAGACCAGTCTTGCTTCATATCCACGAAATCTGCCCCTCCGCTCAACCCTCGTCCAATTACCTCGGCCTTGATCATGATGCATATGGATAGGGGGAAAGAAGAAGGACACTGGCAGCGTCTGGATGGTGGAATCGAGGGATCTATTAAACCCGGCACATATGTGCAAAACTGTCCTGGGGTCTCAAACTCACAGTGATACAGTCCCCAATTATAAACTTTCTGGTTTTACCCAGCCAAGGTACCCTTCTAACCATGATAATTTCATTATGAAGGTGGGCCGGGAGGGGTCTATTCCAGTTCAGCCATCTAAAGACTTTACTTTTGAGGGATTGGAAAGTCTCAGCTTCTCCAACCTCTAGGGGAGGGACACCGGCCAAAACTACCATGAAGCAATTGACTTCAGGGGGCAGGTCAGGCCTACGTGGTCTAGGGACAATCTTATCAGGGGGTGGGGGAGCTATATGATCGTTGAATGTGGCCCCGTTAGTAGTGGTCATTGATTGAACTGGGCCTACTGGTAGCAAAGAAGGAATGTTAGAATTGCTGCTTTGAATCGGGGCTAGATTGCCCATAGAGGGTTGCAAAGAGGGAACAGCAGTATTCACTAGAGGGGGACCTAGATTAGTGGGGGTGATTTGGGGGTTAGAGGGATTAGAGAGAATATTAGACTTGTGGAATCTAGCTAGAATAGCAGCAGAGGTTTTCTCAATGTTAGTCAGACGAAGTTCAATGCGTTCCAGTTTGGACTCTAGGGGGAATAAAAAAGATTTAAAGAGGGCTCCCAGGGTTTCTAAAGAAAAATCCAAGCTAGGTAAAGGTTGGGATGAACCTGGTGTTGGATTAAGGGTATCATGTTGATGTTTGGCAGATTTTGATTTGCCACCCGATTTCGAGTTATATGGCCTTTTACTTTTGGTTGCAGCCCCGTCATTAACCCCATTTGATATAGTATCACAAATAACAGCGGAATCTGAGGGAATGGGCACATTAATATCAAGGACCATATCAATTTCTGGAAGAATTTCGTTAACCAATATGTCCAGATCAAGTTACGCCGGGTTGGTCTCAGTAGTTGTTAAGGATGGGCCCACCGTGGCGTTATTACTAGTCTCTGTAAGCCGGTCGGGGGTTTTAGCATTAGCCATAGTACCAAGGGAAGATCTTTTGTAGGCAGATAGTTCCTTTGATAAACGCTTCTCGAGAACGTTTATTTCAGTGTCAATGAGGGTATTAGCTCTAATCAGAAATTTCTCCATACCTCCAGTAATAGCCGCTCCGGCTAAAGACGACTTGCTCCTGGTTTCTCGACAGGACATCTCCCCACACTAAGGATGTCAAGGAGTATTAGAAAAAACAAGGGGGGGGGGGCCCGGCCCGGACACGATCGGTCACGAACGGGCACAAACGGGCCCGCTCTTGGCCCGGTCTTCGCCCATGCGCATCCGCGCGCGTCCCGCGGGCCGGAAATGTAGGTCCACCTATATAGTTCTTAGAAGGGAGAACACGCCCCCCAATTTGAATGCACAGGGAGGAGGCGGCGGGAAGAGGACCAGCTGTGGCAGGTTGGCGCGCTGCCCGCTGGTCCTCGCAGTCCCGCAACGAGCCTTGGTGGATTGTGGCTCGAGTCCAGTGTGCACAGTCACTGGGGGACCCAAGGAGACGAGTGGTGCCCGCGGAGCGGGTGCCGCGAGGCGTCGGTCCGGTTCCCAGAAGATAAGGCTGCGTGAAAGGTACTGCAGAATCCGGCGGCTATTCAACCCGCCCTTGCAGGGAGACACACGCAGAGCCGATGTCCAGCCCCCAATTTAAATGCACAGGGAGGAAGCGGCGGGAAGAGGACCAGCTGTGGCAGGTTGGCGCGCTGCCCGCTGGTCCTCGCAGTCCCGCAACGAGCCTTGGTGGATTGTGGCTCGAGTCCTGTGTGCACACTCACTGGGGGACCCAAGGAGACGAGTGGTGCCCGCGGAGCGGGTGCCGCGAGGCGTCGGTCCGGTTCCCAGAAGATGAGGCTGCGTGAAAGGTACTGCAGAGTCCGGCGGCTATTCAACCCGCCCTTGCAGGGAGACACACCAGCAATCAATTCAGCCTACTTGTGATGTCCCTTCAACTTGGATAGACTGTCAGGCAGACACCAATCCTTTTGGCAAGCAAGCACCTGAGTGCTCTGCAGAGCACTTTATTCCTTGGTAACAGAGGACTTTGAACTGGAGCATACAAGAGGGCTAGATGGTCCCACTTGTATACACAACTGGCAGAAAGGAGATGTAGAGTACTCTGGCACACTCTCACATTCTGTGTATGCCCCTCACAGGCTACACCCACCAACATGGTTAACACGCACTTGAGATGTTAGCTCAAAAGCCTGGACAGGGACATAGAAACAGAGCATTACATGGGTGCGTCAGTAGGACCCCACTCCAGTGATCCTGATGCAAAGATCTCATCAGGCTATTGATCCTTACAACAGGGTGCATCGCTACCACTGCTCTAGCTGTTAAACCCGTGACAGTCCTCTGCCTTAAATAAGGGTACACTTGGTGTGACCCTCCAGGTCACAGGCCCGGTCCAAGACCTCTCATAGTCCCTTGTTACAAGTTGCACAGTACTGGGGCGGCAGAAAATTCTCACATAATGGTTTCCTTTAGTTTGTGATAGATTTCCCCAGTAACGTACAGGTGCAAGGTGGACGCCATTGAATGGGGAACTGCCATGAGGAGCAAATTTTTCTGGTCTTCAAACCACACGCAATTTGCCATTTCATAGGGTTTTTCTCACTAATATTTACCACCTGTTTCCAGCAGGTGGTAGATACATTCATGTAGTTGGTTTTGGGGGTGTCAAGAGTAGGGGAGGGAAGGGGAATCTGGTCTAACAGGGCAAAGCATTGTGTGTTCCCCCAGTTAGAAAAAAAGATAGCACAAGTCTTGGTTGTTACTGCTGCAGACAAAGTCTTTTGCAGCTTTTCCGTCAAATGTTTCCATCTGGAAAAATCGTGTCAGAAAAACCTAACAACTGATAATCAGCTGGAATAAAATTAACACATGAAAGTACACTTTAATTTCTTTGCGCTTCAGTTAGTTGAGGGATAGATCTAGGCATAGGGCTCGCATCACACAATAGATTATCGTGAAGCCGAGGCCAAAAATCAAAAGTCAGGATAACAGATACATGCAGTTGGCAACTTCGACAGGGGAAAACGCCCGTTGTCAATGGAGGGGACATTCCCAACCCAGAAATCTACATTACAAATGAATGAATAGTATTTTTTTTATAAATAGATGATTTGTGCCAGTCCATATGACTCTGGGATACTGCGTTACAACTCCACAGGGTACATGTAAGTTATGCGAGTCTATTAAAATGTTGGAAATTTTACAAATTCTCACTCTTACAACCGAGTGCTCTCAGTTTACAATTCTTCGCTCTTCTGTGTCGGAAAAAGAGCTAAAATTTATCAAAGTTCTCCAATTCTGCATTCATTTGACTTGTAACTTATATTTTTGGAAATTTACTTCTATTAACTGTTTAATTTTAAATCTACAGGTGATTGAAATTATGTGCCAAGAACGCAAGGTTTAGCGCTAGGCAACTGAATGTCAGTGCCATAAGGAGGATTATTTTGAAAAACGGAAGGACATCCAGCATTTTAAGTTTGAAGAATTTCTAAAATCTAGGTGTTGCGCTGACCTGGGAGCTGAGAAAAGTGCTATACCTGTAAGTGAAGTCTCTAATTTTGCATTTCATTAACCCAGAGCAAAGCCATATTTGTGCACACAGCATCAGAAATAATGTTGAAAGACCACTTCAGCATGCTCATCTGAAATATTATCAGAAAGACGAATTGCCTCAGCATGACAGAATAAATGTTAATCTAAAGCCTCATCTAATTCCAGAGAGGAAGCACACGGTGCATAACAGAAAGTTATTGCAAAAGGTTTCTTCTACATACCATCATAGAAAAGACGCCGAAAGAAGACTTTGAAGCCGACACATCCGACAGAAAAAAGCACTGAGATTAAAAATCACTCTTGCTCAACAACCGTTTTTAACCAGTGAAAACTCGAGACTATCTGCCTCTGGATATAACACCTCAAACCACTCGCCTCTCTTTTGCAATTCCCTTAAAGATACACCACTTCATTGTGTCCATGACCATCTCAAATAAATGTTTCCTTTTTATTGTGTACTGTTCTGTGATGACTCTATGTAAATTGGATTAGCATTATCTGTTGTGCAGGAGTATATGTAGAAGTGTTAAATATAAAAACTGATTAAGTGAACACTGGGGAGCTATATCTAATGTGAATCCCTGTCATCAGAACTACAAACTTTGCTCATTGTATAAGAAGGTTAAAAGGAACTGATGTTCTGCGACTGGTGATCCACAATAGTACTGTGCACTTTCTAACGCCCTCGGTTACTGCCATTACGTCAGTGCAAAATGGAACTTAACATTTAATCATTAAATATCCAACTAACACCTTTATCACTGCTTTGCTAAGAACCTATACAAATGAGTGTGAAAAAAACATCAGTCACAAAATAAGTTGCTGCCGGAGAGGTCATAACCTGAAGACCATTATCTACAAGAAACCTTTCAACAGGTGCTTATAGGGCAACTTCCAGACAAATTTTGCTCAATTCAAGCGTTAAGGAGATTGCCCATGATTTGTTTCAGAGATTAATGCTGACCATTTTCTAAACAAGCCGGACTCCAGGAAGGATCTGGTTCACTCCAAGCATGGCATATGAGCAAAAGAAAAACAAACTTGGTGACATTAGCACTAGAAATAAATCTTGTAAAAACACAGACTATGAGAACAAATTCAGTGTTCAACCCAGCCTCACTCAACACAAAATAACACAAGCTGGGGAAGAAAGATTTAGCCATAAATCTCATATCACTGAACATGTGAGATTGCTCACTGGGGATAAACGCTATCAGTGTTCTGAATGCCAAAAATGTTTCCGCAATAAATCGCATCTAATTGAACATGTGAGAATCCACACAGGGGAAAAACCTTTTCAGTGTTCTGAATGCCAGCAAAGATTCTGTAGCAAAATGAATCTTTCTCGACATGCAAGAACCCACTCTGGGGAAAAACCTTATCAGTGTTCTGAATGCCAAAAATGTTTCCGCGATAAATCATATCTAACTGAACATGTGAGAATCCACACAGAGGAAAAACCTTATCAGTGTTCTGAATGCCAGCAAAGATTTTGTAGCAAATTGAGTCTTTCTCGACATGCAAGAACCCACTCTGGGGAAAAACCTTATCAGTGCTCTGAATGCCCGAAATGTTTCAGTGGCCAAAGCACTCTCACTCGGCATACAAGAACCCACACTGGGGAAAAACCTTATCAGTGCACGGAATGCCAGAAATGTTTCATTGACAAAAACACTCTCACTCGGCATACAATAACCCACACTGGAGAGAAACCTTATCAGTGCCCTGAATGCCAGAAATGTTTCAGTTACAACAGCAAACTCACTGAACATACAAGAACCCACACTGGGGAAAAACCTTATCAGTGTTCTAAATGCCAACAAAGGTTTTGTAACAAACCGAGTCTTTCTCGACATACAATAACCCACTCTTTGGTAAAACCTAATCAGTGCTCTGAATGCCAGATATGTTTTACTGTAAAAAGCAGTCTCACTCGGCACATAAGAATCCACACTGGGGAAAAACCTTATCAGTGCTCTGAATGCCAGAAATGTTTCAGTGAAAAAAGCAGTCTCACTGATCATACAAGAACTCACACTGGGGAAAAACCTTATCAGTGCTCTGAATGCCAGCAAAGGTTTCGTAACAAACCGAGTCTTACTCGACATGCAATAACCCACTCTTTGGAAAAACCTTATCCGTGCTCCGAATGCCAGAAATGTTTCCGTGAAAAAAGAAGACTCACTGAACATACAAGAACCCACACTGGGGAAAAACCTCATCAGTGCCCTGAATGCCAGCAAAGGTTTCGTAACAAATCGAGACTTACTCGACATGCAATAACCCATTCTTTGGAAAAACCTTATCTGTGCCCCGAATGCCAGAAATGTTTCAGTGAAAAAAGAAGACTTACTAGACATACAAGGACCCACACTGGGCAAAACCGCTATCACTGCTCTGAATGCCCAAAACGTTTCAGCCGTAAATCTCTACTTACCGAACATGTGAGAATCCACACTGGGGCAAAACCGTTATCAGTGCTCTGAATGGCCAAAACGTTTCAGCCGTAAATCTTTTCTTACTGAACATGTGAGAATCCACACTGGGGAAAAACCTTATCAGTGCTCTAAGTGCCAGAAACGTTTCAGAGGTAGAGACTGTTACAAGCGCCATAAGCAAACACACACTGTCCAAAATAATTTGCTCTGATTGCCAGAAAAGATTCAATTTTAAACGCAGTCTCACACTACATGAGCAAACACAGACAGGAATAAAACATTACCAGTGCTCTGAATGCCAGAAATGCCTCTTTGATAGGCATAGCCTCACTAGCCATGAGAGACTCCACACTGGGATGAGTGCTCTGAATGCCAGAAAACCTTCAGAGAAAAGCGCTTTCTCACTCAGCATGAGAAACTCCACACTGGAGAAAATCCTTATGCCAGAAAAGCTTTTATCTGAAAGACAGTGTTACATGTCATGAGAGATCCCATACTGGGGTAAACATTATGAGTGCTTGTAATGCAAGCAAATCTTTGCTTACAAACTGCTTTTCATTCGACATGAGTGTACTCACACGGGGGAAAAAGCCTGAGGGTGTTCTGAATGTCAGAAAAGGTTTATTGACAAATACAATCTAATTCGACATGAGAGAACCCACACTGGACTAAAGCCTTATATGAGCTCTGAATGCAAGAAATGTTTTAGTCAGAGAAGAAAGTCAGTCTCACTAAACATGAGAAATCCATCCACACCAGGGGAATAGGAACCCAAATCAATCCTGAGTTGCAGAAAAGCTTCTAATGCAACCTGACTTTACATAAAAGAGCAAAAATTGTAGTTGCAATAGGATTTATCAATATAAATCTTGCAGTACGACTGAGGCTACTGGTGTGCAACCTCAAATGAAAATTGTGGGATTGAAAATAGTCAACAAATTGCCAAAAAATGAGCAGTTTGAGTACCTGAAAGTTACAAAACTTTCAAGGTCACTACTCGATTCATAGAAATGTTAGTGCTTGCAAAATCAACTAATTGCCAGAATATTCACATTATTTCTGTCTAAAATGTACGAGAACCAAAAGGCTTCTACTCACCATTGTTTGTTTACATAAGACTGAAATATATATTTTGGGTGCAGTGTTTTGTAAACTTTGTTAACATTATTGAATACATAATTTTCTTGATGAGATACAACAGCAGTAAAACATACCAAACAAGTTATTTGCCTTTGATAACGCTGTTTCTGGTGGATACTCCTTTACCTGCTAATTCCTCACCTTGGGAATATTCCCCAGGCACCAGACTGGATCCTGAAACTTTAAAGCAGTCCCGCTGCGCAACTCAGTGTCAACATCTTTCTGCTCCAGAGTGACAAGCGGAGCCACATATGAGCACTAACCATTCTCATTGTGAACAACCTCAGGGGTTCGTGGGTTCATTATCTCACAGGAATGTATCACATATGCAGGCCATGTGTAGAGGTTAATTCACCTTTTTTAAATGAACAAAATTCAGATGAGTCCTTTTCCACTTCTAAAAATTCAAATTGTATTCTCAGCAACAAGTGTATATATACATTTCTGAGTAATGTCAGCGCAGTGCTCAAGCTGAAAGTGATATGATAAAACAATCAGATCCACATATTATATTCAGAAACAGGAATGTGAATGACTTTTGTACAATACAATTTAAGCAAAGCTGATTCTCAGGAGACATAGGTCATGTGAAACAGTCCCTGAATAGTCGAAATTTCGACTGTTTTAGTTAATCATCATGGTCTAATCAGAGCGGTACATTGCTGACTCGCCCATATACTTATCACACTCTATTCTATACACCTTAGTAAGGAATCTTCTGTTTCACTGGCCAGTGTACTCGGTAGGAAGTCAAATTCAACTCCGCAGTTCCAAACACCTGTAGCCAGTGAATCCTCTGCTCGCTGTCAAACAAGTTCAAGTATGTCACGTCCTGATGAGGCCCTCATAATTGACTGTGTTGTCCATGAGAACTTGCAACAGTCCCCCTCTGTTGGTAGGCAGGAAGGCCTTCAGCACCATTCGAAATGCTTGTAACTCTAACAGATAGATGTGGAGTTGGGCCTCTGACGGTGACAAGGGTTCTCTAATATCCATCTCTCCCATATGGCTTCCCCAACCCAGAAGGGATACATTCGTCTCCACTGTTAAGTCTGGGTAGATTTGCGAGAGTGGTCTGCCTCTGACACAATTTCTGACACTGGAGGAAATGTTGGATCCTGCCTACAACAGGGTGAATTCGTGTCAGAAAGTACACAATAAAGAGGTATTGCAGCTGCGCCAGCTGTAGCAGCAGATGACTCAGTGGCGTGTTGCCTCCAGTGTCTTTGTGTGCCATGGCCATGAAAGAACTGGAAGACTTGGGTTTGCAGCTGGGTCTGGCGTTGGCAGTATTGAAAAACGCTTCCGTAGTCACAGAGGGGACTTCACGTTGAGACTTCACCACTAAGAGTATGTGGCAGTGGAGTACGAGATGAGAGCAGCACCACACAGGTACAACCTTCTGTGAGCATTGCTGATCCTGACATCGATGATAGCAATCATTCTCACACATGCATTGCTTCGGCATTTTCAAACTTGGTCGAACTTTCACCTGATGTTGTTGACCAATTTTTAGCGAGTCTGTCTGATATGATGTTCTCTCCAGTCAATGAGGATAACTTTTAAAAAAAAACAACACGCACACAGCATTCCCTGAACTCTGAATTTGGCCTTCAATTTGATAAACACAGCCACTGAAAACATTTGGAACTATTTTTCCCCTGAAAGCGAAATTATTTTTTTTTCACTTCCAAAATATTTACCCTTTTTCTGGTACATGTACTCTGCTTAAAGTAGAACTATTCTTAGAGAACAGAGCTTCCATTTTTAGGATACTAGAGACAATATTTTGCCTCTAGCACATGTACAGCATTTGTATAAATATGTGTCTCGACCTTCTTTTCTGTATTCAGAGCCATTTCATGTGTAATTTTCGCAATTCATTCAGCTGATATATATGCATTTAACTGAATGATGACACTGCTTGAAAAGCGTACAGTACCAATACTCATTTTCGTGTATTTACCATATACCATTTCAAATGCGAATTATGTATTTTTGGGTGGGTTGGAAAACACACATGCATTGTTATATGTTTAATATTGGTTAGTTTTAGTAATGATGGACATTAATACGGGGAGTGGGTGTTATGTTTCTATCTAGGACCCTAATTCGATATTCCCGATTTATGCCCTTATATGGTTATAATAAATAATATCCTATTAAAGGCATAAGAATCATATCCATATTTAGTAATAGCCCATGCAGTCCAAATACGGCAAGGCTACTCCCCTAGACTCCTAGAAAGTACAACGCGTTCTTTAAACAAACCAAGCCTTCAGCACCCCGGGAAATCCCCCTGCTCTTGTTTTGATTTGCACAAGAACTCCTAGAGTCCAGAAAGAACTGTTAGTTCTTAGTGACGTCTTATGTCCAACCTTACGTCAAACCCGGCACCTTTCAGGTATAAATACACCAACGTTGCCTTAAGCAAACACACGGTGGTTTGGAGCAGAGCGGCTATCTACTTGCCCGAGAGCCCAGCTGATGCGAGAGCCCACGGAAGCCGCCCCTCCCTTTTGACGCACTGAGAAAGACGCTATCTTTTTCTCCAGCCGAGAAGATTCCAGCTCCGGTGTTTCCAGCCGCCCTTGCGGGTTGCTGGGAGATCGAGTCCTGAAGAGAGAGATACAAGACCTCCCACATTCTATTACTAAGGTACGGAGCTGACTAAACCCTTGAGAGAATTCTTGATTCAGATTCTTGGCAAAACCAACTTAACTTAAACTGCTACTTACTTACTCCTTCCCACGTATTAGGCTTAGGTCAGGTACACTGGGGTAGGCGTATTTAGAAGCACCAGTTGAGTACGTTAGTCAATGTTTTTATGTATGTATACATTTTATCAATTTTAAAGTATCATATGGCTAAGAAACCATATCAATGCTTTTACAGTATTATTTCATAATACTACTTTTACTGTACGCACTTTACTTCATGTTAAGTATTCCAATTGTGGCATTTCATTTCTCTTGCATGAGAAAGAAGACTGCTCAATAAATAACACCTTTTATTGAAAACGCCTGTCTCTCTATTTCTCTGCACTCTGGTGAAACTAAGTATGCATGATTGACTGAGTAAAATAGCTGTCTATTGTTTTCACATGACTCTAGAGATACACTCTTATTCTGAGGGAGCATAGTTGTCATGTTATATGGTTGTCAGAAGCTAATCCCTTCTTGTCTAAGTCCGGAGAGTTAACTCTTTCCTGAAGATTCGAGAAAGTTTCTAGTGACCTCTGAGCTAGCTGGCGAAACTAATTAAGTCTAATATAGTCAGTAGAGACCTAGTCGACCTCAGTCCTACGTCTACACTGCTGTTTATATGATTCCAATGCGCAGAGCCTATTGGGAATATAGGAACTACACTACATGGCGCCCAACGTTTGGTAAGGCGATAATCTAACGCAAGACACTAGAGTAACTCAGTCGTGCTTTTTCACACAGAACCCTTTTACCGTAAAAACTCCAAAAGACGTCTGGAGTGGGTAAAAGGTTCAAATCTGCCGGAACTTAGTAGGAAGAGATTCCTATCTATTAGTTTCTGGTTTAGTCAACGTTAAAGGATACAGTGTTCCAAAATATTGTGCACCTAATCTTTGTTTCCTTGAAACTTGATCTGCAACAAAAGCTTTCTGTTAGTAAAAATTACAGTAAGTGAAGACGAAACAGAGAGAGCTAGAATAGCAGCTCAGCTCGTAGTGGATGACACAACTATCCAACAGAATGACCCGGATGCTATATTCACCCCGGTAAATGTAAGAAGAACTATAACTAAAAATCTTATAGAAAAAGGAGTATCACCTGAACTATGGTTCAGGTGACTAAAACTGCATTCTTTACAGATAAAATCAGAGCAGCTGAAAACTCACCTAAGGAAATATTTAAAACAGTTAATTCACTTTTATCCTTAGGTAATAAAAATGTAGCAACTCCCAAAACAGATACTACGCTAACTCGGGTATCTGGATATGATAAATTATTTGCAACTGCATTTGTGGTGAAATACCTTTGATGTGTCTTTGCAACTCGCAGTTAAGCAGGCGATGCTCCTTTCACTCATCCGCCAAATTACACATTGCAATGAATCGCTGACACCATATTGCATGTTGGAAAACCTCAAAAGACATTATTTATGGCTGCAAAATTCACACTCTTGAGCTTATGCTACTTTATTTGACTGTGGACAAGGTTTAAGCTAAGCTCAAACCATAATCATTTGTAATCAAATAGGCATCTGTAAAGCTGAGCTGTGAGTGGCATGTGGCCGAGGATATGTATTCTTACCCCTTAATTGTACATTTGAGCACAGAACATTCCTTGGAAAATTGTGATCAATTAAGGGAAATACCTCTGTGTGCTAAGAAAATGCATTTAGTATAACGGAATGTTAATTATCCTATTTAATACCTTCTCATTGTAGTTTTTTTTCCAGAAGAGAAGTCTGTTAATTCTACCAGATTTGTGACACCATTAGAAATAAGAAAATAATGTATCTTTACCAGATACGTTTAGCAGTAAATTACGTTAAATTATTGGACGTAAAATGTTGCATGTATAACTTCTAGGAGAGAAATGAAAATGTTGGGTTTCTTGGACATAATTTGAACTTTTTTAAAGATGAAATAAGCGCTATAATAGTTTTTTGTAAATGAACCCCAATGTGTATCTCTACAATAACATCTCTCTTAAATCAAAACTGCGCTTGTTATAGGGAGAAAGCTAAATAATCTAGCAGATCAGTATTTTTATTAGGAAGCTCAAGTTAAAGAGTGAAAACACTTTTTGAGAGTTCCCTAAAATTTGTGATAAAGTTATTTCAATATGTTTGAAAAAAAGAATAGGTATATTTCATGACAATATTGAAATGGGAACGAAAATAACAGGAGCAAATATTTACATCATAGGACAAAAATATTGGAGACTAAGGGCCTGTCACCCAAAATATAAATTCCTTTTTGTTCTATGGCATTTATATTTTGGCGGAAGGGATATCCGTCACCAGTGTGATTGAGTAAACCATTCGCTCATACCTAAATCAGGCCCTAAATCTCAGAAATATAAAATATATTAAACCTCCATCAAAAATAATACATTTGGTAAAAGTGGTTCCTTTTGAGGTCAGCAGACTACCGTTTCTGTGATAGCTTTTAGATAAAGGAATCTTTCAATTTTTTAAATGCAGCCCATTTTCCTTTCACATTCACAAAGGTCCCCTTGGGGACTCCTTCCCGTTTGCTACTGGATTACCGACTCCTAATAATGTTTTGCAACCTACGTTTGGTCGCAAAACTTAATACATACCGCAAGGATGTATTAAAGTTTCAGAAGGGTATCCCCCTTCCAAATTCTAAATCCTTAAATGGGCTTAGTATATTTCAAAAAGGGTTTTACAATTGCAAACCATGGGATTTACCGAATCAGGCGTTCGTGAACGGTAAAACCCGATGTTTCTAAATTGTCTCCAAATTAAGGTTGCTAATACCATTAGTTGAGTTAGTAACCTGTACACCTACCTATGTAATATTAGTATTGCTTGAGATCAAATGAAAACCATCTCGCTTCACTCTGACACAATACTTATTTAAAGACAGAATTTCTGACATCAAGCTTTAATGTTTTGTTAAATATGTTTCTAAATGTTGTCACAAACAGAAAAGTAGCTAAAGTTGTCTCTGGGCCTTCAACATAAGATATGACGTAATCATAATTTTTAGATGCATTTTCTGAGTATCAGGAACAATGTGTGTTTCTTGGTTTTCTCAAAACCACTATAATAAACATATTTAACCCTTTTAGATGTTATCTGTTTGTTCTGGCGTCTGTTGCAGATAATAATCTAGATTTAGACCAAGGATCAATTCCACCCATGGTTTCTAAAAGCTGTTTATCATTGATCTCAATTACTATTATCAGAAATAAAACTGTAAATGAACTGATCTGAGAGATGGACCTTCAAGCATTATGCTCAGTTAATTTATGGAACAAAGTATGGAGTTAAAACCTGAATAGATTAGATACACAAACATGGCCTGACCACTGTATTTTACATCAATAGATTATTTATCAGCACATATTCTCTAACTACAATTGACTCATCTTCTAATTGATACTGGTCTTGTGATGGGTCTGCTGGAACTATTTCCATATGACATTTAAATTCCCAAAAGATAAGGACTTATGGTTTCAGGGCTGGTCAAACCTTAATGAATGCTACACCTAAAAATGCCCTGTTGTGCAGCATGATTTAGACGTGGTATGTTTTTCCTTTCGAAGGTAAAATTGTAAAAATATTTATTGTTGTTGCAACCTAAAACATTATCAGTAATCGGGAAAATAACAATAAGTGGTCCTGTGATGCTTGTTGGAAAGAGAAGTGTTTAACCACAAAGTGGATCGAATTCAAGTTTATAACTTAATTGCTAATGTAGAAAAAGATATGATTTTGAACTCTATGAGGCGGTTCTTTTCCAGAAAGTATTCATGTCCGTATCATAAGTCATAAGTCAAATAACGCTGATGAAGTCAAAAAGCCTCCTTGAACATTCAAATTGAATTTGAATTACAATATAAAATGATCATTGTTCACAATATGATTATTGTTCACAATATTTCTCTTAGTATTTTAATTTTTGTACTTATTTGTGTAAAAAAATAATTTGTATTTGTTTTTCTATATGTTGGAAGCATTACATTAATGAAATCTCTTTATCCCACCTTCTTTCTTTTCTTTCCTTTCTTCATGAACATTTCCATTGTTTAACTTTTTAGGTTACTCAACAAAAGGAGCACAGAGGGAAAAGGAAACCTGGTCGCCCTCCACTCAAAAAGTCAATTCAACACAAGTGACCAGGTCCTAAATAGGCCTTTATATTCTTTCAAAAAGTATGCATATAATCAAATATGATCCTTTATTTTATCTCCCCGCACTTAAATGCTAGTAGGGGTAGAAAGCACACTCTTTATAGGCCAATTTAAAAGAATTCACCAGCATCCCATATTGACAGTCAAACAAAGAATAAACAATAGTGTTCTTACTGTGCCTAAAAAAAGTGTGAAGAGGCGAGATGACCCCTCACGGGCGCACCACCATCGGAATATCTGGTTGGTACTCACCAGAATTGCCCTGTTCTCATCATCGGCGGTCATCAAGCCTCAAAAGAAAGTGTCCAAACATAAATGTAATGTGAATGCAAGTGCAGTGAAGAAGGGAGAAAAGAGAAGAAAACCAAGAAAAATTGTCTTATAAAGTTAGGAATGCCCGTAATTGGTCACTTTATTCTTTAAACTTAGTGCAGCCTAACTGGTTAAAAGAAGTAGGGGAATAGGTTGCTAATCATACAGCCCAAACCCACAAACCAACATGTTTCATTGCCTTTTACCACTTGAGGCAATTTCATCAGGGCGTATATTTCCTTGCCACTGCATCATTGCTGGACACCACATTTACACAAGACTGTCAAAAAAAAGAAGGGGGGGCGTGGCCAAGATGGCGGCCTGAGCGGACGCGACACGAAGAGGCTCCTCATCCCAAACCCCCAACACAATATAACTGCACATTATTTCACCCCCTAATTGCTCTACAAGTAGCCTACTTCAGGCGGAATACCTGTCGGGGCCCCTGGCGAGACCGCACGCGCCGGTTCCCGAGGCGCGCATCCAGTGGAGCCGAAGGACGCTGCACCAGGCCGGGGGAGGAGATCGCAGCGACCCCGGCCAGTGGGGTGACGACGGCTGACGGAGCTCGTCACTGCGGATTGGCAGACGTCGCACCAAGATACAGCTGGCCCTCCACTCGCGATACCGGGGACGTGAGACACGGAGCGGAGATCGGGCCGGCGGCGGCCGGGCGGGTCGCCCGTGAGGTGAGAAGCGGTGCCAGGCGGCGAGACACGCCACCTGAGGCCCCGGCTTGGGCCTACTCGGCGGAGGAAGTCACGGTCGCCGCTGGAATTGGGCGACTCCCCGCACGGGGGTGTAGAGCAACCCGTAGGGGCTCCCAAGGCCTGGAGTTCAAGGGGTGTGCAGTTGACCCCCCAGAGTGAGGGCCTGTCTGGGGCCCAGCGGGAAAGGCCCCCCCGACACACAGTTGCCGCGGGCCACGACACGTGGCATGCCTCCCCCGGGGCGGCTGACTGGGTCTCTCCCCACGGAATGACCAGCATCGCACCGCATCACGGCTAACCCCATCTCGAGAGGAAGGTGCGGCGGGGGCCGGAGATCTGGCCAGCGGTTGCCGTGTGGAGAGCACATAGAGCCGGGAGCAGAGCCGGACGGAGAGACGCACTACCCGGGGCCCCGGCTTGGCGATCTCCAGCACGGAGGCGAGGAGTGAGCGGGGGGGCTCGCGAGGGCCTGGAAATTAGGACCCCTCGGTATACAGTTGCAGCGGGCCACGCCACGTGGCGCGTTTGTGGCACGGCGGCTGCTGGGCGGCCGTGGGCCCCCCGCGGGTCGGAAGAGAGTATCACCAGGGGGCGAGCGAGGGGAGCAGACGCCGGGGCCAAGAGTGAAGACTCGAGGGGCACTCATCAAGCCTCCGGCGATTAGTGGCAGCTCCCCAGATTCAGCACAGAGACGGAACATATCGGCCTCCAACCGTAGAGCGGGCCGCACCATTCCAGAAATACTGGCTAAAGGCGCAACTAAGAGGGAAAAGATCCCAAATAAACAGACGACTTCGCCTCCCCTTAAAGAGAAGGACCGAGACGAGGGGGAGGCCCCTGCAACTAAGTCGTTCATGGAGGCCCTATTCACTTCACTACGAGAGGACATTCAAACTCTCAAACAGGAAATGGCGGGAGGTTACAAGGAACTGCGCCGCGACATCGACGAGCTTGGAGAACGGGTGGCAGAGGTCGAGAACACCGGGTAAGCCAGAAGCGAAGAGGTGGAACTCCTACAGCAAGAAATTATCGGGCTCCATGACCAGCACACGGACCTGCAGGCACACACGGAGGATCTCGAAAACTGCTCGAGACGCAACAACATACGGGTCCGACATGTGCCTTCTAAAGCAGAGGGGGAGAATATCACGGCCTATCTGCAGAGTCTGTTCACAGACATACTAGGGGAGACTGGGGACTTTGAGATCCGCATCGACAGGGCCCACAGGGTGGGTCTTGCACGCCGAGCGCCGGCTCCCCCACCAGATATCCTGGCCTTCCTGCCCTACTACCCACTCAAGGAGCGCATTTTGAAGGTGGCACGTCAAAACCGTCCCATTTGCTTCCAGGGCCACACAATCGAACTCTTTCAAGATTTATCGGCAATCACACTACAGAAGAGACGGACATTCAAAGTGGCCACCGCCTTTCTGCGCGACCACGGGATCCCGTACTCCTGGGGACACCCTTTCAGGCTCATTTTCAAATGGAAAGGGGCCCTCCATCAGCTTCGGTCCCTGCGAGACACCTGCAACCTGCTAGGCATCCCCCACGAAGAGGACACATCAGCGGCCGACTCCGACCTACGGTCATCCCAGCTGAAGCCCCCACTGACACTAAGAGATGGCTGGCAAAAGGTGAGACGTAGACGCTCACCCAAGATGGGTCTTAAGCTGGCCCCGAGACCGTGGCGCAGGAACACGCAGCGGCGATCGAGGAGGTCTCCAAGGACACGAACGCCGGATCCTGAATGGACACCAACAGGGGGTGTTATTTTACACAACCACAACGCCTTGTTGGGGGGCAGGACAGGGGGCCTCGGGCCGCCATTGCCAATTTTTCCCTTCACTCAAGACTTTACCACAGGCCTGGACTGGAGCTGCATAGGCCTGGGACAATGTTCACCAGTTGGGGACTCACAGTTGGGGATTGGGAGGGGGGAGGGGCGGGGGAGTACGGTACGGGGGTTGCATGTAGGGGTACACCAAGTTGGGGTTCAGGGGGCTGGGGGGTGTTCGGGGGGGCTCTGGTGGGTTCGGTTCAAACAGGCGGCAGGCACTGAGGCGCGGGGTAGCTATGGACCTCGTCACAGAGGGTCGGGATGCACATCCACTCATGGCTGATGAGACCATCCAGGTTCTTACCCTAAATGTTAAAGGGCTCAACAACACAATGAAGAGACGGGCAGTCCTTTCCTATTTAGAAAACTCCTGGGCGGCTATATGCCTTCTCCAAGAGACGCATTTGCTGGCCAAAGATTGGCATCGCATGAAGTCTAGGGCTTTCCCGACTCAATTCTACTCCTCCACCACAGAGAAAAAAGCGGGGGTGGCCCTTCTAATCGCCAGACACTTTAAAGGGCGGGTGGGTGATAAAATGACGGAAATCAAAGGCAGACTCTTGGCCTACACGGTCCTGGTTGGAAACATGTCAATCATAGTAGGGTCTATCTACGTTCCCAACACCAAACAGGAGGCCTTCCTTAAGGGGGCGCTGTCGGAGGTTCTGAGCACTGAGTCGAGGCACATTATTATTGGCGGGGACTTTAATCTGGTTATGGACAATGAGAGAGATAGGTCGGGCAGGAGGTTCGGAGACTCAGGGGTACTCTCCACTGAAGGGAAACGCTGGCTCACCACTAGGGGGTTCCTGGACACATGGAGGGAGATACACCAAACATCCCCGGGGTACACCTTTTACTCACACCTGCATCGCACATATGCCAGAATAGATCATTTTCTAGGCTCTACGGACTTGGCCCCCTTGGTTCGAGACATGGAGGTCGCCCCGCCGGCTCTCTCGGACCATGAAGCGGTGGTGGTTCACCTGGAGGTCCCGCATATACGGTCTACTAGGGGTAAATGGCGCCTTAGAGAGAACTTGCTTTCTCGCAAGGGGGTCACGCAGCAACTTTCACAAAGCATCAAGGAATATATACGCCAAAACGATACGGGTGAGGTGGCTATGCCGGCCGTCTGGGGGGCGCTTAAAGCGGTCGTTAGAAGGGAACACATAGCGATCTCGGCAGCGGACAATAGGGAACGGAAGGAACGCCGATGGGAGTTGGCGGAACAAGTGCTAGAGCTTGAAAGAGTTCACTGCTGGACGGGGGTCCCCAGAATCTGGCGCAAGTTGAAGGCAGCCAGAGCGCAGCTTGCGAGCCTCGATTTAGATCGAGCAGAATACGCAGCATTGCGCCTCCGTCACACTTACTAGGTGGGAGGGATAAGACCGGCCGCCTCCTGGCTAGTAAACTTAAAGCCAAAATTGTCCGCTCCAAGATCCCGGTCATCCGCGAGGGAGACGGCAGGGAGCTCTGCGAAGACGACCACATAGCGGAAGCGTTCCGGGCTTTCTATGCCAAGCTTTACACGGCTGATCCTGCCGTGGATCTCGAAGCAGGGACGGCCTACTTGGCTGAAGCAAATGTAACGGCCCTTAACGAGGCAAACGCCCTGGCATTAGATGCCCGCGTACGTCCAGACGAAGTGATTTCCGCAATAGCACATCTTAAACCGCTGAAGGCGCCGGGCCCGGAAGGCTTTTCCGCGGGCTTTTATAGAACATTCTGCCCACTACTGGCCCCAATTCTAACAAAATTATTCAATTCCTTTCAGGGCCCGGGGTCGATCCCGCAGGAGATGCTTGAAGCAGTCATTATAGTCCTGCCGAAACCGGGCAAGGACGCGTCCCTCTGTGCGGCACACAGACCAATCTCGCTCCTCAACCTCGACGTAAAGCTCGTTACGGGCATTCTGGCCGCGAGACTGGGTCCCTGTCTTCCAGGTATAATTGAACCAGACCAGGCGGGCTTCATCCCTTCCCGTCAAAGTGCAGATAACACCAGGCGCCTGATGCATGTAATTGATAAAGCACATTTTAACGTCACTGACGCAGCCCTTTTATCCGTCGACGCTAAAAAAGCGTTCGACAGGGTGGACTGGACACATCTAGACAGGACGCTGGCGAGATTTGGCATGAGAGACAGATTCCGGGCCTGAGTGGCTAGCTGTTATGCGTCACCCCGGGCAACGATCAAGGTGAACGGGATAAGCTCCAAACAATTTGACATCCGGCGCGGCACGAGGCAGGGCTGCCCGCTCTCGCCGCTGCTGTTCGCCCTCTATATTGAGCCATTCGCCCAACACATACGGGACAACCAAGCCCTCACAGGTATCAAATTTGGGGGAGAGGAGCAAACGATCAACCTCTACGCGGACGACATTCTTGTCGTTGTGGACAACCCTAGGGCGTCGATACCGGCATTTTTGGAGGAAATGGAGCGGTTCGGGAGGGTGTCGGGCTTTAAAATGAACGTCGGGAAGTCTGTGATTCTACCTCTGGGGAGCAACACCCGCCAGGCCCACAGAGGTTCGCTGACTATAGGGGGGTTGACTACACATATGGCGCTGCCGTACCTGGGGATCGACCTGACGCCCACAACGGCCCAGACGCTCGAGCTCAATTACTCTAAACTCCTAACGAGCATTCAGGGGGAT
The DNA here is from genome assembly GCF_964263255.1 of Lissotriton vulgaris. Taxonomy (NCBI): domain Eukaryota; kingdom Metazoa; phylum Chordata; class Amphibia; order Caudata; family Salamandridae; genus Lissotriton; species Lissotriton vulgaris. The sequence continues at coordinate 319,407 of NW_028251537.1, forward strand.
ATCCAGCGATGGAGACAGATGCCGCTCTCTTGGCTTGGACGGGTGGCTGCAGTAAAAATGTCTCTACTACCGAAGGTCCTCTATCTCTTCCAGACCATCCCAGTCACCCCCCCTATCGGCATGATTAAAAAGCTGCAAGACACCATACAGCATTACATCTGGGCCGGTAAAAGCCCTCGGCTGAGGCGCGACCTAGTCACGCGCGTACCAGCGGAGGGAGGGCTCGGCGTGCCTGACATGCAGCGATACTTCCAGGCATCACAACTGCGATACCTCTTGCAATGGTCCCGGCCAACCTCCGAGAAACGCTGGTTATTCCAAGATACAGCCATGGCGGGCATGCCACTTGGGAGAGTCCCCTTTCTGGCGCGCCCAGACAGGCAGGCCTACATCAAAAAGTCACCCATCACTAGAACACTCCTCCAGGTGTGGGACACAGTGGCGGTCCCGAGGGGCCCACAACCTTTCCGTCGCCGATGACGCCCCTGCTAGATAACCCGGCGTTCCCTCTGGGGATGACCCCTGGCTCCTTCCCACAATGGCGTCAGACGGAGTGTGACTCAGCTGGGCAACTATTTGATTTACAGGGTTTCATGACTTTGGACATAATAAAGGAAAAGTATGTGATTGACAAGTTCAAGTTCAAAAATTTGTATACCGCACTCTTAGTAGATTCCCGCGTTTGTAGGAGTATTTAAACGGCGGGTTTGTACCTGAGCGGTTCACAAAAGGTGAAGGTTACCGACACACGGAACGACGGCATTCTAATTAATCTCGGTAAGCATGTGTGCGTTCTTTGCGGCTACAGTATTGTATTCTTGAGCCTTTGGTTTATTCTTAACTTTTATTATTCATACTTTTCATTGTTTACCGTAGGCGCTATCTAGGTGATATCCGAAAGCATTTAATAGTGGAACCACGAGTGCACAGCAACTTTTTGTTTATGCACTTCTGACTGACGGAGGACGTTGCTGGGTCATTAGCTCCTTGTTCGTACCGTGTGTCCCTTGAGTGCCTCAAAATCTTAACAAATGTAAGTGAAAAGGTAGACACGTTCTCTCCTTTCTTTCTTTGAAAGCGTGATAAATTAGATATTCATAGCCATTTCCTGTATGTGTCGTTCCTTAGGTTTACTGTGTATACCATGCTCTATATCGGCGGCTGATCAGAGCACAGCGAGAGACTGTCCTACCTTACCTTATGTTTAAGCAGCTATAAAGGTTGGTTGCTAACTCCGGGAATCATTTTTTTGAAATCTTTTAAGGCTCTAACGTAGGTGACTAGTAAATAGATATTCTCTACCTTTGTTTCTCGTGAACAGATTTTTGAGCCTGAGGGGTTTTTGAACTCATTTGGCGAGATAAGATGTTCCATTAACGTAGGAACCATTGATTAGAAGCCGATAAGGTTTGAGAGTTTCAAGGTACGTGATTATAGACCATTTAATAGTATTTGGTTGTTGTTGCTGCTCTCTCCTTTGATCTTTCCCAGGAGGTACCTATTTATCACTCTCCAATGGGTCCATTAGTCACTGAGTAGGAGTGAGGTTTATACCCGCTTTTGCCCATGTTGTTAATATGTGAGAATTATTTATCATGAGGGTTTACCCATAAATTAGCAGAAATATAAAATGAAAGGATGCACTGCTTATACCAGATGTTATACATTTCTTGAATGAAGGTTTATCTCAATGTGTCACATGATGTTTATCAATTGGCTGGGTAGAATGGTATGAAGTTTTTTTGTATATCTTGCCGTGATAAAACGTAATAAAATGTGATAAAATGTAATGAAATGATAATGAAATGTGATGTAATGGTTTTGTTATATAGTCTTATGTGTGGTTTGTTTATAATGTTTATTGGTATAATGTTTATTGGTGTATAGTTCGGAGGCATTACAATGAGGTCATTGTGAGATATGTTGTGCAAAAATATTTTTAATTGTAATTGATAGAGCTAAAACTCTTTTTATTCTTTTTAAAAAAAACTGGTTATTACCAACAATGCATTCTCAAAACTGATTTTTCTCGTTTTTAGAACATTTTGGGGAAGAAACTATGTACAAACCTGATGAAGGTGGTCTAACCATTTGATCCACCGAAACGCGTCGCATGATATAAGGAGGATTGTGTATTATAATGCTTAGAAAATAATTCTGACGCTTTCGCTGAATTGAATTTTCTGTTTATACCTCCTTTTTATGAAATAGGAATCTAATGTTTCCTTAATTTATGCTCTTCCCCGTTATTTTAATTGGTGTTTAATTATGCTTTTCAGTCAGTAAGAAAACTTTATTTGGTTAATTACAACCTTAAAAGTATACCCTATACATAAAATTACTGTTAAAACTTGAACAAGATCATATTAAAAACATGGCATTTGTACTTCCCGTAAAATAGTACATTCCTTCGTACTAAATACAAAAATACCCCTAGGGGTAATTAAGTCAGGTAATTTCCATCAGCATCAAATCAATTCCAAAGGATCCAAATCACAACGTTAACCTTTACATGTACAGGCTCATCCTCCCCCCATGAGCGCCGCCTAAGGTATTTACTCTGAACACTTTAGAAACAACTTGACTTTACACAAAAATTTCCCCATAGCACAAGCAATATCTAGATACCTCATTTCAGCTATAAGGCTAGCAGCTTGCATCCTATTTCTGATCCTGTATTTTTTAAAAATCGGACATAAAATTTCTTTTCGTAAATCTAAAAACATCATACAATCTAGTAAAATGTGTACAATATCGCAGTGGGTACCCAACCCGCAAGTACAGGTTCCATTATTATTTAACATAAAATTTTTGGCTTCCTTGTTCCCATAGCAGGGGTTTATCCCCATTCGCACTTTTAGGACCTCACGTCTTAGGCGGTAGCTGGGCAATCTGTCTAAATAGGGGTACTGTTGGTTAAGTTCCCAGGCCAGGGTCATATATGACACCGAAACTTTCTGCGAGAGATACTCTCTATCATATGTGCGGGACGTCTCGGCTCCCAATGACCTCAATTCCTTCCTAGCTATATGTGGATGACTCAGTTCCGGGCATAGTTTTAAACCCAACACACCATAGGCTTCACTTAGTGCGGCTCTTGTTTCTTTCGCCCAGGTCAGTTCGCTAGCGACAATTTCACTTTTACACCACTGTGAAATTTTTAAGTGCTCTCCAGACCCTAGGCGCTGCCAAAAGCGGATTAGTGCCATACAGGCAGTTACTGCCCAGGAGGTAATTCCCAGCTCCAGTCTTGCAGCATGTACCATAGAAGATTTAGGCAAAGAGAACATTATGCTTTAACTTTGCATTGTATAATAAATTGTTCAGGACATAATTTCGTTCTTGTCTTGCCTCATGAGTATAGTTTTATGTTAATGTTATTTGTTTTTATTATTTGTTGAACGTTGTGTCACTACAAAAGGTGTCCCAAAGGGATTTCTTGCTTGACCTAATAGTCAATTTGGTACCCCATCCCTTTGGTTGCGGGGTCCCTCTCTCTTTTATTAGAGCTATATGGTACGGCCTCTTTTGGCTGGAGAGTTTGTCTCTTTATTCAAATGTCATTAGTTGCAGATGGCACTGGATCAGATTAGGACCTTTGCGTTCAGCGAAGACCAGCTAAATCGCATAATCAATACCAAAAGTGGCAACAGAATTACTGTGGCCTCAGGGAAAGGAGAAAACTGGGGCAAACTGTTAAATCTTAAAAAGAAGCTTATTCGGACTGAAGTGCATGCAGATTTCCTAGTTGAATATGTGAAATCCTGCACCATCCCTATTGGCCTTCAGGTCCGTAATGAACCGGGCCTTTTTGTGGATAACAAGAAATTCTTGGAAACATGGGCTCTGATTTCCAACCGCTGTAGCAGAGATTGGAAGTTGTTAATAATTGAAACTGCTCAACATCTGATCATTATACAAAAAGATGCTATTGACCAGTTGGAGATTGAACTAAAAAACTGAGGTGCCGGGTTTTTAGGAACCCAGTGGTGCCAGGGGATAACACCCACAGACCTCTGAGTTCTCCCTGTTCCGGACCACAGAAACACAGAGTCTTCTAGGTGAAGTCAGAGATCGAGTTTTATTGGCTGCAACCAAGTAACAAGCGTCCTAGAAGTACAACAGCACGGGTCGTAAGTTCTAAGGAGACTGTTCGTTTTTACAGAACCAGCCTTCTCTCTTTATACAAAAATAACAGCTGCAGGCAAGAATTCTTGAGTTTACAATACGGTCATATACATATTTCTACAATAAGGCAAAGAGCGAAGTCATGTCGGCCAACCCATATTTTAGATGTCCAGATCGTGATGGATGACCCAGCCCGGCCCCGAACTACCATCAGATATCGATGAAACCCCAATAAAATCGGGCACCTCCTCATCGTAAAACTGGCCATAAACAAGAAACATGGACAGGTGTATGTGTGTGGATGACATGGTTTGCACGTAGTGAATGGTTTATGGCATGTTGTGCCTTGATGCTATCTTACTCGGCCACTGGGCGAGGGACTGCCCGAACAGGTTTGGCTGGAGGCAGTGGAGTCAGCTCGTCCAGGTCATGGGGAAGTCAGCTAAGGTGGACGTGTCCTTTCAGATCAAGCTCGGCCTTAATCAATTGACTTATATGAGGGCAAGCCATAAGATGGATGCCGTTCACAAAATGGAGTCCGAGGGTTCGGAACGGAAACCACGATTTAAGGGTGTTAGCATCACTCAATCACGACGCAAATGCATGGGGATGATGCCCTAATCATTACCGGTCTGTCGATACCAAATTCGTCATGGTACGATGATATTTTGCGACACGAGTGTTGGACCTCAGCACCATATTATAGCAAGGTCCAGAATTTCAGAACCACAGACCCTCCTTTTGCCCTCATATTAGGCAATAACTCATGCTAATCTGAGTCCAAATCTGTATTCATGAAGTCATGGAGATGCTGCTGTAGCATCATTCTGTTACTCAATTCGTCCCTTGACACAGGCTTCCTAACACATGATGTAGCACAGAGGCCACATATTGCAGGAGCGCACTGCACAAACAGGCAGAACAGGAACAGAATGGCTAAGATCATCCCAACGAATATCAGTGTTTTCCATCCCCAGGCAGAGATCAGTTCCCAGAACCACCCTAGCAAGGACCAATCCCCTTTCTCCACGTGAAGGGAATCAGAGATTTTGTGTAGCTTGGAGATGGCCTGGTACACTGTTGGAGCATTATCAGGGATGAAAATGCAGCAACTGGATTGGATCACTCTACATACACCACTACGGTCTGCAAGTATGACATCTAGGGCAACCCGGTTCTGAAGGGTCATGAGTCGGTCCGACTGGAGCTCAGCTGTCAAGTTACTAAGGGCACCGGCTGTTTCGGTCACGGCGGATTCAACTACCCTCGTTAACTGGCGAATGTTCCTGCTGTTCACCATAGGCCCCCAAAACGGCAGAAAACCCTTTGCGAAGTCTCCAAACTCTTGACTCGCAGTGTCGTCTTGACTCACGACACCCCTAACTGTCCTTGTCCGATGGTAATCTGCCCCGGCCGTGTAGGTGGGTGGCAGCAGAAACGAGATATAACATGTGCCCGAGAAGTCAGGGGGCAACCATGTATATGCTTTGTCATGGCAGACGAAGTAGGTACCCTTAGCCGCTAAGAATGGAGGGGAAGTTCGCGATGCAAACACATATGTTTCCGTGCATACGCTCTTCCCCAACTGTGCTTTGGGATCCCTGCCAATACCTTGCAGACATAGGTGACCTCGGTGGGGTACTATCCAAACCGGGGAGGATTTCTTTGTTTTCTGGCTCTCACTCAAGGAAATCCCATACTTAGTAATGTTCCATCTACTGTACGGGGTAAACTCATCCTTGGGAATCGTCCGATATGTGTCGATATCCCTGCTCATATTTCTTATTCCTGCCACTAGTGCCTTGTTGCTGGAATTGCTCCCTGTGGGACGCGGGGGATATGGTTCTATGGCAAACAGGAACATTGTCTGGAAATCCCACAGAGAACCATAGTAACTGAATGGCAGGACAAAGTAAGGGATGCCCTTATCGGTTGTGTGCGGCATGAGTCCACATATCCAACAATTCGATGTGTTCATTATAGATTGGTGCTGGTGTAGGAGTTGGATCAATGAGTTATTTACAAATTCTAGTCTTCTGGCAGACTCGTGTTCTGGTAGGGGGTGAAAGGAGTGCGGGGAAACAGTAGGAGGAGGTGTGGGCTGAGTGTTATGTACAAAGGTAACTCGAAATGTGAATAAAGTATAGCCAATCAAGAACATCATTATGCTACACAACATTAAAATACATATTATCAAGAATCTTTTTCTGGCCATCACAGTGCATATTTTCTTTTTAAAGTTCGTGGGTCTAGCAGGTCTCTCTACCCTAGGAAACTCCATCCTCTAGTTGCTGCCCGCGGTGGGAGATTGATTCTGCCAAGGAGTGCTTTCCGTTCAGCCCGGGGTAATTCCCTCAGACCGACCAGAACCGTTGACCTAAACGTCCCCAGCTGCACTCCCCAGACTATCAACCGCGACCCTAGCAGCAGAACCGGATGGCGGTTCGAAAATCAAAAATGAGAAAGTTCCCTGGGCGAGAGAGCTGTAAAATCAAAAATAGTTCTTGGAGGGAAAGGGAAAATCGCATTAATTTGCTTTTATTAGTTCCTTTTTCTTGACCTCAGATTATATCGTTGTTTCCCAGGTACGGTGTGGTCTTCAAACAATGTTTCAGGTTCTGTTGTGTCCAACTGCATTGACGGTGGCACAAATCCTTGCAAAATACGATCACTCTCCTTATCGGTACCAGTTCCTTTTAATCGTGCATCGCTGAAGGGGACAAAGCGTGGTACAGACTCGGTCTCAGAGTCAGCAATTCCCTCCTGGACCCACCGGTCATATGGAAGAGGCAGTGGGACCCGTTTACAATGGGTCCCGTGGATGCAGTTCTCCTTTCCTTCCACCCGAACGGCTGATCTTGTGGAAAGAAGGACGAGGTACGGGCCGGTCCACCTGGGCTGTTCGTTGTTTGTGCGCTAAAAATTCCGCACCAGCACCCAGGTGCCGGGTTCAATGGAGTGACCTGGATCATCAGAGGCTGGCGGAGAGGAACTGTGAACCTGTTGGTGTATAACACGCAATTTAGTTGTCAATTCGCACAAATAGTCAAGCAGTACAGGGTGCTCTATCTCACTTAGTTTCTTGGGCCTTGGCACTCCCCATATGTTTGCTGGGCGCCCAAACACAATTTCGTGGGGGCTAAGTCCCAGTCTAGAATGGACAGTCGTTCTGGTAGATAGGAGTGCTAAAGGCAAGGCGTCAGGCCACTTAAGACCTGTGCTGGCTTGGATCTTGGCTAATTTCAACTTTAACGTGCCGTTGTAGCACTCTACTAATCCTGCCGATTGGGGGTGATTTGCAGCGTGGAACTTCTGGTGTATGCCTAGACATTCGCACACTCTCCTCATCACTCGTCCCACGAATTCACTTCCATTATCGCTCCAGACCATTCTAGGCATACCGAATCTAGGGAAGAATTCCTTGACAAGGGCTTTGGCAGTTGACAAGGCAGTGTTGTCTTTAAGTGGATACGCTTCCACCAACCTGGAGAAGGCGCAAACAACAACAAGCACGTATTTCAGATTGTTGCACCTTTCCATGTGGATGAAATCGAGCTGCAAAACCTCGAACGGATACGTTGGAGGCGCAAAATGACCAGCTGGAGTTGGGGTTCCCCTACTTGGATTGTATTTCAAACACACCATACAGTTCCTGACCAAATTCTCTGCACATTTTGGGATACCACTATTCTGCCATACTGGGGCCAACAACTTACATATTCCTTTCGCACTAATGTGAGCCATTCCATGGGCCATTGTCAACAATGCAAGCACATATGCATCGGGTAACAGCCATCGCTGATGTTCTGACAATTCGACCCAACAACCATTCGCATCCTATCTACCCTTGCTTTCTCTCCATTCATTCACCTCTTTTTCAGTGGCATCAGATTGTATGGATTTCACACTTTCAATAGTGTCCTCACACATACCCACATCGGCAATCCATCTCGCAGGACCTACAACGTACATTCGACTCATTGTGTTCCTTGCAGTTTCTTTCGCAACTTCATCTGCAAATGCATTCCCCCGACCAACATCATCTTGAATCTTTCTGTGTGCACTGCATTTCACAATCGCAACTTGTAGTGGCAGGGTCAGTGACTCGAGAAGCTCGTTCACTAGCTGACCATGTTGGATTCTTGCACCGTGTGACGTCAGGAACCCACGTTCACGCCACAATCTTCCAAAACTGTGAGCCACGCCAAAGGCGTATTGGCTATCAGTATACACATTCACTCGCTTTCCTTTTGCCAACACACACGCTCTTGTAAGTGCGATTAACTCTGCTGCTTGCGCAGAATTATGGGGAATGCGCGCTGTCTCTACAATCGTGTGCAATGTTGTCACCGCATATGCTGCAGTCGTATCACCATTTGGCAACTTGAAGCATGAACCATCCACCCATAAAGCATCATTACATTCATGAAGGGGAGTGTCCACTAAGTCTACTCTCCCTTTTGTCTCTTCTTCTGTCCAAAAACAGCAATCATGCATTTCGACCTCATCTGTCCCTGTTGGAATGGGCAATAACGTGGCGGGGTTGAGTGTATCGCACCTTTTTATGTGAATGTGACTCGCTAATAGTGTCAGTTCATAGCTGGACAGTCGAGCACTAGTTAAGTGCTGTGTCTTCGTTCTGTTTAGTAAAATGTCTACTGCATGTGGGACCATAACGGTCAGAGTGTTATTCATCACTAACCCAGCAGACTGTCGAATACAGACAGCTGCTGCAGCAGTGGCCCTCAAGCAACTTGGTAATGCCTTAGCTACAGGATCTAGAGTCGCTGAGAAATACGCGCATGGGCGCTGTTTGTCCCCAAAGTATTGTGTCAGGACTGATAACGCGCAACCTTCCTTCTCGTGGACATATAATGTAAAAGGCTTACTGTAATCGGGGTTGCCCAACACAGGAGCCGAACACAATGCATCACGCAACTCGTGGAAACTTGTCTGACAATCTTCAGACCAAGGCATAGGATCGGGTGTGTCTTTACGGATTAGTGCCAGCAAAGGTTTAGCCAATAGTGAGAAATTCGGTATCCATTGTCTACAGTACGATGTAATGCCCAAGAAAGCACGCACTTCTCTTTGTGTCCTTGGGACACTCAATTCTGCAATTGCCTGTATTCTCTCTGGGGTCAGTCTCCTTCCCTCCTTCGATAAGATGTGACCTAAGTAGGTCACTTCTTGTCGACAAAATTGTAGTTTTGAAAGAGAGACTTTGTGCTTCATGTCACATAAATGACGCAACAACGACAATGTGGCTTCCTTGCAAATCTCTTCAGTATCTGCAGCGATCAGCAGATCGTCTACATACTGAATCAGAGTCGCACCATCATGTAGAACAATCGTGTCAAGTTGTGATTTCAGAGCTTGACTGAATATAGATGGACTTTCACAGTAGCCCTGAGGAGCGCGTTTGAAGCGGAAGCTTCGTCCTCCTAGATTGAAGCCAAAAATATCTCTGCTCTCCTCGGCAATCGGGATGCTGAATAAAGCATTCTTCAAATCAATCACCGAAAACCAAGTGGCTGAAGCTGGAACCATTGTCAATAAGGCAGTAATGTCAGGGACAACTGGAAACTGTGGTACAACAATTTTATTCACCTCTCTAAGATCAATCACAAATCTGTACACAGGTGGCTGCGAAGGATCAGTACGTTTTAAGACTGGCAAAATAGGACTGTTACAAATGTTGCCTGTTGTCTCTTCAATGACATCTTTCTCAATCAGATCGTAAATGATCGCTAACAACGCCTTTTCACATTCGCTAGAGATCTTGTATTGGGGAATACGTGGCAACCTGACATTGGCTCGCAACGTTATGACATATGGCGCTATCTCCAAAAGACCCACATCATTAGAACCAGTAGCCCAAAGTACATCTGGAAGACACGACAATTCAGTTGGAACACTCTCCTTTGACAAATACATTGGAGAAATAACTTTCCTACCTAGGGTAAGCTGTACTCCCGAAGGAGAACAGTACAAAGTTGCATATAATCTCTTTAACAAATCCAAACCTAACAAGTTTTTGCCACAACCTGTTGTAAGTATGAGGGGTGCTTCTAATTCACATGGGCCAACAGAAAGGGGCATAGGACTAGAAATCGGGTTCCTAACGGGGGCGCCGGAAAAACCTACTGAAACATTTATTTCGCCAGACAAAGGTGCGCCAGGAAGTTTTGAGTGCATAATCAAACTTTTTGTAGCACCAGTATCCAGCAGAAATGGCTCTGACACTCCTGATGTTATCACCTCGACATAAGGTCCATTCTGATCTTCTGGAACTGAAACAACTCCCTCTCTTTGTCCATGGCTGTCCTAGCAATTATTACCCTCATTTTCGTTTTCTGCGTAATAGTCATCAGCGTAGTACTGAGCTGACCTAGAAGACGCATTATTCTGTTGGTCAAAGCTATTCATAGAATTCTGAGGCGGAAAAGAAGTGGTATTCTGGGGGAAATTTCCACGGCCCCTACCTCTAGGAGCCTGTTGGACACCTCTACCTCTTGAACCAGAGACGCCATTCAAATGTCGCGATAAAGCTGGACAATTATTCTTGAAGTGACCCTCTTCTTTGCAATATGCACATTGATTCGGACCATACGGTAGACGCTGATGAGAAAACTTGTTTCCTTGCGAGTTTCTCGAATACTGCTGTGATTGCTGATAATTGGGCTGACTAGGAGTGCGAGGCGGATAGGCTTGCTGGAGAAGGACCTTAGTTTTTAAATCTTTAGTCTTTTTGTCTGCCTTATCTAGCTCGTCTTTACGCCTATTTTCGTAGTACTGGGCTGTGGCTAAAATCTGCGCTGACGTGGAAACAGCCCAGGCACTCTCTGAATCTTTTAATTTATTACACAGTTCAGGGAGCAGATTATGTACGAATTTGTCTACGAACAATCTTTGGCCACCCTCGGTAGCCATATCCTGACCACTGTGGTCGACAAAAGTTTCTTCAAATCTTGTGAAAAAGTCAGACACATTCTCATCTTTCTTCTGCTTGCACGCAGACAACTTGTCCCAATTAACACGCAATTCAGGCATTAAGGCCTTCATGTACGTGATAATTCTACCAGGAAGTTCAGCTATTAGAGGCTCAGGTTTGGAACCACCAACTTGTCTAGCATCTGCAGCAGTAATATTCGCCCATGTGTCACCCAATTCTTGATCATGGTCTGTATGACGAATTTTACTCCATAAAATCTGTGGAACAACATTCCCAAACAACATGTCTACATCTTCTAAATTCATTATACATGAGCTTGCAGTCTGTGATAACTCCTTATAATACCCTGCAGGATTTTTACGGGGATCAGGTAATGTCTGCTTGAGTGCTAAAACTTCAGATCTTTTCCAGGGGACATGTACCCATACACGCTGGAAATGTGGCAGAATTGGTGGATTTACATTCGCATCACCTTCCCTCCAAACTGGAGGAACCTCTCTCATGGGGTACTGTCGTGGCTTCTTCCTACCTAATATTTCATCCTCATACAGTGACCTAGAAACGTTTCCCTTACTCCTATAAGATAACAATAAATCTATTGCTCTTTCAACATCGGCACCTACAATCATGCCTTCATAGAATTTAAAACGCATACAGAATAATTCCTGCATCTTGCGTTTGGGATCATTCGTCTCCAAATCTTCGCAAAGATATACACACATCTCTTCGAATGCGTATCTCTGAGTGGGTGCATCCCATTGACGGAAAACTTCCATAACAGACTGAACATCATATCTTGCGGTATCAGTAACCCATTTGCGTGCCAACTCATTCAGCACTTCTCGTTCCTCATAATCAGGCAGTTGACTACGCAACTGTCTATGTCCTGTTTTAGGGGTCGTTTTAGGCGACCCAAAGAAAGGTGAGAACAGACCAGTGACAGTACTTGCCACTCTCTGTCGAACAGAAGGAGAAGCTTGCGGAGAGGCGGATGTGCCGGAAAAGACAGGATGATGAGAAGAGGAAGTCGAGGCCATAGCGGAAGAAGTCGAGGCAGTGGCAGAAGTAGTATCAGGATAAATAGTTGGAGCAGTAGGCAAAGTTGTAAAAGAAGTAGATGGAGTATGTAGCGAAGGTGGCGGCCCTTGAGAAGGCTGCGCCGGAGAAGTAGGAACCAGCTGAAGAGGAGCTGGTGCTTGTGCAAGAGCTGCATTCCGCGCGCCGGGGCGCGGTATAACAAAATGCTTCGGGGGTGCAGTAATACTCGATGTATATGGGGGTGGTGAATTCAATAAATGGGACATTAATGGATCTTTCTCGGATGTTCCCTTTGAATCTTGTCCTTCATGGGGCAACATCGGGTAGCGTTTATCAACTGCTAATTTCTTGCTTCTTATCATTTGTTCACTCTCTTGCTCTTCCTCATTATCCCTGTATGCAACGGCGGCTTGCACCATTGACATACCTCTTTTATTCTTCTTCGCTAATTTCATTTCTTTCTGTTTGGCTTCTTTGCGCCATAAGCGAAAAGAGTCAAACATCGCCGGCCGGGCTTTCTTCTTGAACAATTTGACCTCGAGGTTATCTAAAATTTCTGCGTCAAAGCTACCATACTGGGGCCATTTTAAAACACCATCTTTGCGGGTGTACTTTATCCACACTTCATTATATGTGATAGGGCCTACTCCGTGCTTTATATATAACTCATATGTTGGAGTTCCAATCGGAGGAACCGGACACAAATCCTCTAATCGGGAGTCCCTACTAGAACCAAGACAAAACAAGTTTCCAAGTCTGCTAAGACCAGGCATCTTTGCTCACTGGTCTTTCTTCAAACTTCAAGGGATAATCGAATACGATATTTTCGTGAATACACGAATCCCTCGGTTTTGGCGCTTGCAAGTTCCAAACAAGGTGTATCTCAGGGATACCAAAACTAAGAACCAAACTAAGGACTGGGAGACGCTCCACTTATACTTAACTGAAGTATTGAAGATCGATGACGTCACTAGAAGACTCGTCGATCGTTTCTCTCTACCAAGGATCACTGGGTCCAAAACAGGGCGATAGTCAGGGCAGCAGTCCTTCGTAGCCGTCAGGATGCGGGGAACCTCGCAGCAAAGACCTTCGGAACCACGTCGACATACAGGGGTCGCTGAAGTGGCTGGCCGTCCTCCGGGATTTTCACACGAAGCTCCTCACGAACATCTGGCTTGGACCGATACCGCTTGACACCGCCCCGAGTTGGGCGCCAACTGAGGTGCCGGGTTTTTAGGAACCCGGTGGTGCCAGGGGATAACACCCACAGACCTCTGAGTTCTCCCTGTTCTGGACCTCAGAAACACAGAGTCTTCTAGGTGAAGTCAGAGATCGAGTTTTATTGGCTGCGACCAAGTAACAAGCGTCCTAGAAGTACAACAGCACGGGTCGTAAGTTCTAAGGAGACTGTTCGTTTTTACAGAACCAGCCTTCTCTCTTTATACAAAAATAACAGCTGCAGGCAAGAATTCTTGAGTTTACAATACAGTCATATACATATTTCTACAATAAGGCAAAGAGCGAAGTCATGTCGGCCAACCCATATTTTAGATGTCCAGATCGTGATGGATGACCCAGCCCGGCCCTGAACTACCATCAATATCGATGAAACCCCAATAAAATCGGGCACCTCCTCATCATAAAACTGGCCATAAACAAGAAACATGGACAGGTGTATGTGTGTGGATAACATGGTTTGCACGTAGTGAATGGTTTATGGCATGTTGTGCCTTGATGCTATCTTACTCGGCCACTGGGCGAGGGACTGCCCGAACAGGTTTGGCTGGAGGCAGTGGAGTCAGCTCGGCCAGGTCATGGGGAACTCAGCTAAGGTGGACGTGTCCTTTCAGATCAAGCTCGGCCTTAATCAATTGACTTATATGAGGGCAAGCCATAAGATGGATGCCGTTCACAAAATGGAGTCCGAGGGTTCGGAACGGAAACCACGATTTAAGGGTGTTAGCATCACTCAATCACGACGCAAATGCATAGGGATGATGCCCTAATCATTACCGGTCTGTCGATACCAAATACGTCATGGTACGATGATATTTTGCGACACGAGTGTTGGACCTCGGTACCATATTATAGCAGGGTCCAGAATTTCAGAACCACAAAACTGCCCGGCCCTAGAAGAAGCAAAGAGAAAACTCGATGAAATTAATAAAGATGTCGAAGGATATAGTGACTATCTATTAAATAAAAAAACTAACAAACTAAAGAAGGACATTGAACACTACTCTGAAGAAAGAGTATATCCCTACCTGAATGAAAATTATTATCAGTTGAGAAATGAGGGTTCCTGGGATAGACCACAAAATAAACAAATCTACTCAAGGGGAGGTAATAAACAAGTCACCTTCTCTGAATCATCAGGCTCAAGTAGTGAAGATGAAGGTGGACAGACTAGTGAAAATCCTGGTAGAAACATACGTGACCAAGGACATTTTTTAGCGTCACGCCCGAGGAGGGCCCGGGGTTTCAATGGGAACCGAGGGAGGGGTCAATACAATCGTGGCCACCAACAGCAATACAACCGGGCACCTCCTCAGCAGGAATATATCAGCACCCGGAGCAAACGATATTGGCGTCCGGCAGATTACCAGTAATCAATCTATCCACCAAAGACTTGAGTGAGGTAGAATTGGGAATTCTTAGCAGAGGATTTAGCTTTGTTGCGTCCACTAATTTGGATAAATTTCAATTGGAGAAAGATATGCGCTCCTTTTTTAGGAAAATCAGACTACGCAGATTTTTTGAAAATAGAGAGAGTAGTGACCGGGAAAACATCTCAGGCTTGAAACCAAAATCTACCTTTACACCCACCTTGGGAATGGTGGGTAAAAATGTGGAGGCATTTGAACTGGCTGTAGAGAGCGGAATCCATAAATTGTTGGGTACCAAAAAGAAACCCTATAATTTTAATATTAGCAAAGAGGAAAGAATAGCTATTAATGACTTGAGCAACGATGTCTCACTAACAATAAAACCCGCTGACAAAGGCGGTGGTGTAGTTGTCTTTGACACCAAAGACTATGAGGATAGAATGTATGAATTACTGAATGTGGAAGAACATTACAAACGGGTGAATGCTACCTGCATTGCTCAAATAGCAAAAGACTGTCTAGATCTTCTCACTGAAGCCAGAGATGCAGGGTTCATTTGTGAGCAAGAATTCAAATTCCTCAATAACTTGTAACCAAAGACCCCTGCTATTTACGGCCTACCTAAGGTGCATAAACATAAGCTGAATCCACCGATGAGGCCGATTGTTAGCAGCATTGACTCTTTGTTGGAACCAGTCAGCAAATATGTGGATAATTTTTTAAGACCACTTGTATGCAACCTCAAGTCATATGTAAGAGACTCTGCACATATTATCTCACTGGTTGAAGGACTCCCGTTCTGTGAAGAGACTCAGTGTCTGGTCACCCTAGACATTGAGTCTCTTTATACGAACATTCCACAATCCGATACAGTGGAAGTTATTGATATGCTCCTGACTAATGCTGACCTGGGTGGTGCCAACAAAGAATTTATTGTGGACTGTGTAAGATTAATTCTTACGAATAATGTCTTTCTGTTTAAGACTGAGTACTTTAAACAACTCAAAAGGGACCAGCATGGGGGCCACCTGTGCCCCGAGTCTGGCCTGTCTATATGTGGGAGATTTTGAGGCAAAACACATATACAATGATGTGGCCCCTATCTTTGAAAATGTAGTGGGCTGGTACCGCTACATTGATGACATCTTTTTTATTTGGGAGGGAACAACTACACTCCTTGAAGAATTTCTGAGTTGGATCAACTTGGGAGACCCTAATCTAAGATTCACATCGTCCTACAACAACAAAAAAGTTGATTTTTTGGATATCTCGATTGGTAATGCGAATGGCGTTTTGGCGGTTGAATTATACACCAAACCTATGGCCAAAAATACTCTCCTTCATTATTCAAGCTTTCATCCTAGCTCACAGAAGGAGAGTATTCTGTTTAGCCAGTTTCTTCGATTACGGAGAAATTGTACTGATATTAATGATTTTTATAAACACGCTGAAACATTAAAAAACAAATTTAAAGATCGTGGATATCCAAGAAAACTGCTATCTCATTCACTTAAAAGGGCTAGATTCTATGACCGGGAGGCATTGATCCATACTACAAAGAAAGACAAGGGCCCTTTGAATAAAATTGTATTTGTCACCAAATTCTCTGGTTTCAGTAATCAGATAAAAAACGTGGTCAATAAGAATTGGCACATTTTGAATCATGACGAGGAAGTACCCCTTGAGAGACCCCTATATGCATTTAAGAAGAATAAAAACTTGTGTGACTTACTGGTTCACACTTATAGGGACAATGTTATTGATTCACAAAGAACATTGGACAACACCAAAGTAATTGGGAACTCGAGATGTGGTTCATGCAATATATGTCCCCAATGTGTAGTCGCTTCAGAGTTCACTACTAATGGAATGACTATGAAATGCAGAACGCATAACAACTGTAGAAGTAAAAACATTATCTATCTTCTCCAGTGCCCATGTGGTCTGTGCTATATTGGAGAGACAGGTAGAGAAGCACGTATTCGCTTCCAAGAGCAGCGATCAGCGATAAAAACCAAAAAAATTACAGCTCCCATTGTGACACATTTTTTAGAGAAGAGCCATGGAGAGAGTGATTTTAGGTGGTTCATCCTGGAGAGGGTGAAAATTGGTAAGAGGGGTGGTAACAGCACCACTGTTCGTAAACAAAGGGAGCAATGGTATATCTCTTTTTTCAATACTGTCAGAAATGGTCTGAACTCAAGAGAGGAATGGGACAGAATTATTGGGGCCCTCTAGTTGCATTGTGGGCATTCTCGTTCCTTTTTTCCACCTGTTATATTCTGTGTGCTCGAAATGTATTTTGGGCAATATGATCACAATTGTTTCAGTAGCCAGCTGTATAATTATAGATTTTTTCGATGGAACTATTAGTAAATAATAGCCCTCTCTATGAGACTAGGGTAACATTTTTTCTAATAAAGTTCAAATGCAGTAATGTAACTCTGCATGCACGTATTTGGTATACTGGCCTGATGTCCAAGTTTAAAGACGGGCGGTGACTGATGACGGATCGACTATTGTCAATCTTAGATATGGTAACGTGGCAGTTGCGTTATATAAATATTCGTTGGCTGCTCCCGAAGTGAGAGACATACAGTGTCTCATTTTCCATCATTAGATTCCAAAACTTATTGAGGTTTATTTTTACACCTCATTTGATATCTATTAGGATTAGGATCCTTATTTTGGATGGAGTAGTCATTAATATGCATGCGTGGCATTTACGGACGAGTAAGGGTGCGATCTACTACTATTATCGGCATTTGAATTTAGTTTAAGAAATAGTTTGTGCGTGGGTTCAAGCTTTACCAAATAATGAACTGGCAACTTACAACTATTTCGGCCATATTGGATGGAACCAAGGACCTACATGAACAAAGGTCTTGTGTAAAAGATGGTCCTTCTTTGCTGTTCATGCCTGTTGTAGTTCGGGTCATTGAACAGTTGACACAGCTGCTGTATCTTAGTAGATTCCCGCGTTTGTAGGGGTATTTAAACGGCGGGTTAGTACCTCGGCGGTTCACAAAAGGTGAAGGTTACCGACACACGGAACAACAGCATTCTAATTAATCTCGGTAAGCATGTACGCGTTCTTTGCGGCTACAGTATTGTATTCTTGAGCCTTTGGTTTATTCTTAACTTTTATTATTCATACTTTTCATTGTTTACCGTAGGCCGTATCTAGGTGATATCCGAAAGCATTTAATAGTGGAACCACGAGTGCACGGCAACTTTTTGTTTATGCACTTCTGACTGACGGAGGACGTTGCTGGGTCATTAGCTCCTTGTTCGTACCGTGTGTCCCTTGAGTGCCTCAAAATCTTAACAAATGTAAGTGAAAAGGTAGACACGTTCTCTCCTTTCTTTCTTTGAAAGCGTGATAAATTAGATATTCATAGGCATTTCCTGTATTTATCGTTCCTTAGGTTTACTGTGTATACCATGCTCTATATCGGCGGCTGATCAGAGCACAGCGAGAGACTGTCCTACCTTACCTTATGTTTAAGCAGCTATAAAGGTTGGTTGCTAACTCCGGGAATCATTTTTTTGAAATCTTTTAAGGCTCTAACGTAGGTGACTAGTAAATAGATATTCTCTACCTTTGTTTCTCGTAAACAGATTATTGAGCCTGAGAGGTTTTTGAACTCATTTGGTGAGATAAGATGTTCCATTAACGTAGGAACCATTCATTAGAAGCCGATAAGGTTTGAGAGTTTCAAGGTCATGATTATAGACCATCTAATAGTATTTGGTTATTGTTGCTGCTCTCTCCTTTGATCTTTCCCAGGAGGTACCTATTTATCACTCTCCAATGGGTCCATTAGTCACTGAGTAGGAGTGAGGTTTATACCCGCTTTTGCCCATGTTGTTAATATGTGAGAATTATTTATCATGAGGGTTTACCCATAAATTAGCAGGAATATAAAATGAAAGGATGCACTGCTTATACCCGATGTTATACATTTCTTGAATGAAGGTTTATCTCAATGTGTCACATGATGTTTATCAATTGGCTGGGTAGAATGGTATGAAGTTTTTTTGTATATCTTGCCGTGATAAAACGTAATAAAATGTGATAAAATGTAATGAAATGATAATGAAATGTGATGTAATGGTTTTGTTATATAGTCTTATGTGTGGTTTGTTTATAATATTTATTGGTATAATGTTTATTGGTGTATAGTTCGGAGGCATTACAATGAGGTCATTGTGAGATATGTTGTGCAAAAATATTTTTTACTGTAATTGATAGAGATAAAACTCTTTTTATTCTTTTTAAAAAACACTGGTTATTACCAACAATGCATTCTCAAAACTGATTTTTTTCGTTTTTAGAACATTTTGGGGAAGAAACTATGTACAAACCTGATGAAGGTGGTCTAACCATTTGATCCACCGAAACGCGTTGCATGATATAAGGAGGATTGTGTATTATAATGCTTAGAAAATAATTCTGACGTTTTCGCTGAATTGAATTTTCTGTTTATACCTCGTTTTTATGAAATAGGAATCTAATGTTTCCTTAATTTATGTTCTTCCCCGTTATTTTAATTGGTGTTTAATTATGTTTTAACTTTGCATTGTATAATAAATTGTTCAGGACTTTTTCATAATTTCATTCTTGTCTTGCCTCATGAGTATAGTTTTATGTTAATGTTATTTGTTTTTATTATTTGTTGATCGTTGTGTCACTACAAAAGGTGTCCCAAAGGGATTTCTTGCTTGACCTAATAGTCAATTTGGTACCCCATCCCTGTGGTTGCGGGGTCCCTCTCTCTTTTATTAGAGTAGCGCACTACTCACCCAGAGGGTCTCAAGGCGCTTGAGGGAGGGGGGATGCTTTACTTATCGAATATCCAAGTTTGTAGTTGTTTTCTGAAGGAGAGGTGGTTCTGTGTAAGGCGGAGACCCACACACCTACCAATATTTTCAGCTACGACACTGGCTTACACATAAAGACACTATTCCTCACGTGGGCCGCCTGCTTACGCCATAAGAGAAATGGCTCCTTACCAAATCCACAAACAAGCGGGCGATCACGGAACTGTACAAACTACTGACCCCCCCGCCCGTGTCTAGGTCAGCAGGTCAGAAATGATGGGAGCGCGAGCTGGGGCGCACGCTCTCCGACAGGGAATGGCAGGACATCTACTTTCGGGCGCACCACACAGCCCGAAGCATGGCTAGCCGAGAATCGGCGGTCAAGGTAGCCTATTACTGGCACCTGACCCCGGAGCGGCTCCACCAAGGTAACCCTAGACGAGATTCCCGGTGCTGGAGGGGATGCGGGCACACAGGGACCATGCTTCACCTGCTATGGGAATACACAGAAGTACAGGAATACTGAGAGGTGGTGCTCCGAGACATAGACCAGTATTTTGAGACGGAGATCCACCGCTTCCCTGCCTACACAATCCTGGGCCTCCCTAACAAACTCACGTTCCCACTCAAATCCTTACGGGGGAGGCAGATGGGGCTGGCAATGGGGGCGGCGACACAACACATCCTCTCACTATGGGGCCCCACACGGAAACCCACACATACGGGGTGGCTCTACCGGTTATGGTACATAATGGGGATGGAAAGGATTCAAGCCTCCCTCACACAAACATCTGACACCTTTAGGGAAACGTGGTTGCCATTGCTTTCTTTGCTAACCCAGGAATTTAATTAGCTTACTTGCCCAAAATAGCTAAAGGTCCTTAGACTAGCGGATGAGTTCCACAGGACTCCGGGAGATGAGCGAGACACAGTGTAAATCAGGTCCATTGAACAACTCTGCGGCCACTCCGCGGACTACACCAGAGAGGGGGGAGGGTTTGCGGGGGTTCTCGGGGGCCGGGGGCAGTTGGGGTTAGGGTGGGCTTTGAGGGGGGGTTGGGCGTAAGAGTTCCGATCTGCACCACCTTGACGGGTATTACCCGCACCAGCATCCATGGACACAGGACATCCGTCCCTAGGGACCAGAGCTCTATTGCGGGCGCCGGAGAGGGGATGGAATTGCGCCTACTACGTTGTGTTTGTCCAATTGTTACAATGCTCTGTCTTAACAAAATAAAAATAAATTTGATTAAAAAAAAAAGAAGAAGAGAAAGACCGGCTTCATAATATGTTCGTCTATCCATTTTGTCCCGTGAAGGGATACGGAGGACGGCTCACAGGAGGGGTCATTCCTCACTTTTAACTAACTAACCCATGCAGCCTGTAGGAGTCACCATGGCTCAGCAGGGGTAAATATGAACTGTTGTGTGTGTTTTGTGGTGTATACATAACATGTCTATAGACAAAATGGATAGACGAGCATATTATGAAGCCGGTCTTTCCCTTCATCTTTTTTAGACAGTCTTGTGTAAATGTGGTGTCCAGCATTGATGCGGTGGCAAGAGAATATACGCCCTGATGAAATTGCCTCAAATGGTAAAAGGCAATGAAACATGTTGGCTTGTGGGTTTGGGCTGTATGATTAGCAACCTATTCCCCTACTTCTTTTAACCAGTTAGGCTGCACTAAGTTTAAAGACTAAAGTGACCAGTTATGTGCATTCCTAACTTTATAAGACACTTTTTCTTGGTTTTCTTCTCTTTTCTCCCTTCTTCACTGCACTTGCATTCACATTACATTTATGTTTGGACACTTTCTTTTGAGGCTTTATGACCGCCGATGATGAGAACAGGGCAATTCTGGTGAGTACCAACCAGATATCCCGATGGTGGTGCGTCTGTGAGGGATAATCTCGCCGCTTCACACTTTTTTTAGGCACAGTAAGAACACTATTGTTTATTCTTTGTCTGACTGTCAATATGGGATGCTGGTGAATTCTTTTAAATTGGCCTATAAAGAGTGTACTTTCTACCCCAACTAGCATTTAAGTGCGGGGAGATAAAATAAAGGATCATATTTGATTATATCCACAGCAGGATCCCTCACTCCACAGAGAAAGAAACCAGAGGGACACAACGGGGAGCCAAGGAGAAGTTTCTTTAATGCAGCGTGGTAGGCATGACACGTTTTGTCATCACTGACTTTATCAAATGCCAAACGCCAGAGACTGACACCCGCCGGCATTCAAACGATCCATTTAACTCCCATTGGTGGGGGCCCAGCAGAGTCAACCAATAGCATGAACAACTCTTTGTAGACCCTCTGTACGGACTCCAACTCCCAGCATGCACCATCTCGGCATACAGGTAAGTGTTTCTGGCTGTTGACTCCGTGTAACTTGTAGTGAGTGCTGGCGATCTGTGACATGTTGAGTGTGGGTGCAGATTAAAATAACACGTGTCCTCGCAGCACTGAGACCTCTCCCGGGCCCCCTTTGACGTCTCACCGCATACATGAAGGTCCAGCCAAATCCGGAGACACAGCAACAGTGTGTTGGCCTCTACGTGCAGTCACAAACTGGTATTTCAGCAGTCTGAGCACTGTTCCTTCGTGCGGGGGCCAGGGCCTTCCAATACCTTGGAGTCCAAAAAACGCTGTGAAACTTGTGCCCTATTAGCTCCGGCCACAAAACGAGACGGGTCCCCCTAGCGCGCTCCGGGCATTGCGCGCATAATATCCACAGCAGGATCCCTCAGTCCACAGACAAAGAAACCAGAGGGACACAACGTATTTGATTATATGTATACTTTTTGAAAGAATATAAAGGCCTATTTAGGACCTGGTCACTTGTGTTGAATTAACTTTTTAGGTTGCCTGATATGAAGAATTTTGCTCCACATAACTATGCTGTGTTACAGCATGCTATGTTACAGTATGTTGAGTTTTATGTACCACTTTTGTCTATTATATGTATGCCAGCTCATGTTTAGTTATGATTTATTAATTATATTATGTTTATTAGGTTTTATTATTCAATAAAATGTTTCAAACATAAAATATTAGAAATGCTATGTGTTTACAACTGCACCATTTTATTGTACGGGTAATCTCAAACATGTTCCCAGGGGCCAAAAGGATAATGTTACTTGCCCAGTAAGCATCTGTTCTTGGCATGTAGAACTGTAGATTCACATGCTCTGTATGCTCCTGCCATCTAGAGTTGGGTCTGGATGTTTGCAAGTTGTTTTTCTTTGAAGGAGTCTTTCCAGTCACGAGGTAGGTGACTCCTCCTTTCGGTGATAGTGCTCATGGGCATCAACTCCATTGTTAGATTGTTTTCCAGCAGAGGGTGAGAATGGAGTTAGTAAAGGTAGAATAGAGATGTCCATGCATTTGTATGTAAGTAAGAAGAACTGCAACAGGTGTAGGTACCTGGGGAGGCGGGTGGGCGCATGCGAATCTACAGCTCTATATGCCAAGAACAGACGGTTTCTGGGTAAGTACCATTATCCGTTCGAGGCATGTGAGCTGTAGATCACATGCTTTGCATAGACTATACAGCAGTAACTCCCAAAGCGGTGGCTAACCTGTAGCTGTCGCCGTTGTTTGAAAAAGTGTTTTATTTACTGCCTGGCCTACATTAGCCTATTGCCTCGCTAACACATCTACAAAGTAAGGTTTGGTGAATGTGTGCGGTGTAGACCATGTTGCTGCCTTACAAATGTCAGCTAAGAGAATATTCCCTAAAAAGGCCATAGTCGCCCCTATTTTGCAGGTGGAATGCGCACTAGGCGGTATTGTCAAGGTTATTTTCGCTTTCACACAACATGTTTTGATACATTTGACAATCCATCGTGCAATGCCTGATTTAGATATAATATTGCCTGTGTGTGGGGTCAAAAAAACAACAAAGAACTGTTTTGTCTTGCGAAAATCTTTTGTTCTTTCCACATAATGAAGTAGAGTTCTTCTAACATCTAATGTGTGTAGAACTTGTTCTGCTACAGAATCAGGTTGAGGAAAGAACACGGGTAACTCGACTGACAGATTGATGTGAAAAGCAGAAACCACTTTAGGTAGAAATTTGGGATTGGTTCATAGAACCACTTTGTCTTTATGAAGTTGAAAGTAAGGTTCTTGTATAGTTAGTGCCTGGAGTTCACCAAATCTCCTTAACCACATGAATGCTGCAGCAATTCATCCTCTGTGCTGCAGATCCATTACTCCCATTGTTCATGACAAGCTCAGCTCGTCATGAGCATGGAAGGGGTTAAGGAAATGATTGTGAAAAGCAACCTTCCCGGAGAGAAATTGTAATGGACACCTGTGCATTGGTTCAAAAGGTGGCCCCATCAGCCTTGTAAGGACTATGTTCAATTTCCATGTTGGTGCAGGTGGGTCTCTTGGCGGTATTACTCTTTTTAATCCTTCCATAAAGGCTTTAATAACTGGTACTCTGAATAGAGAAAAGTGTTGTCTATTTTGTAAGTATGCAGCTACTGCTGCTAAATGCAAGCAAATGGATGTGTAGGCTAGTCCAGATTGCTATAAGTGTAAGAGGCAACAGATGAAGTTTTGCCCTGAGGCATCGTGGGATTGATATTGGTATTTGTACAATAGATAACAAATTGTTTCCATTTTGCTGCATAACATGCCCTAGTAGTAGGTCTCCTAGCCTCCTTTAGGATATTCATAAAGTCGGGTGGTAATTGTAAATAACCAAACTCCATGACCTCAGTAGCCAAATCGCTAGGTTGAGTTTGTTGGGATTTGAATGCCTGATTTCTCAATGGCTCTGAGTGAGGAGACTGGAGTTGAGATGCAGCTTTTGCTGTGGAACTACTGAGAGCTCTGGCAGGGTGGTGAACCAAGGTTGACGTGCCCATGTGGGAACTATGAGAATCAGTTTGAGGGATGTTTGTCTGAGCTTCCGAACTACCAGCGGAATGAGTGGGAGAGATGGAAAAGCGTAAGCAAATATCCCTGACCAGTTCATCCATACGGCATTGCCTTTGGAGAGCAGGTGTGGGAACCTGGAGGCGAAGCTTTGGCATTTTGCGTTTGGAGCTGTGGCGCACGGGTCTATGTGTGGAAATCCTCATTCCTGAAAGTAGGGAAGGAGAACCTAGGGATGAAGTTCCCACTCGTGGATTTGCTGCCTCTGTCTGTAATCTGATTGTTCACTCCTGGAAAATATTCTGCTAGGAGATACATTTTTTGATGTATGGCCCATTTTGAAATTGCTTGTGCTAGGCGTGACAGTTGCAGACAGTGTGTTCCCCCCCTGTTTTTGTATGTAATATATAGCTAGCATGTTTTCTGTGCATACTAGGACAGTTTTGCCTGTAAGGTAAGGTAGGAAGACTTTGAACACTTGAAATACTGCTAGTAGCTCCAGGTGATTGATATGGAGGCTCTTGTATTTTAGAGTCCACAACCCTTGGACTGTGTGAGTCTGTAGGTGAGCGCCCAAATCAGTGAGCGATGCGTCTGCTGTTAGCCCTGTCTGTGGAACAGGGTCGATAAAGGGCCGCCCTTTGGATACATTTTGTGGGTTCCACCACTGCAGAGAGCGATGGGTCCGACCATCTATCAACACTAGAATGGTCAACTGACTCTGCGACTGGTTCCACGGACTTGCTAAGCATTCTTGAAGGTGACGCATGTGAAGCCTTGCATGGGGGTAAAAAATTATAATGCTAGACGCCATCATCCCTAGTAGTTGCATGAATACTCTTGCTGGCAATGCTTGGTTGGGCTGAAATTGAGCGAGAAGGACCTCAGTGTTGTGAATCCTGGCTGTATTGTGAGAGGCTAGAGCTTTGTGAGCGTCTATTGTGGCCCCCCAGATAAGTTTGTATGTTGGAAGGCTGTAATCCTGAATGGATTGTGGAAATATGCGTCTTTGAAATCTAGGGTAGACAATAAAGTGCCCGGCTTTAGACGAGGAAGCAATTGTTGCAGTATCACCATGTGGAAATGCTCTGAAAGTATGTAAAGGGTTTAATTCTCTGAGGTCTAGAAAGGGTTTCAATGAGCCGTCTTTATTGGGAATAGAAAATACAAGGAGTACGCCCCCTGTTACTTGATGTTATAACGGCTCAGGTTCTACGGCTCCTTTGGAGAACAGAGACTGTACTTCTTGTTGAAGTGTAAATGTAAGTGTAATGTTCTGGCGACATTTTGTGAGAACCTGGTGGTATGTTTGGAGGAATGTTGGTAAGTTCCAGGCAATGACCATATTGGATAATTCCTAACACCCATTTGTCCGTAGTGATAGATTGCCAAATGTGGTGGAATTGTAGAAGAAGTCCCCCAATAGGTGTAAAATGGCCGGGGGAAGTGTGAGCAAGTCACTGTTGGGAGAGAGGGAATTACGCGGTACTGAACCCTTGCCTCGACCTTTGTTACCTCCTCTAAAGAAACCTCTCGTAGAGGAAGATTAGTTGTTACCTTTGTAAGAGGTGGCAGTGTTGTCCGAAGAAATGGTCTTAGACCCCCTGGTAGAAAGACCGACGAAAGGAGCCACGGTTAGAAGAAGACTGTAGAGCTCCAATAGATTTGGCTACCGCTGTGTCTTTTTTATCTTCTCCAAGGACTTATCTACTTCAGGGTCAAAGAGATGCTCCTTGTCAAAAGGATATTTAAAGTAGACTGCTGGACTTCAAGTTTGAACCCAGAAATCCTTAGCCAATCATGTCTTCTAAGTAACAAACTTGTGTTAAACCCCCAGCTGCCGTGACTGCAGCATCTAAAGCACATCTTATTGAGGAATTGGATATGAGCTTTCCCTCCTGAACTAAATCTTGGGCCTTTGCTTTACATTCATCTGGGAGATGTTGCAGCAACTGCTCCATTTCAACCCAGTGTGCGATGTCAAACTGGCTCGCAGGGCCTGGGTGTTGGCAAAGCGCCAGTGGTTTGCTGCTTAAGCAGCTACTCTCTTACCAGAGGCGTCTAATAGTTTTGACTCCTTAACTGGAGGGGGTGCATCCCTGTGGTCTGTGAATAGGTCCTTTTACGGGCATTAGAGACTACCAGAGAGTCTAGTGGTAGCTGACCTTTAATAAAGACTGGATCTGAAGGAGCAGCCTTATAATTTTCAATTCTGGTGGTTAGAATGCGGGCCCGCTCTGGATCTTTGAAAATGTTGTCCGCATGTCTCATCATGCCTCTAAGAATAGGCAGAGTGTGGCTAGCCCTATGTGTGGTGGTGAGGGTTAGGAAATCTTCCTCTAGAGATTCCTTGTGTAACTGCACCCCATGATATTCTGCAACTCTAGTGATCAGCACTAGGTGTCCTACATTGTCATCAGGAGGAGAAGGCTTTGCAGGGTAAAGATCTTGGTGAATCTGTGTGATAGTCTCTCCAGGGATCTATCTGTAGAAGAGTCTCCCCCCCATTCTTATCATCATCCTGGAGAGTTAGTGGGTGTGATTAACAAATGACGTAAAGATGGAGAGGTTGGTGTTGAAGAATGTGGGAAAGGAGTAGGGTTAGTATCCACATTCTTCTTCTTGAAAGGAATAAAGTAAGGGTCTTTCTTGTGACTCAGGTTTACGTTTCTGAGGTTACTTAGTAAGAACACATCTTGTATCAGGATTTAGTATAGTTCATTTAGTTTTAGGTCCAATTTGGATGTTGGAACATCGAAATCTGGACCCTGCTGCTTCGGAGGCACAGTTTTGAGTTTCGGTGCCGAAGATTTTGGTGCTGGGGTGCAATCTCCTTTCGACGCCAAAAGGTGTCGGTGCCGAAGGAGGCTTTGTCTTTGGCGTCAAGGATTTCAGCTCCAAAGCGGGTTGCGGCTTCGAGCCTGAGTGCTTCGGCTCGGTGCCAGTCTTTGGCCTACTCGATCCCGAGCCAGAAGGCTTAGAGATGTGTTTTGTGCCGAGCCGGAGGATGGGGCATCGGAAACATGTTGTCGGTGCTGAACGTAGCCTGAAGGCGGGGGTGGGACCGAAGCCTTCTGTTTTGCTTGACTTGGGTTTTGGATTAAGGGGCTTTCAGTACTCACGGTACGTTGACCTTGCGGCAAGTCTTCTTCCGCGTCTGAGTCCGATTCAGGGATGGAGACAAGTTCTTCCTCTGCCCCTTGTGCGTTGAATTCCTGTTCGAAATATTTGCCAACGATGTCCAGCATGTAGTTGACGTTTTGAGTTTGCATCTCGTGACGTCAAGCCCGACTATCATGGAGCGTTTTCTTTGATCAGAACGATTTACACACGTCACAGTTCTCTTCGTTGTGCTCCGGAAACAAGCACAAGTTGAAAACTTTGTGCAGGTCAGTGCGCGTATACTTAGTGCGGCACCAAGGGCAAAATTTAAATGGGGTGTAACGCGAACGTTTGGGGCTGTACCTGTTCCTGCGGGCCGGGCTTTGCTCCGCTCTTCTGCCTGGCCGGGCTTGGCTCCGCCAGGCCCCTCTGCTTCTGTGGCTGTATCTGCGGGCCGGGCACTGCTCCGCTCTCCTGCTCGGCCGGGCTTGGCTCTGCCGAGCCCCCTCCCTCTGCTGCAGAATCCTGTGGGCCGGACTAAACCTCCCAGAAGCCCCGCTAGCGGCAAGGACGCCGCACATGTAGTTGGGCAGCGCCAAGAGGAGCATAAAGGGCCGCTTGGGGCCGAATCCTTGGTGTAACGCGATTGTTTGGGGCTGTACCTGTTTCTGCAGGCCGGGCTTTGCTCCGCTCTTCTGCCTGGCCGGGCTTGGCCCCGCCGGGCCCCCCTCCTTCTGTGGCTGTATCTGCGGGCCGGGCACTGCTCCGCTCTCCTGCTAGGCCGGGCTTGGCTCCGCCGAGCCCCCTCCCTCTGCTGCAGAATCCTGTGGGCCAGCCCACACCTCCCAGCAGCCCTGTTAGCGGCAAGGATGCCGCACACGTAGTTGGGCAGTGCCAGGAGGCGCATAAAGGGCCGCTTGGTCCCTCGTCACGCGGGACGCGCGCAGGAGTGCACCGGGAGAAGCCTGGGACAAGGGCGGGACCGTCTGTGGCCGTCAGTGAACGGAAGAGGCCGGGACGGGCCACCCCCCTTTCATCTGCCAAGGACAACATCTAGATGCGGACAATTCACAAAAGGTACTGTTATTTGGATTCAAATCCTCCGGGCTAAAATGTACTACACTAGCAACTTACCCTGTAACCTTGAGGGAACTAGCCTACTTGATTGAGCTCTTGCTGCTTTATACTTTCCCCACCTAGTACTACTGATCCCCTAAGAATGAGTAAAGTGGGGGAAAAAACACAAACTCCTGCAGCTACACGACCAAACACTAGACTGCAAGCGGCAGCACCACAGCCCCTTCCTAGCTTAACAGCAATCAATAAGATGCTTCAAAAAGCTATTGGGGTTGTGGTGACAGCAATCGAAAACACTGAGAGAAGGTTATCAACCAGACCCACTCTATTACTGCAAAGTCAGGATGGTGAATGCTCAGTTATTGCAACTGATATCCCGGACCAAAACTCCTATTTAACATCATCTTATGTACAATTGCCTTGTGCACAGGTATCCATAGAGACCCCTGTAGTTGTAGAGGATTCACCTATTGTTTCGACCCCCCCCCCCCCTCCTTAGGAAAACTGCCCCAGTAGGTGAACCACGACCCAGGAGAAAGAAAGAGAGCCCCCAAAAAAATTGGGCAAAAAGAACTTAACTAATCATAACCTGGTGACCCCAATTCCCAATACGTCCCATTCGAATCTAGGAATTCCGTGCTGGGTCACTAACTCGGTGGCTGATTTGCAAGCATGCCTGGAGCGGACTATTGTTACCCACATTAAACCGCTGGTGTCAAAGCTAGATAGATTATCCTCTATCTTAAATAATAAAGGGGCAGGAATACCAAACCAAGTAAATCCACTGGGAAACCCTGCATCCTTATCTGATTCTGACTGTGGGGGCAGACCTAATAGTATGTCCAGTGATAGGGTAGCTCTACAAAAAACACCTTAAAACAGACTAAAAGCCCAGTAACATCAATAGCCCACACTGAGTCTACACATATCCTACCATCCCTTTCACCCAATAGTAATAGTAATACACATGGCCAAACCCAAGTGACACTGGGAAATTCCACTGCCAATTTGGATGAAACTGATCCAAAGCCAAAGGGGGGTAAAATGAAAGTAAAACTAGTATTCCAACAAATAGGAATGTTCGACCCAAAGCACCTTCCTGCCAGCTACCAACAATTAACCTACCCCCGGAAGCACAGCCATAGCCCTTACAGGAGCCCTTACAGGAGTACCAGTCCTAAGTGATGGGAAACAAAAAAAAAGATATTGACCTTAAAAATAAGTGTATTCAATGGTTAAGCACAAACAGACCCCAACCTCCAAATATCTCAGGGGAAATAATGGCAGTAAGAAGAATAGATTGGATAGGGAGGGGACCTAAAACAGTGTCAGGAGACGTTGTAATAATAAATTTTAGGGACACCTCTGCTGTGGATTTCATCTGTAATGCCCCCCATCGCAGATCAAACTCCCAAATATGTCCATTACATTTATCATTCTTCTACCCTACCCCTAAATGGAGGTTAACCCACTCCAACTGGACTCACTATAACAGGGGAAATCCACCCACCACCAAGCAGAATCCAGTATATGCCAACATTTGGGGAGGACTTGTTTCCACATAATTGCACACACCTCCTTCAACCCCATTGGAATAGGTTTAGTGTGCTCGAGGAGGTGGATTGACTTAAAACGAAGGGGAACTCCCCACTACAAACTATTAATAAAGAGGCCATTGGGAGACAGGCAGTGGAGGAAAGGGGAACATCCACCACCACAGGGGACGATTCAATACTTTACTCTTTGGAGAAGGAGGGGACCAGAGAAAAGGGGAACCTGGAGGCCCCCCTGTAAATGGAGGGAGGGAAATACAAGGCTTAGATAAACCAGTGGAAGGTTGCTTAAAAATAATCTCCTGGAATATTTTGCCGGGCTAAAAAATAAATTGCTCACACCAGAGTGGCATTCTTTTATGGCTGCTCATGATATCTGCCTTATGCAGGAGACCTCGGCAACGGAGGAGAGCAAAAGCCCGGCCTTTGCAACCTATGATATTCTAGCAGTATCAACAGGAAGAGGCCGCCCTTCCGGGGGACTGTCAATATGGATAGGTACCCATTTGGGCATCCAGGCAAAACAAATGCAAACTAATTCCCTGGATGTCCAGTGTGTCCTACTAACACCCCAAAGTAACCCACAAGTAGCCATAATAAACATCTACTCAAGGCCTGTAAAAAAGGGGCAGGAATCAAATACAATTAAGGCATTTGATCAATTTATCCAAGTTCTGGACCCCTCCATTGCGATAATTTTGGGTGGAGATTTTAACTGTATGAAGTCCTGTGAACAAGACGAGGTAGACTCATTCTGGCATATCCCAGATCCTAAGATCGCCCCAGTTAGAGCATGGACACCATTGGTGCTCCAGATAAAATCTTTCACCCTTGCAACTTCTATGCGGTCGTGCAATGGGAGATTGGACCCTGACTGTCCAGGAGAAGTCACCTATTACAGGGCAAACCATACCTCAATCATAGATTACATCATGATGGAGGCAAAACATTGGGATAGGCTGAAGGAATTTAGGGTTGTACCAAGGCATGATAGTGATCATAATGCCTTGGTTCTAACTCTCAAGCCTGGGTCTTTTGGTCTTATAAATCCTCCCCCAGACCCAGCCATGGCAAGAACACCTCTCACGGTAACTAATAATAGGAAAAGGGTAAAATGGCCGTACTTTGCGAATTCTCCCGACAACCTCGCAAAAATATACCAGATTGCAATACCGTGCATAAGCGAGATGGGTGAACCGGCTCCTTGCCGGCAACCCGTACAAATACACACACATTTAGCTACGACACTAGGGGAGGTACTTTACCCAGTTAGTAGAAACAAACTAAGTACTCCTAGGTCGCACCCTTGGTTCGACTGTACCTGTAGGAAAGTTAAGAGGGATCTCTCTGCAGCAATAAAATCCAAAGATATTCCACTAATTAGGGCAACTAGATTGCGGTATAAAAAGGAGATTACCAGGGGCAAGAGAGAGTGGGAGGAAGCCAGGTGGGAAGAACTGAGACAAGTGCTCCTTTTAAAGGATGCTAAACTATTCTGGGCTCTAGTTAATGCTGGTACAAAAGGGGGGGGGGAGTGAGGATAATTTCCCGAACATAGCCCCCTCAGTATGGGAGTCACACTTTGCAGCCCTTTACACAAGCCCTGGGACTGGTGATGATGTGCATTATAGACAGGCCCAGTTGTTAGGGGCAGATAGCACCCTTCGGACTTCCCCGGCCCCAGACCCCCCCGCACGAGTATCGACTGTCGGGGGCCTCGGGCCTGGGTCGTCGGAGGGGCCCGTTGGACGATCGGGAGATGACTTCCTTTCAAAACCTAGAGAGTATTTCCCTAAAGGAAGTGGAGTCTGCTATCGAAAGATTGCTCCCAAACAAAGCCCCAGGCCTTGATAAACTACCTGGCGACCTCTTTCGCTCCCAGCCCAAAATCTGGACTCCGTATGTTGTAGTCCTGTTTAATTCGATCCTTTGGGGTTCCGCGATACCGGAAACTTGGTTGGGAGCTGAGATTGTCCCCATTTACAAGAAGGGCTGCCCGTAATCCCCGTCCAACTACAGGCCCATTAGTCTCCTCGATACTACCCAAAAACGAATGGGCCGGATTTTATTGGATAGGATACTGGGTTGGATAGAGGAACACAAAATACTGTCCACTCTCCAAGCCAGATTTATATCAGGCATCTCGACCCTGGATCAGATTTTTAGGCTGCAGGTCCTTTTTTGGAAAACCGCAAGAATAGAGGGTGGCAGCCTCTACCTTGTTTTAGTGGACCTGCGGGCCGCCTTCGATCTTGTGCCCAGAGAGAAATTATGGAGAGTAATTGAAGAACTAGGCCTCCCGTCTTATTTACTAGATGTCTTAGTCCGACTCCATGCGGGGAACTATGCCCAGGTCAGGTGTGGAAGGAACAGTGAACTCTCGGCCCCCTTCCCAGTAACCAGGGGTCT
Source organism: Lissotriton vulgaris (assembly GCF_964263255.1). Lineage (NCBI taxonomy): Eukaryota > Metazoa > Chordata > Amphibia > Caudata > Salamandridae > Lissotriton > Lissotriton vulgaris. The sequence continues at coordinate 351,995 of NW_028251537.1, forward strand.
ACGCCAGGGTTGTGCCCTTGCCCCTACACTCTTCAGCCTTTATGTCAATGGCTTGATAGAAGAATTGGACGGAGTTAGGGATATCGATGCCCGAGATTGACTACTGGAAGGGTGCCTGCTCTGATGTTCGCGGATGACACTCTGCTGTTATCCCGAACATCAACAGGCATCCAGCGGGTTCTGGATGGGTTCTCAACCTTTTGTGCCACATGGGGATTGGAGGTTAACTTGGATAAAACCAAGTTCATGGTTTTCAATCCCCCAAGGCACACCCGCCCGAACCCTGTCTTGAATGGCACTCCGCTCGAGCGGGTGAATACCTTTGTCTACCTGGGTGTCACATTAACTGAAGACTTTGACTTGGGTCATCAGGTGTCTAGATCTGCCATGAGACTTTCACAGATTACAGGGGGATTGGGAAATTTCATAAAACTTCACAATTTAAACCAGTCGCCCCAGTCCTTGAAACTTATAGAGCCCAGACCAGGTCAGCAGCTACATATGGTGCAGAATTATGGGGGCACAAGAACGTACTGAGTCTGCTCAAGGTGGAACAAGCTTTTATGAGAAATTTGGTAGGCTTACCCCAAAGCACCCCTCTTATACTGTTGCGGCTAGATATGGGCCTTGAGTCCATAAAAGATCTGATAGCCGCACGTCCTTTGCTCTACTGGAGAAGGCTCTGGACTGTACCGGAACTTGCTGACTACAGAACGGAATTTTTAGCAGTCTGGTGGCAGCTCAAGAACAAAAATATACCCTGGCTATCCCACATCAAGGTTTTACTTTAACAAATTGGCTTGCCTCAATTGTGGGAGTTCCCGCGGATAGCTGTCCTAGGTTCCAGAAGTCAGAATTGTTGGCTATCCTGAGAAATTATAGCCTCAACTCACTTCACAGATCGCCAACTCTGGGCAGGCTAACAACTGAGTTCCTGTAGGTGAAAACTGGGCCCAAGAAGGAGGAATTCCTAGATTTAGTGCAGCCTCCTCTTGCGAGAAAACTATATATTCAACTGAGACATGGCTGCTTGCCCATCAGGGCGCTGACCTCTAAATGGACTACCTCAAATGAGGGAACCTGCCCAGCCTGTAATAACACCACTGAAGATATCGCCCATGTCCTGTTTTTCTGCCCGGCGTATAGTATAATACGGAAATTCTGGTTGGCTCCTCTGTGCAGAAACTTGAGACTTAGACAATGTGTACAGGCTTGTAGAATTATAACTTATGATACCTCCGCTCCCAAGGTGTTTGCTGTTTCCCGCTTCTTACATGGCATGTGGCGTAGAAGGACCACCTTTCTGATGAGGACTTAATTGGAGCAACCCCCCCGCTATTAACCCTTTTCTCATTTTACTCCCCCTTTCTTTGATAACTTTTGATAAATTTAATGTTTAATAACTTTTTAACTGTTTGTAATTATGGATTTTATCATCGTGCTTGTATGTATTTTATCTGCACTTTTATGGTCAATGACCGAAATAAAGTTATCGAATGAAATGGGGTCCCTTCCATCGACTGCAAAGTGGACTGAAAAGGGTAGGCTGGACGGCCTTTCCAAGACCTCTGATCGAAGTAGATGTTTTTCTTTGACGGACACGATACACGGAGAAGTGGAATACGTGTTCGAAAACAGTACCGATGCGGGCAAAGTGGATTGCACTCCGGGGGGAACACAAAGAAACCGTTTTGAAGCGGAGTGCAGCAATAGACGTCCGAACCCGATGGCGAAGAAAAAAATATATAACAATGGAGTTGATGCCCATGCGCACTATCACCTAAAGGAGGAATCACCGACCTCGTGACTGGAAAAACCTCTTCGAAGAACAATTTGCAAACATCCAGACCCAACACTAGATGGCAGTGTGTATGCAAAGCATGTGAGCTACAGCTCACATGCCTCAAAAATATGGTCTGCTGGGTGACAGAGCCCCACATTGGCATCAGCAGGGAGAGGGTCAGGCAGGGGATTCGAGGGGATGTAAGGTTGTAAATAGGGTGAACAAAGCCTTGTAGATCTATCTTTACATTCTCTTGACCCACCTAAGGAACTGCATACCCTCTTTTCTAGTGTTGGCTTGGGTATGTATGCTGGACCTTCCAAATGCCCTTCTGTCTCTCTCTTGTTGATTAACATGAGGGGATTGCAAGCATTCAAACACTTCTATGTATGAGCCCAGGCATAATCAGAGAGGCTACATCAGAGGTCTTATATTATGAGATTGCTGACTTAATTTGTGGCCGCACTAATGGCACCAAAGTGACAAGTGGATTTTGTTACAAAACAAGTAGATTTATGAAGCAACCTGCCCCATGGACAAGTAGATATTTTATTAAATTTCACACCACTATAACTGACAGTTAGAATTGTAGTTAGTATGACTCTTCTGAATCTAAGGAGTTCTTAGATAAGATAATTTGCAGTGGACCTCCTGGTAAAAGGGCAGAATGTGTATTGGCCACAAGGGTAGTGACCCGTAATACTGGAAAGATTCTACAAGGCATTTTGGGAGGTGGTGACAGTTCTTAGTGACCTAGTGGGTACCAGTAAGTTTCTTAAGCTGGTGTTTTGCTTAAATGAGAACAGAGGTTAGTCAAAACTAAGTTTGTTGCATGTAAGGATACACCAGTTTCTTCATTCGGCACACTGCTATGCTTGAAATAAGTTATTTTCGGTATTTTATATTTTGATCCATTAGGAATTATTCTTTGTGATTATTATGTGCCCTTTTATTTGCTCCCTGAGTCAAATGTTCCAGAGAGTGCTGATCTAAAAGTTTATTGGTAAGTATGACAGCTTCTTGGCGTTAGGCAAGATGGCCGCACTGTAGTGTAGCTCTGCCGGCCGCCGACCAATGTCCTGCACCTATCCTGCCTCTTCTGCACCATCCAACGATACCCTTGATGGGACCAACTAGCTGTTGTGGCGGTGACTGGCTATGGTGATTTTTGAGCGCGACGGAGGCCCCAAAGCGTTGCCGACAGCGTGTGAGAGGAGCCAGCCACATGGCAGTAATGGCGGACTGAGGGCCTGTGTCCAGAACGCTGTGTGCTATCCTTGGCCGTGCCCTGTGGAGTGGAGGAGCGGAGGGTGGTCGGCGAGTCGGCGGAGACCGTGCGGCACAGGGCGAGGCCTCTTCAGCAGATAAGGGGCATTGCTGGGTGATTGTGGGCTCTGAAGTGAGCCAGACTGTGGACCTGCTGCGAGCACGGGGAAGCAGAGATACGCGAGCGTCCGGCATCCGACTGCGGGGTGGATCGCAGCAGGCCCGGTAGCTTACTGCTACGAGGGAGCTGCCGCTTGCTGTTGCAATACCGCGTGGGAGCACTGCATGCGACTGCCAACGCTGCTGCTGTTCTGGGGGTGCACGGCGCATATTTTGCCCTTGACACTCACGGAGCTTCCTTGGTGTATGTCTTACGGGGCACGGAGCGGAGGTTCCCCCCCTTGCTGGGCCTGTTGTGACTCTCGTACTACTGGCACTCCTGGGGCTTGCAAGTGATGGTGTGCGAGCAGGGCAGAGGAGCGGCTGGAGTGGCCTTCACAGTGTATACCGCATGCTGCCCCCCCCCCCCCCCGGTATACCTGCGTGACAACGTGGTTGGAGACTGCAGGGTGAGGAGGAGAACTGCACTTGGCAGAGGCCTAGTAGATCGTGTGGCGCTTATTTGACATTTTTTTTCCTTGCCGACGGGGAAACTTGACAGCACTGGTGTGCATGTGGAGCCCGGGTGTTTTTAACACATTTTCCAGTTTCTGCTAGGGTGTTCCCAATGGTGGTGCGGGAAGAGCATGAAGGGTGTTTGGGCCTGTTCTGTGGTCGGTGGGGCTCCTTCTGGACAGGCCCTGGGAGGTGTCCATACACTCTGCGCAGGGCGGCATTCCCTGGGTCCTTGCTGGTAATACCTGCAGTAAGAAAAGTGACTATGGGGAAACCAGAGAAGAATCAGCCCCGCCTCACCTTCGAACTGCGCAAAGGTGGCAAACCTAGTCAAAATGCAGCTTTGGATTCTGAGCTAGAATTGAGCTCTCTGTGCCCAATGGCGTTGGAGAAGTCGCTGGCTGCTCTGCAGGCTAGTCTCCAAGCTATTGATGGCAAAATAGAAGCCCTTAATGTGAGGATGGACAGTTTTTCCGCAAAGCACGACAAACAGGCGGCGCGCATTGGCGAAGCCGAACAGCGGATATCAGACGCGGAGGACGGGCTGCAGCAAGTAACGGCGAAAACTTCGGATATCTCTTAACTGCTTGCAGTCATTCAGGCGAAAAATGAGGATATTGAGGCGCGATCGTTGGGCAGTAATATTCACGTCCTAGGCCTTCCAGAGTATACCAAAGTGGGCTGCCTTGAAGACTATATGGAGACGATACTGCTGGAGGTCTGCAGTGCTGATGAACTGTCCCATATGTTCACTGTGGAGCGGCTCATCGTTCTCTGGCGGTGCGCCCTCCTCCTGGTGCTACACCGCGCCCCATAATTGCACGCTTGCTCAATTACAGAGACCGGGATTCCGTTTTAAGGATAACTCGTCAAAAGGGCACGATTACGTATCAGGAAAATGTTCTATCGTTTTATCCGGGTTTCACAGCACAGGTGCAGGCAGCTAGGAAAGAGTTCCAGAACGTCAAAAAAGTGCTACTTAAAGAACAAATTCCCTATGCCATGCTCTATCCTGCGAGGCTGCGCTTTGGGGAAGCTGCTGGAGGAAAAACATTTTCAAATCCTAAGCAAGCTATGGAACATGCCAGAACCCTACAACGTCGTCGCAAATCTCCAGCTCCTCTATCCGATGTTGACTGAACAGTAAGGGGGGGCACAGACGTTGGGCTATGTGTGCAATTCCCAAATTTGAATGTTCGGGGCTGACGGGCCCATGTTTTATATATGTTGTGAACGCTGTTATATAGATTATTTGATTATTCAGATTGCTTGCCCGCTTTAGCCTACTCTGTAGGATAGCACTGCATTATGTAACTGATATGCGGGGAGCCCAGGCTGGTGGTCCTGGGTTAATGTCTGGGTTATGGCGTTGAGGTCACTTACATGATGGTCCCGTGCAATGGGGCTTTTGGTTCATTCATGGTTGGCCCAAGTAGTGGGCTGTACTCAAACTCTTCGGCGGCCCCCTCCCTCTACAAACAGGGAGTGGACTGAGCCACTACGTCCCCCAATGGGCAGTACCCACCAGCTGAGAGATTTTCTAATGTTATGGTTAGGGGAGGGTGGATTGTGTCTTTGGCAAATTGGGGCTGCCGAAGTGGGTGAAGGGTGGGAGGGGTAGTTTCTACTTCTTGTATTTGGGGTGTGGTGTCCAATTTTACTGTGGCAGACAGATTTGGTCCACACTCATATTTCCGCATTGCAAAGTTAGAGGCTGCATGTACAGTTCTTCTTTTTTTACATAAATGACAGGTGAACGTTACACTTGCATTACGTGGAATGTCCGTGGATTGAATACACCTAAGAAGACTAGACAGATGCTTGCTCTTCTCGATAGATATAAAGTTCAAATCGCTCTCCTACAGGAGATCCACTTGAGTAAAAGCAGGGAGGGTTCAGTGGCGTGCAGATGGGCATCTTATCGTCTGGCCTCCTCCTACTCTACATACTCGAGGGGGGTCCTCATTCTTATTAAGAGGGGTGTCCTGTTTAAGCCTCTTATGTCCTGTGTTGATGCTGAAGGCCGGTGGGCTGTGGTGCATGGGAAATTGGAGGGGGGTGTTGGTGACTGTTGCGAATATTTATGGACCGGTGGTGGATGACACGTCCTCCTTTTTAAAGCTGTAATGTGTTTCGCACATGGCCAGAGGCTGCATTATTATGGGGGGTGGGTGACCTTAACACACACCTAAATCCGCAAGTAGACAAATCTAGTCTTGCTGGGGTGCGCATGGTTAGTGTGGCACAGTGTGTACTGGATTTTATGGAGGAGATGGGGCTGGTGTATTCTTGGTGGTTGTGCAATGAAGGAGTGTAGGAAGGCACACATATTACTCCCGCATTTAACAGCTGGTCCCGGCTAGATTATTGGATACTTAACCGGGAGGCCAATGGGTGGGTGGACACGATTCACACGTTGCCGAGAACCTTATCGGATCACAATCCTGTTTTTCTTACGGTGGCGGTCCCCCTTAGTTTGCATCCACCCTTCTCCTGGCGTTTTCGCGCTGACTCTGCTGGACCCGGTCTTCGATGACACAATTAGAACTGATAACATACAATACTTTGGAATAAACACAGGCACAGTTGAGAGCCAGGCAATTCTGTGGGTCGCCTTTAAAGTGACAATAAGGGCCATGTGTATAAGCACCTCCGCGGGTATTTTGCGGGATTTGAGGGGACAACTGAAACTAGGGATCCTGGAATCCCAATACGCTGTGGCACCCCCATCTGATGTTTTGGTACGTATTAATTAGTATGTCGAGGAATATGACTCGCTGGTAAATACAGAAATTAAAATCTATCCAAACGCTATGTTGCTAGAGCGTATGGTAAAGGTGGCATGCCGGGAAGGATTTTGGCTGGCAGGCTGAGGGATAGAGTAGACTGCCCCCGATTGATCACATTGTGGACGACGCCGGTGGTGACCACTAATCTCAGAGTAGTATTATAGAACAGTTTTGGTCCTTTTATAAAGGTATATATACGTCTCGGGTGGCATGCCTGAAGCTGCAATGGATGATTATTTGAAGGACACGGACTGCGCTTGGTTGTCGGATGTACATAGAAAATATCTCAGCCTTCCCATAGGAGAGGAGGATGTTAGAGAGGCCATTCTTTCACTGCCTAACAGTATAAACAATATGTTGATATCCTTACGCCCCATATCCTGGCAATGTATGCTGAGGCACATGATTTGGGTTCCCTTCCGCCGTCCCTACGGCAAGCCTTGATTGTCACTTTGCTGAAAAAGGATAAGCCCCCGGAAAGGTGTGAGTTGTATCGCCCACTTTCACTGATCAACATTGATGCAAAAGTTTTGGCGAGGATCTTAGCCACGAAATTGCAACCGTTGATGCCCTTGCTCGTATTGCCGGACCAGCCCGGCTTTATCCTGGATTGGTCTACGTCTTTTAAACTGCGCACAATTTTTGCTATGCTTCATGTGCTCAACCCGGAATTGCCAGCCGTGGCCGTGTTGTTGGACGCAGCAAAGGCATTTGATTCTATAGAATGGAAATATATGTTATATATCCTGGGCAGAATAGGTCTCCCTGCTGTCTTCGTGCGCTGGATTCAATTCCTGTACACGGATGCCTCTGCAAGGGTTAGGGTGGGCGGACTCCCGTCTGAGCCGTTTGATATTGAGAGGGGTACCAGGCAGGGCTGCCCACTGTCCCCGTTTCTTTTTGCTCCTGTGTTAGAACCTCTGGCGTGTAAGATTCGGCAATCTCATAGGGCAGCCGCTTTTAATTCTAATAATCACCCATTTGGGATTTCTCTTTATGCCGACGACATGGTCGTATATGTGTGTGAGCCGCACACCTATCTCTCCCTGATCATTAGAGAATATATTAGGTTTGGCCTTTTGTCGGGGTTGCAAATCAATTGGGAGTAGTCGATTCTCATTCCCCTTACGCCTGCCACAATGTCACCCCAGGTGGAGTATTCCCTTGTTTGATCGGTAGACTCGGTTAAATATCTGGGTGTGTGGATCCATCGTGACCCTGAAACTTTCATCAGGGAAAACTATGGTCGGGCGTACACCGAGCTAGTAAAGCAGATAGATCGCTGGGTTGGGTTGCCACTCCTGCTGGCGGACCGTATAGCGGTTATAAAAATGACAATTCGGCCGAAGTTTCTATACTTATTTGGTAATATTCTGGTTCCCCTGACTAAACAATTTTTTAAAACAGTGCAGTCTCAGCTGCTCAGACTTGTGTGGGGGACGAAGCAGCCGAGAATAAGTTGGGCCACACTGACTTTGCCGTTCACCAGGGGAGGGTTTAATGCTCCAGACTTTTACGTGTACTACTTGTGAGGACAGGCACAGCATGCATATTTTTGGTTTCGTCCACGTTGTTTTCTTCCACACATGGCTGTGGAGGAGAGAGACGCGTATCCTGTACAACTGAATGGTATTATTACACACACACAAAGACAGACACCTAAGATGGAGATCAACACGGTTGATACTACCGTTCTAGCGTGGCAGGAAATTGGGAAGTGTTCCAATAGGCTGCACCTTCCTATTGCTGGGCATGCTGCTTTCTCAGTGGCTGGGGAGAAGGGTTCAGTTGCGGCTCTCAGGGTGGCGGGGTTAACACACATGGGTGACCTTTTAGTAGATGGGAAATATGTAACAAGCGTGGACCTAGGCTACATACGAAATGCCACACCACTCTTTAAGTATACATGTTATAGGCTCCGTAGGGCAGTGCAGTATCACTATTATAGCTTCCCTGATGAACCATTGGTGTCGAAGGTGGTGCAGCTGGTAATTGGGGCCTCATCGAAGAAAAAACTGCTGACCAGATTATATAGGGTGGTCCAGGCGGAGACGGTTCACCAAGAAACAAAAGCTTAGAACGCTGGAGCGTTATACTAGATCCTCCAATCACGGAGGACATATGGGAGAAGATATGCTTATTAACAGGAAGTCTGTCGTCTAACAGTAATCTGCGTATTATACACCGGAAGTTTCTGCATCAGGTGTATTATACACCTCAGAAATTACACAAGATGGGGCTCAGAGATACTAGCAGTTGTAAGCGCTGTGGGCGAGGGGATGCTGACTTCCTTCATCTTGCATGGACCTGTAGGCTGGTACATCAATACTAGGAGGAAACTGTGGGGCTTATACATAATATGATGGGCCTTCTGATTGACTGCACTCCCCTGGCTTGTTTGCTAGGATATGTGCCTGGTCTGAAAGCCACGGTCGGGCACTTTGTACAAATCGCGCTATTGCTGGCAAGGAGGAGGGTGCTGTTCACGTGGGATAGTCGCCAGCGTCCGAGCACCAACAAATGGATCACAGATCTGATTTATTGTTGTGCACAGCTGGAACTGTATGCAGCAGAACTACCGAAGGCCTCATGTCCTAAGGACATTTGGGCTCCCCTGCGAGAATTTTTGCTGGCTCAGAGTGAACAAGGGGATGAGTAGCTGGGGGTCTTTGGGTTGTCATGTACAATCGCAATACCACTGGACAATTCTTGCAAAGGGACTGTGCTATGTGATGCGGATCTGTTTGTGGAATTAAAACATGATGCCATGCCTGATTATTCATGCCTTTTCATGTGGGAAGGGGATTGGTTGATGTTGCACAATCTAATAACATTGTACACACAAGAGATGTATGTATTGTGTGCTATTAAAATGATTTAAAAAAAATACAAAAACTTATATATATATATATTAAAGCAATATTGGAGCATTTTCTTCTTATGCGGAGAAACTGTCCAACTGGTAAATTTTCCAAAGTGCGTGTGGGTGTGCACTTTGAAAGTGGAAGAGGCTATTCTTATCTGTAGGTTTTGTATAAAGTTTGATGACCATCTGTGACACATCAAGAAATGGTAATTCATCATTGCTTGTAGTCATGGCGAACCTCAATTTGTTTCGACTGTAAAGCTAATCTAAGAAGCGGGTTGCATTCTCCAAGGTGCCATGTCAGATGATGAAGACATCATCTATGCATCTGCACCACAGACGTAGCTCCTGTTTAAAGGAGGTTATTATTCCATTTGTTCTGTTGTTCGAATTGGTGTACATAGAGTCAGGCTATGCTAGGCGTGAAAGCGCTTCCCATTGAAGTTCCATGTAATTGTAAGTAGATGTATCTTCAAATTGAAAGAAGTTCCTTGTTAGGGCGAAGCATGCAAGTTGTATAGTCCACTTGACTGGTGCTTCACAGGCCACTCCCTTTCATTTAAGATGCCTTCAATGACTCGAAGGCTTTCTTCTCGGTGAATGCTTGCGTATAAGGCTTCCACATCAAGGCACATCATAAGTTCGAAAGTCACAACAAACTCTGGATTCAAGATGATATTCAACAGGTTTTTTGTGTCTTTAACGTAGGACCTCATTTCCGAGACAAGTGGCCATAAAAACCAATCCACAAATTTGGAAAGTGGCTCGAGAACAGAACCTACGCCCGAGACGATAGTGCTCCCAAGTGGAGGAGTTCTCTGTTTATGTATTTTAGGAATATAAAAATAGGGTATCTTAGCTTTCACTGTAATCAAAAATTCAGCTTCCTTTCCAGTGATCCATCCTTCATTCTTGGCCTCTTCATCCAAAACATTAATCTCTGTCTGAAGTGTTTCTGTTGGATTAGTTTGCAACACTTTGTCATTTCTGGTGTCTCCTAATAGGGTACGATATGCCTCTCTGTAGTTATCTGCTGACTGAATCACAATGGCGCCTTCTTAATCCACGTGTTTTATGACTAGGTGAGGCTTCTTCTCAAGATCTTCCCAAGGCTTTTCATTCAATCTTTGTAAGATTATTGTAATTGGCTTTCCTTATGTCTATATTCTCAATGTGCTTCATCACAGCATCTTCAGGCCTAAATATCAGGGGGATACAACCTGGTTGGGAATTAAAAGATAATTCCAATTTCAAATCTGTGTACCCTTGACTAAAGTAGAAGCTAAGGTTTAGGATAAAGCTGTGAAGGCAGCCACATCAGGCCTGAGCACTGAGGCACGATAAGAGCTCAGTAGGCGTGATCTGTATCCACAAAGGGGCAATTCCACAAACCGAATGGGAGGTCAGGAACAGCACCAGCACTCACTACATGAGCTTCTGCTGATTGTAAATACAAGAGCATGGCTTTAAAAAAAAATATTTGCTGTAAGTCCCAGATCAGCCAAATTAAAAGATGCTCATGTGGACACTCTTGTGTCAAAAACATAATTTATAGATGCGGTCAGGAAACGGGTAAAGTCCATGGTTGCAGTGACCCAGGAGAAAGGTAAGAATGTGCAACTTGAGATTCGGCGACTACGGCGGCATTCAGAAACATGCCTGAAGCCTCCAAAAGCAGCCCGCCGGAGTCTGATGAATTAAACAGTTCAGAGTTGCAGGCTGCTAAAATTGAATTATTAACAGTTTTTAGTCTACAGACCCAGTGAGCCCAAGGCATTGGCGATGAGGAGTCTCCAATAGCCTGGTTGAAGGTGTCAGAGCACTTTACAATAGAGCGAAGTATATAGAATTAGATAGTATGGTAACATATTTGCAGAGTATAAATTCACTAAAAATTACACAATGCAAACTAAAGTTGGAGCGATTAGGGTTCCAAAAAACACATTCCACAATTGAAGCGTAAGGACAAACTATTTCTCCAGTGAGGAACACGAAACAGTCAGAGGTATTGGTAGAAGTGTCTTTGAAAGAGAAGAGCTTTAAGGTCCTTTTGGAAGATGCGGAAAGAGGTGGAAGTGCAAAGGTATGGAGGAAGTGAGTTCCAAATTCTTGTCACACAGGTGGCATGCACACAGAACCATACAGCCGCCCGCTCACAACCTAACCTGTCTTGGGTGGTAAGAATGCCATCGCGGTGCTGCAGCCAGAAAGATCGCAGCTGGGCCCAGCCTGGCCGGACCCACTTCCTGGCAGAGGAGGGTGCATTCATGTGCACTTTGGAAATAATCATTCAATGCCTCCAGGCCCCTATCTGTGTGTAGGAGAACTCTTACAACAAAAATGTAAACCTGAATCCTGGGCACAAGTATATAAGTGTACAAATGAGATTTTATAAATGTAAGTCCATTTGTGAATTATCACATTAAAATTCACAGAAGAGTTGTTTCTTGATTCTTTTGTTCTTATTGCGTTGAAAAGCAACCAGCCAACACGTCTTTCGTCTAGGAGGATACTCTCACGTCTTCTACACCAGAATTGAACCGAGGCAAGCCACGGGAAGACACTGTGCAGAACTTCAATAATCGCAATTGCTGGACACGTACCCATGTACTCACTCACGGCAGGTTTTAAATACAGTAATATACACCTAGATTTCAATACCGATATGTGCAATTACTTACCTTGCAGTTCAGACCTGCCAGGTTGGAATCATCACTGGCATCTCAAATACATTGCTCTATTACTAAGAATGCATACGTACATGTACCGGATCACGCCTGATTAATGTAACTGCACTCTACTTTCCAGCCGGGTTGGAATTATCACCGGTCGAGTCTCTGCACCATTCCACACAGCCGTGAAGAAGTCTTGTGCAGGTTGGTGGTTTTGACCCCGCAACCACTTTTCCTGACCCTCCACCCACAGACCCCGCCCACACACACAGGCCCCGCCCCCCACAGACCCTCCCCACACCCACAGACCCTGCCTCCACAGGCCCCACCCCCACATACCCTGCCCCAACACCCACAGGCCCCACCCCCAAACCACAGACCCCACATCCACATGCCCCGCCCACACAGGCCCGCCCTCCTTGCAGTTCCCAACCTAATCTGTTGTGGGTGGTAAGAATGCCACCGCGGTGCTGCTACTAGCCAGAGCGCAACTGCGCCCGGCCGGACCCGCCCCCGGCAGAGGAGGGCGCATTCACATCCACAGACACCTCCCCCCACCCACAGGCCCCGCCCCACTCACCCACAGGCCCCGCCCCCTCATTCACAGGCCCCGCTCCAAACTCACAGGCCCCACCCCCACATGCCCGCCCCCTGCAGTTCTCATACTTTAATGCACCTGGATCGCTGCCTCGAGCCCATGTCTTCCCTCACCTCTGGTGCGTTGCTCTGTGATGAGCAGCCGGGCCCTGAGGGGAACCCGAGGGCTGGGAGGACACAACAGACAACAGACCGCGCGAGACAAGAACCACTCTGATGATGTGTAGCTGCACATGCGCAGGACACGCGGTTTATCACAAGTATGCATGCGCAGGATTTCCATTGGTTATGACTGTGCATGCGCTGAGGATAGTGAAGCACATGAAACTCATAAGAGTGTGTCACTGTGTATTGAGCAGCACCACATGGAGATCACAGCCTGTACAGAGTCCAACCGGAAGGGGAAACAACCTCGACCGTTAACACTGTCTTCCATCCCACACAAGAAAGCCTCAGGACCGGCACACCTAAATATTCCTCCATCTCTCCCATCATTCGTCAACTACATTGGTTGCCGGTTAGAAGCCGCACAAAGTTTAAGGCCTTGTGTATTATATATAAGGCACTGAACAATGCTGGACCAGATTTTTTTTAAAAATCCATCAGTTTCTGCAAACCTAATCGATCCTTACGCTCATCTGCATCCCAACTGCTCCAAATTCCACGTAAAAAGAAAGCAACATGGGGAGACAAACGCTTTGTGGTTCCTGCTTCGAAATTATGGAACCTGCTTCCTCCCCATATCAAATTTAGTCCATCTCTACTAATATTCCGAAAACACCTTAAAACCTGGCTTTTTAATCAGTAAATTTTAAATAGGAATCCCCTGCAATCTGTGAACTCCAGCGCCGAGACACCGTAAGGTATTTGTGCGCTATAGAAATTTTATAAATAAATAAAATAAATAAATAAATAAATAAACTACGAGAGCAGGTTAAAGAGGGCTTGATGGATTCACAACTGCGCATGCGTCGAGGACAGACACTGCCTTGCGCCACAGCAATTCAGTCGCGGTTTCTCTCCAAGGCAGCGCTCTGCCCACCCTACATTCAACAATAAGTGCTCAGCTCATATACAAAAAGAAAACCTTTATTGCTGTTTAGAACTACTACTCTTATTATGTATAATGCTGCTAGAAGAACAGGGGCACTGTCTGCCCGCTCACGGATGAGCCCCAGTTTTGTTACACAAGGACACGTTAATTTTGTTGTTGTTGCTTTTTTGGGTAAGTGCAGGGAGATTAAGTGATTTGCCCAGAATCACAGGAGGCAAACGCGACCCCCGAGGCTTGAACCTTGGTTTCCAGCAACAAAGTAGTCAGTCTAGCCAATGGACCACATCCTCACATCCCCTGCTGGGCCCAAAGAAGCCGACATGTTTGCGGGGCTGACAACCTCACAGAAGCCCTGCAGGCTGTGATGTCATCAGCTTTGCAAAGACCTAGCTGCGAGGCGCAGTCTCCACCCCCTGATGGCGTGGAGGTAAAGTTAGCCCCGGGCGTTTTAAATACAAGCCCGGGGATCGCGAACCCTCCACGTCAATCAGAGGGTGGAGAGCTTGTCACCACACCCTTTCCCAACGCGCCTGTGCCGAGATGGGCAAGGGTGTGGCAGGGGGGAAGCCAAGGAATCGAGTCTGCGCAGACTCAATTTCAGACCGCTTCCCACGCGAGCAAGTCTGCAGTGGTGGAAGCGGCAGCCATTTTACTCGAGGCAGTCTATCATCTAAATCATCATTTCTGCAGTTCACCAGCTAGTCCAATGGTTGCTTGCCGCTGCCACAGCACTGCAGGTTTCTGTACGGAGCAGGGCAGTTCACAAGGTAAGGCCCAGGTGGGCTTTAAAAAAAACTTTATATAGGCCCGTTGGTGGCCTTGGAAGGATGTGGGGGTGGGGAGAGGGGTCAGACACAGTGCACAGTTTAAGCGTTTGTGCTATTTGCTGGAAGAAACAGCTTTACTGCAGTTGGTGTTATACATTAGTGTGCATCGTTCCTTAATTCTAGGGTGTGGGGGAAACCATGTCTAATCTGATCTTGGGCTTTCAGGTGTGGTTGCTAAGGAGTGATGCCACAATGGCAATGAAAGGGTAGCAGCATGCCTAAAAGGGCCTCTCCTGACCGATAAAAGCTGCTTTCCGTTTTCCATATAAAGTATAGGAAGCCTAATGTATGGCTCTCCTACAGTGTATTAAATCAATCAATGCATTTGTAGAGCACACTACTCACCTGTGAGGGTCTCAAGGCGTTAGGGGGGGGGAGTGCAGCTAATGCTCGAACAGCCAGGTCTTGAGAAGTCTTCTGAAGGTCAGCAGGTCTTGTGGGGGGGGGGGGAGGGGGCTTAGCCAGCTGCAAGATGGCCACACCTTGAGTGGGCTCTGCTGGCCAAGCCTTTGATCCGCTAAAATCCTGCAGACCTGATACTCATCGAAGCCTGTTACCCTGCACTCGCTACTTACCTGACCCTGGGGTGCAGTTTGGTCTGTCTCCCTCTGCCCTACGACCCTGCGGTGCTTGGCTCCGGTGACGCGTGTGTCCTGGGTCCTGGCCCTGCATCATAAGCGCCCGGCCTAGTACGGCCTGTGCTGCTTGCCTGCGATCTCCCGGTGGCTAACCTCCAGCTCTGTATGCCGCATCTACGTCAGTGCTAGTAAGTCTCGTTGCTGTGGGGGCACTTAGCGGCGGGGTCGGGAGCGCGCACCTGTCTTCTGACAATCGCCGAGGCTTGTGATCATCACCAGGGGTAAGTGCGTGGACTGCGGAGGCCACCGCGGCGGAGTTGGGGGCGCGCGCACCCACTTGGAGGCACCGCTTCTCACAATCTGCAACAATCCTTCTGTCTTGGCCCTGTGCCTGATGGGTCTGGCATCGTGCGGGTGAGTTGTGCGTCCTCGGCGCATCCCCGCTGCCCCCGTCTCCCTCGGTCGCACTCCCCGTCAAGACTGTCTGGGTGGGGGTAAAAGACTCTGCTGGAGACCCACTCTTCAGATCCGTTCTGCCTGCGTGGTGGCATACCTCCCTGGCTCACCTGCCACACCGGCCTGAAGGCCTGGCTGGTGCCTCCTTAAGGCGGACGTTCGGCGGATACCTCTTATACTCTGCCTCATGGCTCCACCGATCCACCACTCGGGCCGCTGCAGGACTGGTCATTGCTCCCTCACCCCCTGCTGAGCTCCCTCTACGTGCTCCTTATCTCGGGTGGCCAATATGGGAAAGGTTAACCCCAAACAACCCAGGCTCACTTTTGACCAATGCAGACAGACGCGCCAAAAGGGTGCGACCGTCGACGGGGGCGACCAGCCTGCCCCCACAGGGATGACCGCCTCTCGTGAAAATGACCTCAAAGCCATCACGTTCGATGTCAAATCCGCGGTCTCCGGCATCGCCACCCAGTTGGAACAGCTGTCCTCTCGCCTCGATGTAGTCGAATCCCATCTGGACTCTCACAACAACTGGTTGCTGCATGTCGAGTCAAGGGTCTCCGACGCTGAGGATGCCGCCACTCACGACCGCCAAAAACGACTCCAAATTGACAAAATCCTGGAACTAATACACACCATGAACGAAGATTTGGAGGCGCGCTCCCGCAGGAGCAACCTCTGCATCACTGGGGTGCCTGAGCCCACCAACATTCTGGGAATGGAAGATTATGTGGAGCAACTGGTGCGTGAACTGTTCGGTAATGTGCTCTCCCCAGTTTTTATTGTGGAAAGAGCGCACCGCTCCCTTGGCCCCCATCCTGCCCCCGTATTCCCAGCTCGTCCTATCATCGCCAAAATCCTAAATTTCCGGGATCGCAACGTAATCCTCCGGGCGGCCAGGAAAAAAGGGGAAGTACGTCACCAGGGCAACTCACTGTCATTCTACCCCGACGATACTCTGGAGGTGCATGCTGCCCGCCGCGAGTTTCTGCCCGCAAAGCGCATTTTACAAAAACATGAGATTTCATACTCTCTGGCTTACACGGCCAAATTGCGAAGCAGGTAGGGCTCCAAGACTCTGGTCTTCACGGATCCTAAGGGTGCTCTTGCCTTCGCCAAGAAACTGGATCGCACCCACCTCTCCGCCCTAGCTAACTCTCAGGACTCAGATGCAGGCAACCTCAGCTAAAATGACTGACACAATTTTTTAAGTGCCCTGGGCTGTTTATCTCTCCCTTCATAATTGCATGTTTATCTGTTTGACATGTCTGCATTGCACCTCCTTGCCATTTTGGATGTTTGCCTCCTGCCGCTAGGTCTAGGGGCCTGGCTTATCTGTTCACCTTCTGAGGCTGAGATATATCTTGCAGTCTGCTTCCACATCTGGCTTGGCCACCCTGCCCTCTCGGGCAGGGGTCTACGCTGTGTGACGCCACGCCTCCGCGGGATGATTCCCACTTTGCTATTGATCCCCCCCTTCCCAAGTTGCGGTTCCCCAGAGTGGCTGTGGGTGGTTTCTCAACCTGTTTGGGGGGTTGGAGTGGGCGGAAGGAGGGTGGGTAATAAATATGCGCGTCCTCCTTCTGAGGCGCTTTTGTTTTCGACCGTATGCACTCTGTTGTTATTTTGCACGTCCTATGTTGCTGCACTTCCTTGTGTGTGTGGGGTCAGCTTGCTTGGGGGGTATCTGGGATGTTCAGCCTCCTCCTGAGGCAATGCTGTTTTTTATATTTGGATATTCCATTGACATATTGCTTGCATCACACCACCGTTACACATACTCTCTGCACGGCTTTGGTGCATTGCATGGCACACACTCCAAAGGTCATGCTCTTGGGTGCGACACCAACTTCCATCCTCCATCCTGTGGCAAATGCTCCTCCCTTAGTGCCAGGCTCCCTGCTTATGCTAGTGTTTGCCGGACCATGTGCATCCCCTACACTGCTACACTGCTCATCCTTTTCTTAGTTGCTTTGCACCACCATGCGCTCCCACTCCAAGCACCTGACCGCACTGCGTTCCTCTCTTCCCTTCACTACTACGGCATGACAGACACTGTATTTTGGACATGGAATATCCACAGTCTAAATGACCTCCGTAAGGCCCAACTAATCCACGCCCACCTCCTTCTGTACAAAGTGGACATCTGCCTGTTACAAGAAACCCACCTGCTACCTGCAACTGCCAACAGACTACATTCCTGACACTGGGGAGAATCACACTCCTCTTTCTACTCCAACTACTCCCGGGGGGTGTCCATTCTGATACACAGGGGACTCCCTTGGAAAACGTCTCAGGTACTCACTGACCCCGAAGGGCGCTACGTGATTCTCCATGGCTCCCTGCAGGCCCAACCTTAAACAATTACTGCAGTATACGGCCCTAACATGGATGACCTGGATTTTTTTGTGCAAATCTGGCACCACATCTCGTCCCTAGGCCCTGCTGCGCTCCTCTGGGGGGGGGAGGGGGGGGGGACTTAAATGTGACACTCTCCAGTCTTGGACCGTTCTGGCCCTTATGCTTCACACTCTCGTTCCGTGGCTCTCCTTAGCTCCATCCTTGCCGAAAACTCCCTGTACGATGCCTGGCGCCACATGTGCACTGATACCCGTGAGGGCACTTGCATCACTGGAACTTGCAGCTGTTGGTCCAATGTGGATCTCTGCATCACCACTCCAGATATCCTTTCCAGGCTTATCTCCGTTGATCATATGGCGCGCACCCTTTTGGATCATGCGCTGGTACAGCTTAACCTTCGTTTACCCCAATCCCTTCGGTGGACCTTCACCTGGCGGCTCCCCCTGATTGCGCTTCGAGATTCTGTCTTCTGTGACGAGGTCCAGACCGCGATCACTAACTATTTTGAGCTTAACAAGGGCTATGTGGATTCTCCAGCCACACTTTGGGAGGGTTTTAAGGTTGTCGCGGCGTATGCATCTCTAAACAGTCAGGGATTTTACGCTCCATTCGCAAGCACTCTTGATCAACTAGAATTGAAAATCATGTCTTTGGACTCTGCCCATGCTCTTCACCCCAGCTCTGATACTCTTGCTTGCCTTCGCGAGAAATACTCAGAATTTGCGGAGGAGGCCAACAGAGAGCTCTCATTCCTCAGCAGAGAGGCCAGAGCACACCGCTTTGGTGCGGGCGACCGGCCCGTTAAAACCCTGGTCAACCTTCTCCGCCCACCTCATGCTGCATCCTACATCAAGGCGCTTCAGGATGGTGGCTCTACTCGAACTACCTCCCCTGAGGAAATCAATGCGCGATTCAGAGTATTACATGCAACTTTATACGGCGGGCTTCACCCCCTTGCATGAGGTCTTTAACCAATATTTTAACACCCTCCAGCTCCTATGGCTCAAAAACTATCATTGTGAATTCCATGACAAGCCCTTCTCTAAGGAGGTAATACTTGCAGCCATCAATAGTATGCCTGGCGACAAGGCCCCTGGTTTGGACGGTCTCCCCGTTACAGTCTACAAGACCTTTGCTCCACTTTTGGTACCACACCTGGCCGCTATGTATAATGACTCTTTCGAGAGTGGTCTCCTCCCACCATCGCTCCGTGAGGCTATGTTAATGCTCCTCCTCAAGCCAGACAAACCCCCTGAATGCCGTGACTCCTACCGCCCCTTGTTCATTATTAATACGGACAATAAAATCTTCGCAAAGCTACTTGCCTCGCGCCGCCTTCTTCTCATGCCACTCATTGCTGGGTCAGATCAGTCTGGATTCATCCCTGGGCACTTGGCAAAAAACAACCTAGGCAATCAGAACTTTGAACTTAGTAAAATAAAGTAAAGACGGAGGGTAAGCTACAAATCAATTCAGTTTTTCGTATTTATTGGCGAATATATTTAAAAACGTCACTTGCATATTAGACCCAAGAAGGGAATACATACAATAAAATTAAACACAATACATTAATATAAATGAACACAAAAAGTTACAGTTAAATCACAATGGAAAATTTAAAAATAAGATAGTGGCAAGTAATTCTCGACGCGCGTTTCGGAGACCAGCGCCTTCTTCTGGAGGAGCCACGTGTTTAAAAAAAATATTTCAATTTGTGATGCACTAAAGACAGAGCATAACTGGCTCAATTTCTTTCTTCAAATTGATGATTCACAGCCCACGCCTCAAGAAGAGATATGCTGGAGGCCGTAGTGCTGTATTAAAGACAGGGCAAGAAAAAACGATTCCTTTCCTCACGGTGATTTTCTAGATACCACGTATCAAAACTAAAGGATATGTACAGATGTATCTAGGAGAGCTCACTTCTCTTAGACGAACAATTAAAAGGACAGGTACACTAATTCACTTCGCGTTCATTGACCCCGGTCCTCCGTGGGATGTAGAGTAGGGGTAGCGGGTAATGAAATGGTATGATGTTGAAGAAAGGGCCCAAGAAAATGTGGGCTCTGATGTATTGCAGTGGGAAAAGGAAGATCTCGCCATCCGGACTGTGAAGGGATAAGAATTAAGGCGAGCTTTGAAGCTGTATGCGTATCGACTATTCCTATGAAAATCCTCCTGATATGGGGAATTTCCTTTGACAATAGGATTCCTAAATTTAGTTTCGTCAAAGAGCTCCTGGGGTCCGGCGGCGAAAGGCAGCGTGTCTGTTACGAGCACGATATTGCAGATAAAACGCGCGTCGAGAATTACTATGCTACTATCTTATTTTTATATTTTCCATTGTAATTTCAACTGTAACTTTTTGTGTTCATTTATATTAATGTATTGTGTTTAATTTTATTGTATGTATTCCCTTCTTGGGTCTAATATGCAAGTGACGTTTTTAAATATATTCGCCAATAAATACGAAAAACTGAATTGATTTGTAGCTTACCCTCCGTCTTTACTTTATTTTACTAAGTTCAAAGTTCTGATTGCCTAGGTTGTTTTTTGCCAAGTGTTTACTCATCCCTGACCTAGGAATCTCAATATCCATGTCTTCAGGGGGTCCTTGCTAATTATACGTCAATTCATCCCTGGGCACGCCACCTCACGCAACCTTCGTACCATCTTTTCTGTCTTCCATCAGATTAATCCAGCTCTCCCCACACTGGCTGCACTTCTTGACGCTACCATGGCTTTCGATACCCTGGAGTGGCCCTTCCTATTCATTCTCCTCCCACGCCTTGGCTTTGGCCCAGTATTCATACGCAAAATATTACTCCTATAGACTCTCCCCTCCACCCGTCTTCGGATTAACTGACAAATATCTGATCCCATCCCTATCGGGGGGTACCTGCCAGGGGTGCCAGCTCTTGCCCATGCTCTTTGCCATCGCAATGGAGCCCCTCGTGGCCAGACTTTGACAACACACTCAGAGGGGCATTGGCTTTGCAGCCCGCGCCCTCTTGGTCTCCATGCACGCAGACGATATTACTTTATATGTCCGACACTCCCAGGAAAATCTCAGCCCCCTGGTACGCGAGATCATATGGTTCGGTGGATACTCTGGTATCCAGGTGAACTGGAGTAAGTCAGTCCTCTTCCCTCTTACTGACACCACTACGCCCTTTACTCCGGACTATCCTTTCGTCTGGTCCCATTCGCTATTTGGGTGTGTGGCTTAGCAGGGACGTGGAAGAACTTTGGAGGGGTAACTTTGGTTGTGCGGAGGACTGGCTTGAGTCCAAGATACCCCAATGGAACCGGCTGCCCCTATCTCTGACCGGTCATATAGCCATTGCTAAATTGGTTGTCCTCCCAAAATTCATGTATCTTTTCCTGAACGTCCCTGTCCGCCTCACAACCCACTTTTTTCATAGGATTCGTTCGCTAATCATTTCTCTAACCTGGGCAGGAAGACAACCCAGGATCGCATATGACACTCTTACCCTCCCGATGTCGTGTGGTGGCCTGGACGTCCCTCATTTTAAGCTTTATGCATTATGTGTTCAGGCCAGTTTCTTGCACTTCTGGATTCATCCTACTCCTTTCCAGCCCCATGTGGCGGTCGAAGCTGATCTTGCAGCTCTGTGGACTCTAGTCACTGCCCTGTTTGCCCCAGCCAAACTCCCACGCACTGAAATAAAGACGGTCAAAACCTTGTGCTGGGCCTGGGAGGGACTATGCTGCATGCCAGGTGCTCCGATGGTATTGGCAAAAACAATGCAGATTGTTCGGCATCCTTCCTTCCCCCCTCTCCAGCCCTCCGGCATTGCTAAACACGACAACCGACTAGGGCTGGCGACATTAGCAGACCTCTACCCGGGGAGCAAGTTCCACTCTCCCGCTGCCGTCTCTGGTCCCATGGATACTTTACCTTTTTATCAGTTACGGGCCATCTGTAGGGAACTGCATCCTACATTCCCCCAGCCCCCTCCCTCGATGACCACTCTCGACTTCCTATACTCGTCTCCCACTCCTCAGAAATTGGTTACCAAACTCTATGCCCTCACGCTGGCGGCCACCTCGCTCATGTGGCATGGGGCGAGGATCTCGGTGAAGATATTTCCCAGGCCGATTGGCTTTACTGTTGAAACCAAACGAAGCAATTGTCTCCAAACTATTGCCTGCACCTTATAGTAGTAGTAGTAGTAGTAACAGACATTTATTGAGCGCATATTTCCCCTTAAGGTCTCATAGCACTTTACCAACAACAGTAACTAGAAGGGAGAGAAGAGTTAGAATAGCCATGACTTGTGATCTTTACAAAAATGTTTATGGTTCGTCTCCTGGTGGAGTTGCATCGGCAATAAGTTATATAGCTCCGGGGCATGTTTGGAGAAAGACCTATCCCCATTTTTTACCGTGCGTACCTTGGGGATGTTCAAGAGGTGCGTGTTGGATGAGCAAAGGGGGCGTCTTGTCTGATATTTAACTAGTTTCTTTGCCAGGTAGATAGGTCACTGGTTGTTCAGAGTTTTGTGAGTGAGGCAACATAATTTAAAAGAAACTCTCTTTTTATCGGCAGCCAATGGAGGGTCCTAAGACTGGGGGCTGATGGAGATCGGGAAGGGAGATTAAGGACCAATCTGGCCGCCGTGTTTTGAAGCACTTTTAGTTTAGAGAGAAGTCTTTCATTAATGGATGCAAACAGTGCATTGCCATAATCTAATCGGTTGATGATTAGGCCTTGTACTAGTGGCAGCCTAGCGCTGAGGGGATCCATTTAAAGATTTTTTTCAAAGAGCGCATTTGTCCGTTACTAGTATAGACCAGGAAGTTTATATGTTCTTTCATGGACAATTTGTTGTCCATGATAACTCCCAGGTTACGAACTGTTGTTTTGGGCAATGGTCCAAGTGAGGGAGGCCACCAGTCTGCGGACCATATGTTAAGAGCGTCTCCAAAGAGCATGATCTCTGTTTTGCTCGCGTTGAGGAGCAGATGATTAGTTGACATCCATTCGTTTACTGATGTCATACATTGTAAAAATCTGCACTGCGTGTCAGTTGGGTCAGCATCAAGAGTGATCAGCTGTTGCGCGTCGTCAGCATAGGAGATTGTGCCGAAGCTATGGTCTCTGATCATTTTGGCCAGCGGCACTACGTAAAGGTTGAAGAGTGTTGGACTCAAAATTGATCCCTGAGGAACACCCTTATCAATGATTAGGCTCTTGGAGCAGAAATCCCCTATTTGTACCATTGTAGTCCTTTCCGCTAGGTAGCTTTTTAGCCATTTCAGAGCCGGGCCCTCGACACCAAACTCACCTAGACGTTCTAAAAGAATGTCGTGTGGATTGGTGTCGAATAGCTTTTTTCTAGTGTGCTGGCACAGTAGATTCTGATAAAGAGAGGTTAAGGATATGGCTAGGTTGGGGATGAGTGCTGAACCAATCTTGAGTGGAATCTGTGCAGATGCAGGGTCGGTTGGTGACCCGGATTTCATCCTATTAAGTAGAATGGAGGTGTCTTCTATTGTAAGTTTATCAAATTCTTTAAGAGAATGGGTATCCGGTGGGGAGTTTTATTCTGACTATGTAGTGTGTTAGAGTCATGGGGAAAACATTTATGGATATCATTTATTTTATTTACAAAAAAGGTTGCGAGTGAGTCTCCTCACTCCTGTGAGATGGTATGTGGAGGAATGTCTGAGACAGGGTGTGTGAACTCCTTTAGAATTTTATAAAGTTCCTTGTGGGAGTTAGAGGCTTGATTGATGCGGTTTCCAAGATACGTTTTTTGGGCATTAGCAATGTTATCCATATATTGTTGGTGAAGCATTTTATATTGATATCTGTCTGATGTATTTTTAGTTTGTCTCCATTTACGTTCTGCCTTTTTGACAGCTGTCTTGATGTGTTTTAGATCCAGAGTGAACCAGGGAAGATAATTTTATGGGGCAGTTGATTTATTTCTTCGGGGTAATTGAGTCTAGGGATCTGGTTATGGCCGCATCCAATTTTATCACAGCCTCATTTATGTTGGTCATTTCAGAAGGAGGAATAGGGACAAAGGCTGTTTGAAATGATTTCAAGTTGATCTAGGGCGAGGGGGCGTGGCCTGGAGCCGTTGATGGTGGACGTGTAGTTTGCCAGCTCCGTCCTGTGCCCTGAACACCAGCTAAATTATCCTGTGATCCCCTGCCTGCAACCCGCCTGATTCATACCCAGATTGTCTCCGGGGACAAGCGGCGTGTAACGGTGCCACGCTGCCCCTCTGAAACCGCTCCTGTGGGAAGTTCTGCCGATGGACCCTGCTACGGCCTGCTGATCAGAGTGAAGCCCCGGACTTGCGTGCTCGGCCTGGCCGGCCTACCCCCATACTCCTTCGCGGTCCAATCGGGACCCAGGATCGGACTGCTGCCGCTTTGCCGACCAGGGACGCGGGGTGCGACAAGGTGTCCACACCCCCTACCAAGGCTCTGTTGCCCCCCCCCCCCCTCTCCCCCTCGGCTTCTGCAACACGGGCTGTCCACGCTACTGCGCAGCCCCACCGAAGCGCGGGAGCGCCTCCGTGCAGTCTCCCTCAGCCCGTCCAAGTGACCAGCGGGGCTCCGGCGTTGCCACCACTGGGTCAAAGAACTCGGGAAGGGCGACACACACGGCATAGCCGGCGCCGCAAACCAGCATTGTCCCGCACGGGATACCGGAGTCACGGAGCAGAACTGGCTGGCATTAACAACATCCTGACGCCATCTTGTCATCACGTTGGGGCTAAGTGGAGACTCTTGAACCCTGGCAGTCTTGCCCCATCTACCTAGGACCCACTTGATAGAGGATCAATCCGGCCACGTGAAACAGGGTGGCGGACATTGGAGACCGGCAGCACACGGGGGTAAGGGACTGTGGAGAGGTGGTGTGCCTCGCGCATTGGCGCCTTCATGCAGCGCTGCAGCCCAGACATCACTGCGCTCTCGTCAGCCACGATACATTCACTTTGAAGCGCACTGGTTCACGTCACCCTTGCCACCTACGCGGACCTCATCAAGGCGCAGGCGGCGCACCGACCCATCCTTGGTTGACGCCTCATCTGGGTATCCTACACCACCCTTGCCAGCACTGTGATATACGCTGCATCTACCTCTTTACAGTGCGGAGTGGTCAGGCCATAACCACTGCCGTACATTCAGAGGGAACGCGGCGGGCTGCTGCCTCTACTACAGCGCCACCCTGCTGACAAGGTCTATGGGCAGGACGAAGGGCAAGCGTCAGGACCAGAGCACCCGAACGGACATGCAGTCCACTAGTTCGGAGAATCCACTGGCCTCCTCCAATATGGACATCATCCCGCCGACCGGTAAGGGGTCTCAAGACGCCAAGCTGGATCTGATCCTGAATGAAATACGCGCGACGCGCGAAGCGCTAGAATTGCGCATAGACAATATGGCGACCGGCCTATCCTTACTTAAAGCGGACCACAACAAATTGGCGGATCGAGTGGCGGAGCAGAAAATAGCGCTAGACGACATTGTCCCGCAGCAAACGGAACACTCCGCGAAACTAGAAAACGTGGAGAAGCAACTGAAGCAGCTGTGGGGAAGGGTGGACGAGGCGGAAGGACGTGCCCGCCGCAACAACGTCCGCATCCTGGGCATTCCGGAGAGAAGCGAGGGGAGAGACCCCACGCAGTTTGTGGAGGACTGGCTTAGGAAGCTGGTGGGCCAGAGAGATCTCACCGCTCTCTACAGTGTGGAGAGGGCGCATAGGATGCCATCACGGCCCCCACTATCTGGGGCACCCCCGCGCCCACTGATCGCTCGTCTCCTCCATTTCAAAGATCGTGACACTGTCCTCCGGGCGGCCAGGGAGGAGGCGCCGTTACGCTTCGAGGACAAGACCATCTCGGTCTACCCTGATTTCACGCCCACTGTACAGCGAGCCAGGTCCACCTTCATGGGGGTGAAGCGCAAACTGCGTGACAGGAACATGAAATATGCCCTTTTGTTCCCTGCTCGGCTAAAAATCCTACATAACAACAAGTCCCTTTTTTTTTGACTCGCCTGAGGAAGCGTCAGAATGGATGGAGGTCGCCCTGACTCCGCCGGCGTCGCAGGACCAGTTCACAGACCACCACAGCGACGCCCGTAGGGGCTCGCCAGACCGACGGAACGACGCTCACAGCCCTGGACATCGCTCATCTCATGGAGCATCGGAGGCGGCGCATACTCTCGGACACCAGGCGACAGACCACACGTCATCATCCACACATCAGCGTCTCACTGAGGCGGCCCTGGCTGCCCACGACGCGGGAGCAACCGGAGACAGACTCACCGTTACCACTGACACTCATACTGAGGTGTCTGGTTCAGTTGACAGCCTGCAACTTTTCCCGAAGATCACGGCACAGATGGCAGCAGAGTTCTGAACCACGACACGATTACTTCTCTCCAGGTGATAACGTATGTCAAATCCCCTCCCTCACATATGGTGGGTTGAGTGTGCAGGGATCCATTATATTGTGGGCTCTCATGCCCACGCAGACAGTTCAGTGCAAACCGTCGGAGGTCCACCACCCCCCGGTATGCACACGTACTTGACTGTATTGTGCCCACGTTGGACACCATGGTTTGGCTCCTGGGTACGTTGGCTCAGGGACCTTTTTGTTCGGGGGTTTATTGTTTGCGAGACACTCTCCTATTTTAGCACAGCAGGACATGTGGGTTCACCCAGTTGTTACACCTTGCCACACCGCACAGATGGGAATGGGACCTCTTAACAATTACCACTTGTGCACCTGGAATGTTCGTGGCTTGGGATCAGTGCATAAACGTCATAGAATCCTTGCACAACTCAACCGGAGGGGGACACAAATTGCCTGCTTACAGGAGACACATTTGAACGCTGCTGAAGCGGTGAAATTGCGAAAGAAGTGGAGAGGACAGCTCTATGCTACCTCATATTCCGCATTCTCAAGGGGGGCGGCAATTTGGATGCGCGGGTCTCTTCCTTTCCAGTTGTTGGAGCAACGGGTTGATAAGGAGGGTCGCTATGTATTTGTGCGGGGTCTGTTGGATGGGGAGGAAGTTGTTGTGGGATGCATGTACTCGCCTAATACGAACCAGTTGGAATTTCTGTCCAGTGTCAACGGGGTGCTTGCAGACTGGGCTGACCTTCGCTGGATAATAGGGGGAGATTTTAATGCTGTACTTGATGTTCTGCTGGATAGGTCACATCCCCCCCTTACAGGCTACTGAGAGCAGGAAACAGGCTGCTGCGCTTGCGAGTTGGGCTGAGGGTTGGGACTTGGCAGATGTGTGGCGTAGCATTCACCCCATGGACAGGGAATACACCTTTTTCTCCCCTCCCCACCAGCTTCACACCAGAATCGATCATGTTTTCTGCTCAAGGTCCCTTACTGCATTGATTGTCCAAACTCAACACATGGGGAAAACGTTCTCGGACCATAGCCCCGTGGAAATTACATGGCAGTGGGGTAGGAGGCTGGCCCCCATACCGACCTGGCGACTAAACCCTGAACTCCTTGAGGACTCGGTTTTCCGGTCCTCCCTATCCGACACTATCGATACCTACTTCTCCACGAATGCGGGCACGGCTAGCTCCCGGCAGGTAGAATGGGACACTTTCAAAGTATGTCTGAGGGGGGCTGCTATGACTACTAGGGTGGGAAGGAAACGGGAGGTACTTAGCCAGCTTACGGAGGTGGAGGGCTCACTTGCATCCCTAGAGAACGAGGCAGCGGGCACCAACGCTCCCTTTCCGCCACTGCAGGAGGCACGTATTAGACATGCAGAGCTGCTGGAAGAGCTGCGAGTTATTGACTATAGGGAGTACACGAATAGGCAGCATACACAGGCCGACCGGGCCGGCCCCCTACTTGCCCGCATCCTGCGGGACTCCCCGATCAGCCAACCCATTCTGCGGGTTTTGGACCACTCTGGCCAGCTGGCTACCACCCAAGTAGGGATTAATACAGCATTTAAGGACTATTATACCACGCTATATGGCCCCCCACTACCCCTGTCCGAACCCGCATTAGTGGCCTTCATGGCGGAACTGGTTCTCCCGCAGCTTACTGCAGATCAGCATAAAGACTTGAAGCGTGCCATAACATTGGCAGAAATCAGACAGGCAATAAGAACCCTCCCTAAGGGTAAGGCCCCTGGAACGGATGGCCTGCCAACCGACTTCTACGCCACTTACATGGACCTCCTGGCCCCGCGACTACACATTGTTTATCTGGAAGCCCTACGCACAGCATCTCTACCACAATCAACCATGCAAGCTCTGATTACGTCCCTCTTGAAACCGGCCAAAGATGGTTTGCAGTTGGCCGATTACAGACCCCTGTCCCTTCTTAATACTGACTCAAAAATTTTGAGCAAGGTACTGGCATCAAGGCTCGTGCAATACGTGCCACATTTGGTCCACCAGGATCAATGCGGCTTTGTCACAGGCCGTAATACGGCCATGAACCTCAGGCGCTTGGCCCAACTCATGCTTGGGAACGATGCGGGCGGGGGCTCCGAAGGGTGCATCTCTCTGGACTTAAAACAGGCTTTTGATTCCTTAAGATGGGACTATATGTTTGCCACATTGTCAAAATTCGGGATCCCACCGGAATTCCTCGCTTGGGTCAGATTACTATACACAGTCCCCACGGCAAGGGTACGCACCTCCAACCAAATCTCGGGCCCCGTGGCCATTGCCAGAGGCACCAGGCAGGGATGCCCACTTTCCCCTCTCCTCTTCGTTCTTGCCCTCGAGCCATTGCTCTGCAGACTTAGGCTGCTAGCCCCCCGTTACGGTATACGGCGGCATGGTACGGACCACATTGTCTCTGCGTACGCGGATGATATCATATTATATCTCCGAGATTTGAGGGGCGAGCTGGGCCCAGTTTCCCAGGTTTTTGAGGATTTTCGAGAAATATCTGGCCTCACCATCAGCGAGTCTAAGTCCTACGGATTCGCCTTTGTAGCTGCGGGTGAGTCGACCCCCCCTGTCTTTTGCCCCACATGAATTCCAGATGGCGGACACCACCTTCCGATACCTGGGAATACAGATATATAGAGAGGCGAGCATGATGATAGACGGCAACCTGGAGAGGGCCATTAGAATGCTGAAGTCACAAATTCAATTTTGGCTTACATTGCCGCTCTCCATACCCGATAGAGTGGCAATTTCCAAGATGGTGATGTTGCCCCGTCTTCTCTACTACTTCACCAACCTGCCGTTCCAGATCCCAGCGGTAACATTCAAGACCCTCGACTCCCTGCTCACCGAACTTGTGTGGGGACATGGCCGCAGGCGCATAGGGCTGGCTAAGTTACAGCTTCCCTCCAACTCCGGAGGCATGGGCTTACCGGACTTTAGGGCTTATCATTATGCATGTCAGCTACAATGGTTGGCTTACTGGGTGGCGGGCCGCAATCTTCATGAGATTAATCTAACACAAGATGACCATGCTAAGGGGAAAATACACATCTTGCTCCTACCTGGATCGGATCTACCTAGAAACACTACGCCACTCCTCAAATTGGCGATCACACATTGGCGAAGGGCATTGAAATATACGTCCACCGGGACACCTTATGCCCCCACAATACCACTCTTGGGCATACCACTGGGCCCGGGCACACTTACAACGACTCTACTGGAGCCCTGGCATGACGCTGGTGTGACACATGTGGGTGACCTGTTTGCGGAGGGGCACTTATTGTCCTTCGAGGACTTCAGAACCACGCAGGGCATACCCGGCGGCTCCTTTCTCCTGCATGCCGGTCTCCGACACTATATCTTGCGCAATTGGTCACCCGACGGACGGGAGCCTATTGCAAATCCTCTAGTCGCAATGCTTTACCTCATGGGAACGGGCGGCCATCTAACTAAGTGGCTCACTGTTAGCATTAAATCGGGGAGGGCGCTTACACTGGCACCACTACGGGCGACATGGGAAGCGGATATTGGGAGGCCATTGAGAGATAAGGAGTGGGAGCGCATACTGCAATTCCCCAGAAAGGTAGCTAGAAACCCCAAGTACAAGTTCATCCAACTGATGTTGCTACATAGAGCCTACCTAACACCGCACCGCCTACATATGATGTTCCCTGCATCCAAGAGCAACTGCCCCCGATGTGATGCAGACGACGCATCTCTGGTACATATGATGTGGCAATGCCCCAAACTGGGGTATTTCTGGACCACTGTCCATGAATCACTTGAGAAGGCTGGTACATTGGCCCGATCACCTACACTGGAACACACGCTCCTAGTGCTAGGTCCATCGACCCGCACCAGGACCGTGGCGGCGCGCTTCTCGGATCTGGCCCTGTTGTTGGCGAAGCGTGCCATCACGATACGGTGGAAATCATCGAAACCGCCCAACCCTGACCTGTGGAGGGCGGAAGTTGTACGCTGGGGTAAGGCTGAGGGCGAGGCACTACAAAGGGAAGAGAGTAGGGGCCTCCGCAAGACACCTATCTCACTGGAATGGTTTGACACTTTGGGGGTATTCGAGGCTGGCAATGACAATGATGAAGAGGATATTAGTGAATAGCCAATTGGGGTGCGGTTATGCCCATACTCATTCTCCTATACACTGCCACGAACAATACCTGCGGTGCACTATGAGGTAACACGGGTAGCTCGAACCCGTCTGTCGCATTACGTTACCTAACCAGTCTGTGTATTAACCTCAAATATGTGTAAATGACTAGAGTGTGACCCAAATAGCGATATTTAAATCATGTGCCTATTTAGAGAGTGAAAGATGGGAACTCGCAGGG
The DNA here is from genome assembly GCF_964263255.1 of Lissotriton vulgaris. Lineage (NCBI taxonomy): Eukaryota > Metazoa > Chordata > Amphibia > Caudata > Salamandridae > Lissotriton > Lissotriton vulgaris. The sequence goes on from NW_028251537.1 coordinate 382,651, forward strand.
GTGGAGGGTGGGATCGGGAATGAACGGGGTTTGTTAGTTGTTATGATTCATCGACAAAATGAAAAATCGAATTTACCAAGTTTGTATATTTGCTATGAGCGACCGTATACATGTAACACGGAGTTTAACACTAGTATTGTATATGCACACCTATATTCTGTTGTTGCTCTCCAACTTTGCTAATAAAAAGATTTTCAAAAAAAAAAGTTGATCTAGGGCCACCCCCCTGGTTCCCATCCTCTGCCCCTACGAGGCTATTATTCTGCCTCCCAGCTCCGGCAGTTTCGTCCCCCGACCCATCAGGCTTGCCTCATATCCAACCCTCATTCCCTGCTCACAAGCCCGGTTACACACTGTTCAGGCTGCAAAGCCTCTATACCCACTATCCACAAACCGCCCCCTTGCACTAAGCACAACTCCATGACATCCTATACTATCGCCCTTACCAATGTCCGCTCGCTCGGTAAACACCGTCAGGACATCCACGAGCTGATTAACGATCACAAAATAGATCTACTTTTCATGACTGAAACATGGATGGACTGTGCGTCCGATCCAGATCTAGTGATCGCTGTACCAAACGGGTTCGCCGTATACAGATTGGATAGACAACTCAAGAAGAAAGGTGGTGGCATTGCCATTATTGCACGTGATACCTTCTCTATAAGGACCAAAATTATCACTCGATCATCTTGTGAAGCCCTAGAATTCTCCATTAAATTGTCCCCATCCTACACATTTAAAGGGATCCTCCTTTACCGTCCTCCGGGGCCTAGGAATGATTTTATTTCAGATCTCAGGTCCACGTTGGAAGCATCTGCCCTTGATAACTCCCTCACGATCTTGGGTGATTTTAACTTTCATTTTGACATACCAGATAACCCTGATACTGCTACCTTCCTAGCAGACATGACCATTTTTGGTCTCCACTCCCTGGTTAACTTCCCCACGCATGAAGGAGGCCATACTCTGGATGGCATCTTCACTAATGCTGCGGGCTTGCAAGTCACCCAAATACTTCCTCTTACCTGGTCTGATCACCATCTCATCCTGGCATCTCTGTCAGTGCAGGATTCTCTTGCTGGCAAATCATCCCCCAACCCCCGCCAACCCTACCTGGCATGGGATGATATAGATACTTCTAGGCTGGAAACACTTCTTACCAAAACCACCCCTTTGCTATCAACCGATCCCAATATTGCTACTTCCCAACTTTACGACTGGGTGAGTTCTGCGGCCACAGAACTAGTCCAGGTCAAACAACGGTCCCGCAATAGATCTGTCCCGTCGGCCCCATGGTACTCAGAGGAGCTACGTACCCATAAGCAACAGTGTAGGAACAAAGAGAGGCATTGGCAGAAAGATTATACAGATGAAGCCAAATTCAAGTATAAAGAAGCAGTGGCTAAATATAAAACACTAATCTGTGAGGCAAAGAAAAAATATTATTGTGAAAGAATAGAATTAGCTAAAAATTCGAACAAATTATTATACGAAACCACCAAACAGCTAGCTGGTTCTTCCACCGACTTGACTCCTCCCCCCTCCCAATCTCTTTGCGACGATCTGTCTAACTTTTTCTTTAGTAAAGTTGAGGACATCTATCGGGTCTTCGCAAACAATGCAATCAATTCGCCGAAACCTCCTACTTCCCACCATGGCCCTACCTTCCTGCAGTTCACAGAAGTAGCCTCCCCTCAGGTACGGAACATCATATCTTCTATTAAATCGGGCTGTGCCCTAGACCCATGTCTGCTGAAAGTTCTGCGCCCGATTATTGAAGCGGTTCTCCCGGCCATGACTGCTATCTGCAACTCCATATTCTGCACAGGCATCTACCCAGAGATTTTAAAAAAAGACCCTCATAAAACCTCTCCTGAAAAAACCCAACCTCGATAAGGAAGAACTTAAAAGCTACCGTCCAATTGCTAGTCTTCCACTCCTGGCAAAAATAGTTGAAAAAATCATGAATCTTCAACTATCATCCTTTATCGAGGAACATAAGCTACTGGATGAATCGCAGTTCGGCTTTCGCCAATTCCACGGAACAGAGACTGCCCTGGTTAAAGCGGCGGACGACATTAGATCTATCCGGGATGCAGGAGGAACAGCAATCCTGATCCTGCTGGACCTATCGGCGGCCTTCGACACGGTCGACCATGTCACCCTGGTTGATCGTGTCGAAAGCATGGGCATCCTACGCAACGCCAAGAAACTTCTTGCCTCTTTTCTTGCGGATAGGTCCCAGGTCGTCACTATCGGACCTTTTGAATCATCCCCCTTGTCACTGCCATGTGGAGTTCCTCAAGGCTCATCCCTGAGTCCGACACTATTTAACATTTATGTGTCAGACCTTTCCAAAGTCATCAAGGCACATGGGATGAGTCTTACATCCTACGCAGACGACACTCAGTTGGTCCCCGCCGTCAACAATGATGGGCCTAAAACTGCCAGCAATTTCAATCAAGGCATGCTGGCAATTGGGAGCTGGATGGCTTCCAATTGCCTGAAATTGAACTCCGACAAATCGGAAGTTGTCATTTTTGGCAACTTATCCCCGGAATGGTCCTCCCTCTGGTGGCCGTCATCTATGGGCCAGCCTCCAGATCCGATTGGCAAGGTGAGGAATTTAGGGGTTATGTTTGACAATCGCCTGAACTTCCTACCCCATGCAAATCAGATCTCCTCTTCAGTCTTTCACAAATTACAGCTCATAAAAAAAATCTTGCCTTTCCTACCCGAGAATGCCGGCAAAACCTTGGTTAGTTCCCTGGTCTTGTCTACTTTAGACTATTGTAATGCTCTGTTTTTGGGTGCCCAAGAAAAAGTGCTACAAAAAATGCAAATTATTCAGAATGCAGCCGCCAGGCTGCTTGGGCGCATTCCAAAACACCAATCAGTGTCAGCAACTATAAGACATCTGCACTGGTTGCCGGTTAGAAAGAGAATCAAATTCAAGTCCCTCTGCTTAGTATATATATCCTTACATAATGTCGGACCTGCATTCTTCATCCAAAACCTCATTCCCTACTGTCCCTCCAGAACATTACGTTCATCCAGCTCACTTGATCTGTTGGTACCACGCACCAAATCTGTCACGTGGGGAGACAGAAGATTTCTGGTAGCCGCACCGAAACTCTGGAACACCCTCCCACACTTAATTAAAACGAGTACCTCCCTCTGGTCTTTTCGCAAGCAACTTAAAACCTGGCTTTTTAATCAATAAACCCTAGCTCCCCTTGTTGGTTAAACACTACAGAGACCTCAGCGCCGAGATGCCCTAGGGCCTTCGTTCGCGCTTTACAAGTGTTTTAATAAATAAATAAATAAATAAATTGTTCCATGGTCGGCTAAGCTTCTGCTCTTTTTTGTGGGTCAATTTAGGCATCCCTTGGCCTATTTGAAAGCTTATGAGGTGATGGTCTGACCTTAGGATGGGGAGAATTTGATTGATCTTTATGCAATGTTAGTTTGTAAATAATAGATCTAGGGTATGACCAGCATTATGGGTGTGGTCTGCTATCAGTTGTTTTAAGCCGAGTGAGTCGAGGTTGGTGATGAGGTCTCCAGTGTAAGGGTCATTTATAAGCTCGGCATGATAATTTAAATCTCCAAGGAATATAAACCTATCTGCCGTGAGAACATGTGGAGCAATCATTTCCGTTAGATTATTCGCGAATTGAGTTTTGTTACCCGGGGGTCTGTATAGGAGCGCACCTTTCCATGCTTCAGTTTTTGTGCCTTCTATTCTGAAAATACAGATTTCGCCCCAGTCAGCCTGGACGGCTTCAACAGTGCGTAATTTCATGTTAGATTTAAACACTATAGCTATCCCTCTTCCTTTCTTCCCCGTCCTATCATGCCTGACTGATCATCTGGTAATCGGGGGGGGGGGGGAGTGCAGTCGCTAGGTCAGGCTGAGAGGACTCATTTAGCCAAGTTTCAGTAAAAAAGCAGAGGTCTGGCTTCTCCGAGTCTAGTAGGGACCATATTTGGAGTGAGTGCTTAGGGAGGGAGCGTATATTGCAGTCTAGTGCTTTTATAAATTCTGATTCTGGCTTAGAATTGGTAAGCCGTGGGATAGTGGTGCTGTTCACTGTTGGTGCGCTTACTTTAGTGATGTGTAAGCATTCTGGGGTGTTAGGGAACTTGGTGATCAAGGAAGTAGTACTGACCCGGTTTAAGGAGTGTAGCTCATGGTTAGTGTATTTGATGATTGTAATTTTTTATGTCAAGTAAGGGTGATGTGTTGGGAAAGATAAAACTAAAAAAGGAGTAAAAAAGGAATAAAAAAGGCAGCGTGACTGGCGCCTGGCGACAGACAGGCGCAAACGGGCTTGCCTTTGGCATGCCACTGTGCGAGTCTGCTCTGCGCAATCCCTTTTGTTGTGGGGGGACTGCCGCAGAAGCTGGGATGCTAACCTCCCTTGAGTCTAGGGGGAGAGGAAATGGCGGAGTCGGTCCCCTCCGCACAAACGGCACCAGCCGCGGCGGACCAGGGGAGACTTCGGTGAAAGCGGGAAATGTGGCGCAAATTAAAAGCAGGCATTTTACAACAGTTATAAAGCTAGTCAGGCAATTTAAAAATAATCAGAACAGAAGTGCGGGCGTTACTGTGGCCGGACAGGGCTCTGGTTACTGCCCCGTAGTGTTTTGTGTTGGCTACTGGCGTCTGCTCTGCTCGCTCCCTTTTGTCGTGGGGATATGGGAGGGACTGCCGCAGAAGCTGGGATGCTAACCTCTTCGGCAAAGCTCTACAGCCCAAAACGTGAATTTAATTTTAACACCACATCCATCTTCTCATCAAGAACAAAGAGACTTGTCTTCAGTGAACATTACAGCAGTGCCTGTACCGGATGGTCTAGTGTGGGACAAAGTTGATTTTGACATATTTGGCCCGACTGAACTTTTAAAAATTCCACATTTGTATAGAATATCGTTAAGTGATATAACCTCAAGTACATTTTCCGATGATTGGGACTTTGGAACTGTAAATAACATGTTGTCTGATTTAGAAAGATCTGCTGGATTTTCCAGTAGTGAAACATTGGAAAGCTCATCAGATTATAAATTTATGTATTGTTATCAACATTATGGTCATACTTTTTTCCATAAATCCGCGACACCTAGAAATGTCTTCGCATAAAACCAGTGGGAACATTGTCCAATACCGCCAAAGGACAGTTCAAAAATATTCGTGCAAGAGTTTCCATATTTTTCAGGGTTTAATATGTCTCACCAAGCCTCATATTACGATAAGGTTGCACCTATATCAGCACAGAAAAATATGCTTACAGATACGAAACAGATTTACTCTGCTACCTTTATTACCCAGCTGTCTCAACACGGGTTCGACCTTTGGTAAGACACTGCAGACCTAAAATCAGTCTGGGATACTAGAGACTGGCAAGTTCAGGCGATGGAGTATGCCTCATCCCTCAGCAGATCATGTTTTTGAATGAGACAGTGCAACAACCGTCTTGCCTTGGACTAGCCAAGATCAAAGACCTGAACACACCTCGGTGCCAACACATTACACATCAAGGATAACAATACATCACAAGAAATAGTTACATTAGATGACATCATTCAATACAATAGATCAGACCCCAATTGGAGGAAATGGTTGATTTGGCCCACAGACACCAATAGTTGTCAGTCAAGATTCTTGGGTAGAACCGAAGGGTTTAATATCCATAGGCCAGATCCACGTTATTTAATAAGAGTTCATCCGGGTGTAGTGACATCCTACAGTATTGGGAAGTTGTGCCTTGATTGGCTAGGAACCTCAACATACACCTAAGTGAAACAACACTTATCCTTACTTACAGAGGATGTGGATCTTAGGTAATTTTGACTAGGTCCCAGGAAGCCACTTCAGAAACGTTTCATATATGCCGGCATTTACGCTGCCTACAATGAAATATGGAAAATATCCCAACAAAAGGTCACAGAGAAAATACGGGAAATTGACCGTATACATTTAGAAAAATCTTTGGCAGTAGTAGATAATGGGTTAACAACATTGACCTCCAGAATAAATTCCTTAGGCAACATTGTATCTTCTGCGATAGACATATTGGAACAAGATTTGGCCATGTTGCAACACTGCATCTCAGTTACGTTCTGTTATGTTGTTAGGCTGGACCCTTCAATCTTTCCGTGCAGGCTATGTGCCTTGGTGTTTTATCAACAGTACGTCTCTGTTTTCTGAATATAATCTAACAGATCAACAGGTAGGAATGGCACAAAAGGTAGCAAAATATACAATTCTTAGTATTGAAAACTGGACAGATTAGTATTCACTGTAGCAGAATCACCGGCTACAGAATGTCTCACCCATGGCCACATAACTCTCCCGGTCACTACTTTCCAGTTTCAGTATTGCCTTGGACAAAAGCAGGCAGGCAAATATGAAAAGATGGGTAGGGAATACATCAAGGAATCTTAGGAATCAGGAGGCAAGATGGCGGACACGACCGTGTCCGAGTGAGGCAGACGAGAGGTGCTTCCCAACGGTCCAACCCCTCTACATCCCCGACCTGAGGGAGAGCTATCTGCCAGTGACCAAAACACTCGCTATGCAGGATTGATGCCAAAATCCTGATAATCGTGAGGTCCTCGTTTAAAACCTGCTTTGGAGCCTTCCCAGTAATGCTCCTCTTTTATCTGGCACAACTTTATCAGTTGCACTATCGGCGTGCAACCCTCATTACTGCTTACCGGAGCTTGATGGCAGGCGCTGCGACAGAGAGTTCCGGGCTGCGACGGTAGAGAATCGTAGCGCTCCTGGGCTGACGCCGCAGTCAAGCGATGCACTGAGCGATGCGGCGAGGGATTCTCTCCCATTCGGTGCTTGTTCTACAGCGTTTGCCTTACAAACCACAGAGTCGAGCGGCGCAGTGTGGGGCTCTTGCTTGCTTCAGGAGAACATTGTACCACCAACAAACGCAGTGGAAAACCAGGACCGGAGTTGCAGTTTGGGCCCTATGAAAATAATGGGCCCAAAAAAGCCTAGTGCTGTCCCGAAGGGGCCAAAGACTCGAGCGCAGCAGCCATGGTAGCGAATGCAGCACCTTCTCCAGCCCCAGCTCATGCTTTGACACCGGCGGGTGTCCTTAATGGCCCGAGGAAGAAGTGGGCTCTAACAGTTGCTCTATCCTAGAAAATACACTCTCTTCCCCCTGGGCTGTGTCTGGCAAAGACAATGTTGGTGCCAAAAAGAAGATCCCGGGCATGTTTAAAAAGAGTCAACCCTCAGTCAGAGGTAAGACATTTCCTAGTGTTGAAACAGTAATAGGGATACATGATTGTGCCGGTCTTTTAGGTAATAGCAATTCAGCCCTACTTGCTATTAATCCAACATCTGAGTTAATTGAGTCAACTATCGGTATCTCCTCAGCACAAAAAAACCTACCTGGCTCGCAGGAGGAAGAGCAGGAGCAGGAGGGTATTGACAGAGAAGTGGAGTATTCTGGCAATGTTGCTCCGGATACTGCTGACTCCAGTAGCGCGCAGCAGGTGGATAATGTTCCATGTGAGAACGGTAGTACAACAGCACCAACAGTGCTAATAGAACGGGACTCTGGCGACTCTGAGAATGGGAGTACTCAAGGGGACTAGGCCAATGAAAGAAGCGTGACCAGCTCAGCCCCTCCGGACGAAGATGAATACAGTCTTCTGGTTCTTGAAGATATTAATACAGTTAGAAAACTGAAGGATGTCCCTCAGATAATCTCCCATAAAGGTCTCTCAGATTTTAACAATGGATCTCCTTTGCTGCCTCATTCTTATGGTGCAGGGTCCAACGAGAGTCGGGCTGTCATTGAAGGAGTACAGGAAGAAGGTTTGTGCTCCACTGAGACAATGCAGAACGTCACCTTAGCTACTATATACCAGGCAATAATGTCACATCGGGAGGAGACTAAGGCAGAAGGACTCCGTTTGCAGGGTGCGGTGCGTAAACTCCAGAATACGGTTTGCCGCATGAGTAAGAACTGTACGGAAATCTCTGCCAGGATTGGTGAAGTTGAGGGCAGAATTGATACAATTGAGGATGATATGAGTCAACAAAAAACTGATTTATCTTCCCTTCGGTCTCTTTGAGATGACTTTACCTGGAAACTGACTGATTTAGAAAACAGATCAAGGCGGAATAACCTTCGTATTTTAGGTGTACCTGAAGGAATTGAAGGAACAGAAATTCGCCAATTTGTCATTAATCTGTTTTCAGAAGCATTTCCAGATCTTTCTAAGTGGAAGTGGGAACTCGAATTACAGAGGGTGCATAGATTCCCTTTTCAGATACGTTGGGGCAAGACTGGTGTAGAGGGCAAGCCTAGAGCTATTTTGATCTGTCTGAACAATTTTTTACTTCGTGAATCCCTGTATGACTTAGCTAGACCAGACCGCATGAGGCGTGGGCAGGGGTGCAAATTCTTTGTGCGCCCAGACTACTGCCAAGCCACAGTACAGCTGAGATGGCATTTTCACCAGTTAATCCCTGAATTTCAAGCTAAGGGGCAGCAAACGTATTTATTAAATCCTGCAAAACTTAAAATTATATTCAAGGATAAAACAGTATTTTTTATCTCAGAAATTGCCGCAAAGGAATTCTTGGGATCAATTTAGTGGGATGTCTGGAAGGTATTAATAAGGGGTTAATTGTTTGATTAACAGTTCTCCCTTTTTCTCAGTTATTCTTGGTGGGGGTCATTTTGTCCTTTCTCTCCATCACCAATAGGGACTAGTCAGTCCCTTTGCCTTATTTGGGTGTTTGCTTGGTATGTTACACCTACAACGCAACTTTTACGTAGCATTCCGTTACAACGCAGATTTTACAACGCGGGATCCATTACATCGGATGTCATTACAATGCATGGCATTACATCGCAGATGCTATTACAACGCATACTATTACATCGTAAGTATTGGTAAGTATTTAAATTTTTTTTATTTTATTTAATATTATTTAATTGATTTAATTATTATTAATAATAAAAAAAAATATTTATTTTTGTTTTTAAATATTATAAATTAAATATATTAATTTAAGTGATTTTTTAAATAAGTATGAGTATAGGAGTATATGTTTTGGGGTACTGAGGTATATGTTTTGGGGTGTTTGGGTATTTATAGGTTTTAGGGCAGGGTTTGGGTTTTGGGGTACAGGGGTGTTTTTAGGTTTTAGGGCAGGGTTTGGGTTTTGGGGTACAGGGGTGTTTTTAGGTTTTAGGGCAGGGTTTGGGTTTTGGGGTACAGGGGTGTTTTTAGGTTTTAGGGTAGGGTTTGGGTTTTGGGGTACAGGGGTGTTTTTAGGTTTTAGGGTAGGGTTTGGGTTTTGGGGTACAGGGGTGTTTTTAGGTTTTAGGGTAGGGTTTGGGTTTTGGGATACAGGGGTGTTTTTAGGTTTTAGGGCAGGGTTTGGGTTTTGGGGTACAGGGGTGTTTTTAGGTTTTAGGGTAGGGTTTGGGTTTTGGGGTACAGGGGTGTTTTTAGGTTTTAGGGTAGGGTTTGGGTTTTGGGGTACAGGGGTGTTTTTAGGTTTTAGGGTAGGGTTTGGGTTTTGGGGTACAGGGGTGTTTTTAGGTTTTAGGGCAGGGTTTGGGTTTTGGGGTACAGGGGTGTTTTTAGGTTTTAGGGCAGGGTTTGGGTTTTGGGGTACAGGGGTGTTTTTAGGTTTTAGGGCAGGGTTTGGGTTTTGGGGTACAGGGGTGTTTTTAGGTTTTAGGGTAGGGTTTGGGTTTTGGGGTACAGAGGTGTTTTTAGGTTTTAGGGTAGGGTTTGGGTTTTGGGGTACAGGGGTACAGGGGTGTTTTTAGGTTTTAGGGCAGGGTTTGGGTTTTGGGGTACAGGGGTGTTTTTAGGTTTTAGGGCAGGGTTTGGGTTTAGGGATAATTAAATTATATTTACCATTTTAAAATATATTTAATAAATTAAATTAATTATTTTACATTAATTACATTTTTTAATTAAATTAATTAAATTAAATAAATTAATATTTTTAATTTAATTTCATTATAAAAAATATGTACATTAAACTAATTACTTTTTTATTAAATTAAATTAATTACAATTTTTAATAAAATTACATTTATTAAATAGATATTATTTTATTAAATTAAATTAATGACAATTTTTAAATGTCTTTTAATTAAATTATTTTATTACAATAAACTAAATAACATTTTTAAAAAAAGGTATACTTACCTATACTTACGATGTAATGCCATGCGTTGTAATAGCATCTGCGATGTAATGCCATGCATTGTATTGACATCCGTTGTAATGGATCCCGCGTTGTAAAATCTGCGTTGTAACAGAATGCGTTGTAACACAACGCGTTGTACTGACACCAATCCGTTTGCTTGGGTGGGTGGGGAGGGGCTTCAGGGTGGGATAATTGGGGAGGGCGTTTGTGAGGTGTTGGGGGGCAAGGAACAATACATTTTTGTGCTTATACAGTAACAGGTTTCTGTGTGATTAAAATTTTCTTCACTAAATGTTTTAACTTGTTTGGAATAGCAATTCCTATGCTTATGCTCAGAAGGGAGTAAGTCATTTCAGACTTGATAACTCAACCGCATTGTGACAATGGGTAGATATGTAGACGGCTCATGAAACATTTGCGGCCTAAACGATAAAAAGAAAAGGGGGATTACCGCTCAGATACTTACATCAATGAAAGTCGATTTATTATGTTTACAAGAAACCCACATTGCTTGGAACAATAGGGGCTGGTTGAAAGACCTGGGGTTAGAGCTGGTTTGCTGTACACGACAAGGTACCACCACCAGGGGGGTGGCAGTTCTGAAAAGGTATGGATGGGGGGAATGGAAACGGGTGAAAGAGAATCCATGCGGTCGCTGGGTGATTGTGGAATTGTGGTTAGATGGTCAGGTTGTAACCATATGCTCTATTTACGGCCTTAAACTTGATGATCCTTGTATGCTGAACAACCTTAGTATTGAACTAGCCCAATGGCCCTCACCCCTGATCCTTTGTGGGGACTTTAATCTCCATTTACCTGGGAATGTAGATATAACCAGCGACTACTATTATACAGGGAAAAAGGGACAAACTTTTAAAGCAACAAAGGGGCTGGTACAGGACTTTGGGCTTGTAGATGTTTGGTGTATGAAAGGGAATGGAGCGCCAGGAAACACCTATTATTCTGTACCACATCGAAAACATGTCTGCTTAGATTACTTCTTTGTGACGGCTGACCTCGCAAATTCTGCCAGGATTGATATCCAGCCTAAAATAATCTCGGATCACAACCCGATTTTATTAGAGTAAGAAACTGGCTATAGATCTCCCTTGAGACCCTGGTAGTTCGAACGTAAATTATTGGTGGACCCCGATTTTTGCGAACAGATGTCCAAGTGGATATCAGATTTCTTTAAGATTAATCGTAGGTCTGCGTCTGCGTCTGTCCAAATGGTTTGGGATGCTTTCAAAGCGGGCGCTCTCAGAGAAACCCTGTGCTATTCAATTAACAAACAATTAAGATTACGGTCTGCACTGACTGAGGAGATGAATAAACTTCGATTTTTAGAAAACAAATTTATGGCTGAGCTTAGTAACAGCCATGATACTGAACAAACTTCTTAAGAACTTGCAGTATCCAAAATGAAAGTTTATCAACATTTCGCTTCGAAATTAGCTGCTCAAATCCAAACATACAGATCTGAAATCTAATAAGCAGGAGAAAACTCTGGTTGAGTTTTAGCCAAAAAAACTCCATCAAAAGGAAGTGTCCAATAGGATTAACAGCATTCAGGACGAGCAGGGCCGACTCTGCTCTAACCCAGTTGAAGTACTGGAAGTCTTCCGCAGCTTCTACAGCAGCTTATATACTGACAAGGTTACTCAGGTGAGTGCAGATAAAGTTATCGAGTTCTGTAGACTTTGAAATCATTTAACTTATACCTGATGATATGTTAGAATTAGAAGCTGATATTACATGGGACGAGGTAGAAGCCACTTTAAATTCTCTTTCAACAGGAAAGGCGGTGGGTCCATAATGGATCCCGCTAGAATTTTATCAAATTTTTCGTTATGTGCTAAGAGTGGACCTTATGACAACTCTTTTAGCCGCACAAAAGGGTAATGCACCTCTATCCTGGCAGAAATCAATTATTACGGTGTTTTTAAAGAAAGGCAAACAACCTTCACTTCCATCTTCCTACAGACCTATCTCCCTAATTGAATCTATTAAAAAATCCTGGCCGTACGATTATCTAACATCATTGGTACTCTTGTTTCAGAATATCAGCATGGTTTTATCCCTGGTCGAGACACTGCGGATCATGTACGACGAATAATTGCACTGATAGACTGGGCACAGGCATCTAATTCTAACCTTGGCATAACCCTGTTTTTGTGCCGAGAAGGCATTCAACGGGGTTTCTTGGCCCTTTACGTGGGAAGTATTAAGATTAAAGGGCTTCGGCCCCGCAAAGCTTCAGGCAATAAAATCTCTATCTTTTGCCAGTTGCTTGTGTTCGGATATCGGGGCGAGAGTCTGACTCGTTTATAATCAATTGCAGTACTCAGCAGGGGTGTCAGTGCTCGCCGCTGTTATTTGCTTTATATATTGATTTGTTTTTGTAAAAAATAAATTGCACCACAGACATCAAACCCATTCATGTACAGCAAATGGATTATAGAGCCCTAGCTTACGCAGATGACATTGTCATAGTTTCCAGCGACATTGTCACTGCTTTACCAGCAATAGAGTCCCTGGCCACTAATTTTGGGCTTTTCTCGGGCTATAAGCTTAATATTTCTAAAACCCAGTTATCGGTAATAGGGGAAGAACCTCCTCCAATTATTCCAACTGTTTCTGAATTTACTTATCTAGGCATTAAAATCTCTTTGCCTATTAATACGATACCTGCGCGAAATATGGAACCAGTTCTTACTAAATTGAATACCACTTAGGAGAGACTTGACCATTTGCATTTATCCTTGTATGGGAGATCAAACATTTTAAAAATGCTCGTACTTCCCAAACTACTTTACATGTTCAGAACAATCCCCCTAGAATTTCGGAGTTCTTGCTTTCAAAAATTAGAGCGCATTAGCTCTAGGTTTTTATGGGGTTATAGATGCCAGAGAAGGGCTTATAGGCAGATGGTCTTGCCCAAAAATCGTGGTGGCTGGGGTATTCCTTATTTTTTGTTTTATTATTGGGCATCTGTTCTGCAATTTATAAGTCCATTAGTAGTGGTTGAGGGCGCTGAAATTTTGGTTTGTCATAGTTCAGTAATATTTACGTTGGGTCTGGGGGAGAAGGCTAATGGGTGTCTTGTTAAAATCCTAGAGCCTAGTTATTTAAAAAAAAACTAAATTCAAGTTCATTGAATCTGCTTATCGTATCTGGAGACAAGTTAAGCGCCATATGGGGATCCCCAACCTTAGCGCTTATACTCCCTTCTCTGCCGCCGGGCTGCTGCCTTTGATCTTCTGTGATCAAATCTCTTTTAGATGGTGCTTAAAGGGAATTTTTACACTTGGAGATCTATGTAAGGCAGGCCAGCTTTGATCATGTACTGAGCTCCAAACTTAATATGGCCTTCCTAAGCACGATTTTTACAAGTACCTTCAGATCCGGAGTTTTTTAATTTCTTTAGATCCCGGGCGAGAAAATCAATTGAGAACAATTCCGCTTATTGAGAAACTGGGTAAAGCTTCCATAGGTCATCGGTATACTCTGCTGATGGTACTCCCTGATGATATACAGGCTTTTCAAAACAAGTGGGCTCTAAAGCTTGCGCAAGGAGGGATTAACATGCTAGTCTCATTAAGTCTAGCAAATTAGGTTTTGTTGACAGGGATGATGCGAAGCCAGCATTATATGGCTATTCACGACCTGTATTATACACCAAAAAAGATCTCTAACTGGGCCACATTATTATTATTATTATTATTTCTGATTTTGTATAGCGCCTGGTTACACTGACAGTGTGTCCCCGCGCTGTCAGAAGAGTCAGTCGCTCCGACAGTCAGAACAGGACGGGTTAATCTTTGGGAAAGAGGAAAGTTTTCAGTTTCCTGCGAAAGATGAGCTCCGATGATTCCACTCTTAAGCTCAGGGGGAGAGAGTTCCATTTGTGTGCCACCAGAGTCCGAAATGATCTGCCTCCCATTCTGGCTTTCTTGTGTCTGGGGACAGCCAGAAGGCCTGCACCTAATGAGCGGAGTTGACGGGTAGGAGTATAGGGGCATAGCAGGTTATGAAGGAAGGCCGGACCCTTGCCATGTACAATCCTGTGACCAATGCACAGGGCCTTAAAATCAATCCTTTCGTTAATCGGGAGCCAGTGTAGTGTTTGTAGAGATTTTTTAGAGGAGGCTCTTCTAGGCAGCCGGAGGACCAGGCGAGCTGCAGCATTCTGGATTGTCTGCAGTCGCCGCCGACTAGAGACGTTGGCACCTAGATACAGGGCATTTCCGTAGTCCAGTCTTGACGTGACAAGAGCATGGACCAGGGTCTTCCTTGAGGATTCAGGGAGCAGGTCGATGGTTTTGCGGAGTTTCCGTAGAGTCGATAAGCAAGTGCCAGCTACTCGTCTAGTGTGGTAGTCGTAGCCAAGCTTTGAGTCCACCCATACTCCGAGATTTTTCACCTGATCACTGGGGGTAGGGAGGGGCCCCAAGGTCTGCGGCCACCAGGCAGATGTCCAGACTGAGGGGGGTTTTCCCACAATCAGCACCTCAGTCTTGTCACCGTTAAGACGGAGGCAGTTCTTCGCCATCCATTCAGCCATCTCCTGGAGGCATGCTGAGAAGTTTGCAGCGGCTAGTTCAGAGGGTTGGGTCAGAGCGACCACCAGCTGGGTGTCGTCTGCGTATGTTACTACTTCCACCCCATAGCGTTCCGCAGTAATGGCCACGGGGGTGACATATAGATTAAAAAGTGTTGGACTGAGGCTAGATCCCTGCGGCACTCCTTGACCAAGGTCAAATGTGTCGGATCGTGCTCCTCCTTGCTGCACCAAGAAGCTGCGGTTGGTAAGAAAAGATTCCAACCATAGCCATGCCATGCCTGTCACTCCTCCTTTCTTCAGACACTGTAGCAACGTATGATGTGCTACAGTGTCGAAGGCTGCGCTGAGGTCCAGGAGCACCAGTGCCGCCACATGTCCTGCGTCCACGTGCTTCCTCAGTGCCTCAGTCGAAAAAAGGAGTGCTGATTCTGTGGAATGGCGGGCTCGGAAGCCCGATTGGTTAGTATGCAGGAGGCCTCTGGACTCTATGTGTGCTGAGAGTTGTTGATTGACTAGTTTTTCTGCTAGTTTTGCAAAGAAGGGTAGAAGCGAAATGGGGCGCAGGTTACTAAGCTGGAGCGCACTGATGTGGGGTTTTTTCTTAAGAGGTAGCACAACTGCCTTTTTCCATCCGTGGGGGACCTTACCAGTGTTAAAAGAAGTAGACAATATATGGCCAACGTAAGGTGCTAGAAGACTCATGGCGCTGGCCAGGAATTTGGCAGGGGCAGGATCGTAAGGGGAGCCTGATTTGATTCCTTTAGCCATGGCTATCAGGAGGTCCTCCGTCGGAACCTGGAATACTGTGAGGCAGTCTTCGATCTTTGCCTCCCAAATCGCTTCTTCCAGAGGAGGAAGACGGTTGGAGCCAGTTCTGGCATCATCAGGGAAACTGGTATAAATGTCGCGTACTTTTTTATAAAAAAATTCCGCGATGGCATTGCAAGATTGTGCTGAGGTCTCAGCCTGCTCTGAAGAGGGGGGAGGTGTAGTGATCTCTTTATAGATCCTAAAGAGTTCCTTGGATGAGCAGTTAGCTTTTTCTATTTGATCAGCGTAGAAAGTGGCTTTGGTTTTCCTGATTAGGAGATGGTAATCTTTTAAGCTAGCTTTATACACATCTCTTGCCTCTAGTGAGTAGATCTTTCTCCAGGCGCGTTCGAGCCTCTTGCAAGCTGCCTTGGTTTCTCTAAGAGCTGTGCTGAACCAAGGTGCAGTTTTAGTTTGTCGCTCCGGACCCTTATTGGCCCAAGGGGCAGTGATGTCCAGGGCTTTAGTGATGTTTCCGTCCAGAGCTGTGCAAGCCCTGTCAACATCTACTCCTAGATCTATGGGAGAGCCGTTTAAAAGGAAGTGATGTTCAAAAGAGTCCATGGAAAACCGTGACCATTTCCTCTGTTGTTTATTGTCGCTATTGTGGATTTTTTTGTGTTGAGTCTGGATTAGGAAATGAAAGGGGACAAGAAAGTGGTCGGTCCACAGCAAGGGAATGGGAAGGTCCTGCTTCAGATCCTCCATATTGTTGAAGATGGGGTCAAGTAGGTGCCCCTGCCGATGGGTGGGGAGGAGGGAGGCTGTTCCTAGTTGTAAGGTTTGCAGCTCTTGGCACAGTTCTTGAGCAGCTGAATTATTGAGATCTTCGAAGTGGAGGTTGAGATCCCCAAGTACTAGGAACCTCCTGTATCTCATAGCCATCTGCTGGGACTAAATGTAACAGGTGTGAGTTGTTTGCTGCAGACACAGTTCATATGTTTTTCTCTTTCCCGAAATTAGCCGAACTTTTCTTGTCCATAGAGCATTTTTTGGATTCCCTGTTGTGAGTAACAACTTACATCACAGCAGAACTTGTGCTGTTTGGGCTGAGCTCTGACATTGCTACACACACGTGCAAGCTTGTATCACGAAGGAGTGGATCAACCCTGAAGCTCCATCTTTTTTGACCTGGCGGGCAAGATTATTATCAATGTATAACCTGGAAATGGCTATTTATAAGACCAAGGGGAAGAGAAAAAGGGCAATGGGAGTTAAAATCTAGAGACCCATTACGGACTGGATTTAAAAGATATCTTTGTTTTATTACAGTAGTATCTTTCCTTGCTTATTCTTCAATCACTGTATTTGTGGCTTTGTCCTTTTTTATATTTAGGTTTCTGCTTTCTTTCTGGTATATATAACAGTATATACCTGCTGTTCTTGTTTTTTTTCCTGTATAGTTTTTGTTTGTTTATATCTGATTGTTGATGTATTTATTCTTTGCAAAAAAGGGAAATGACCAATAATCTTTTTTAACAGAATTCGATGCGGAGATTGAGAAGTGTTTCTTAGTGGTACAAACTGTAAGAGTGCTTTAAGTGGATCACTCATATGCCAGGACATATTGCTGCACGGGGCTCGTTATGGTTCTGTAGCGGACCTGTCCTGCCATCTGAAGGGTTCCCCGGCTGCAGTGATTACTCCAGCATTCGGGCTACTTTCAAATGGGAGTTACCTGATGCTGGACGATCAAGGCTGCTGTGGAATGCTACCAGGCATTGCATATCTGGTACCCGTCAGCTCCAAGGTTACTTGTTGTATGCAAGTATTGTTTCCACTCATACATACAGTCAGGGACGCGCCGTTATGGCCTTCACTGAATGTTTCTTTCATACATTTTGATGCTCTTAGCAGAATGAAAGCCATGCTTCGAACGCAAAACGTGCCCTTAACCTACACCAGAGAAACCTTTGATCTTCAAATAGCAAGAACCTCAGCTGAGATACAGGCACTCAAATGTACAAACTGCCCCATTCATCTCGCAGAAATTATGGGTCGGATCTTTAATATGTCTGATACGAGTGGTATTGTACACCTATTTAAGACAATAGGGTCTGGACTGTTAAGCACCTTTCAGTGAGTCCTCGGAGTTATCCGATATTTTATACACTCTGTCTTTTGAAGCATTTTCGGAGGTCTTCCGCTTATCCTGGAAAGGTATGAAGTGTCTTGGAGGGTTATTTATTAATACAAATAATTTTTTTAAGTGATTTAAAGAAACTTATGAAGACAATGCAATGGTCCTCTAGTGAAATCAATTCTAAATGTAACTATCTGTTAATCTAGATAAGGAGTACACACTGTTATACAACATAAAACAAACATAAAAGAACAAAACACTAGACGGGTGTATAGAAAAATCTTGAATTTATCTTTCAATTAAAAAGGTAATCAATTTGAAATACAAATATATATACACAGGACTACAGGTACATTGATCTTAAATAGATATATGACTCTGTGGGTCCAGATGGCACCTTTCCTAGTCCCAGTTAGAAGAATGAAAAAGGAAAAAGGCGCTGGTCGACGTTTCGGTCTCCTAAAAGTTAATCTGTGAGACCATCTTCGGGACTGTTGACAATTATATTTGGAATAACCTATCGGTTGACTAGTGCAACTTTCAGAAAATTAGCGTCGCAGGGCGCATCAGCACAGGACAAACTATCTGGCCTGTTGGGAGTTTAGTTGCCTTTAATTACATGGGACTGTTTTGCCCACATGGGTGATCAATTTAATTGATGCGGTACAATCTGCACAATGACCGTAGTTGCAGTATATATTTCACAACTACCGGAGCTTTGGATGATGCGGCGTCGATTCTGATACAGCTACGTAGGAGATTGCAAATAATCTGTGGATCGTCACTCCTTTCGACACTAAGGGCCACAAATCAAATAAGGTCTTTGAGCCCTCCTCTGCATATAAAAACACGGTCAAGTCCGGTTGTGGTGAATTAAATCAAACGCCGCATTTTGTGGATATACACTGCAACTACGGTCATTGTGCAGATCGTACCGCATCAATTAAATTGATCACCCATGTGGTCACAACGGTCCCATGTAATTAAAGGCAACTAAACTCCCAACAGGCCAGATAGTGTGTCCTGTGCAGATACGCCCTGCGACGCTAATATTCTGAAAGTTGCACTAGTCAACCGGTAAGTTATTACAAATATAATTGTCAACAGACCTGAAGATGGTCTCACAGATTAACTTTTAGGAGACCGAAACGTCCACAAGCGCCTTTTTCCTTTTTCTAACTGGGAACTAGGAAAGGTGCCATCTGGACCCACAGTCATATATCTATTTAAGATCAATGTACCTATAGTCCTGTGTATATATATATATTTGTATTTCAAATTGATTACCTTTTTAATTGAAAGATAAATTCAAGATTTTTCTATACACCGGTCTAGTGTTTTGTTCTTTTATATTTGTTTTATGTTGTATAACAGTGTGTACTCCTTATCTAGATTAACAGATAATTACATTTAGATTTGATTTCACTAGAGGACCATTAAATTGTCTTCATAAGTTTCTTTAAATCACTTTCAAAAGTTATTTGTATAAATAAATTCCCTTGAAGGCACTTCATACCTTTCCATATATTTACCCAAGCCCTCAAGGGTATTTTGGGTTGCTCACTAATATAAATCTTCCGCTTATCCTGGCATTAATTGCAGGAATCCTGATTGTCCCATTACTGCTACTCAATGGACGGCCCAATCACCAAAGAGATGACACAAGCGCTCCTGGAGCGGAAATACCGTGATAGCTTGGTGCAACATCTGGGCATACCTCACCTGCGGGAACTGAGAGCCTCTTGGTTCGTGTCATTTTGACCAGTCTGGATGGACTGCATCTTACCTGTTCTTCGATGCCTGTTCTGCGGAGAAGAATGTGTGTGGGATCTCTGACACTTTCATCAGCTACGCCTTCGGACATGGATGCTATGCTGCACCCCATAAAAGCCCATGCTCTGTGTTGTCCCCAGCAAATTCCTATACTGATGGCTGCATTCCTTGAGAACCCACAGGTGCCGTTTGCTCCTGCTGGGTTAGGTGTTGCCTCCTCCACAGGCACTCTGGTATCAACTACCGCACAAGCTGCCCTAGCACCGGCAGTTGGCAGTACGTAATATCATCTATGTGTGATTGACATACGATGCGAGGTGTTAGACTTGTCATCTGCAGTAGCAAACACCGATATTGTTGCATCTCCCAGCCAGGACACTCAATCTAAAATTGGCTCATCTTTTGCTGGGAAAGAATTTGGCTTCTTCTTTTTCTCATAAATAAACAAACAACATTTGGAACATTTCCTACATTGACACTTTCACTGAAAAAGACATGGCCCTCTTCTGCTTGTAGTAAAGCAACTTCTATGAATGGACAAATAGGACTTTTTGCCCGAGTGGCAATTCAAACATCAACCTTTTACATTTTCTAAAGACTAATTTAAAATGATTTAATACTTTTTTTTTTTATAAATCATTTTATTAAACATACATCGGTTTCAATAAACAATACAGAGGTATCAATCAAATTTTTTTTATAAATCATTTTATTAAACATACATCGGTTTCAATAAACAATACAGAGGTATCAATCAAATTATACATTGTAGAGAGGCACAGGAGGAGACTTTTCATATCATTGCATTGTATAAGAGGGGAATGCTACGGGATTAGGGAGTCATCTTGTTCAGCACATCGGGGTGGCACACACATCTCTCCACGGTATGTATTCTAGGGACTCCATATACAGGACCACTTTTTGGGGCATCCCCTGGCCGAGTACACCGTTTTCTCTCTATACATACACAAATCAAGGTCTCTTACCCAGGCTTCACGTGTGGGCGATTGGGCTGCTCCCCATAATTGTGCGATGTTTATTTTAGCAATCATGAACCCTAGTGTAACCCACTGAATCTGATGAGTGTTCAGGTCCGTGGGTTTCCATATATTCAAGAGGCACCTACGCACCTCTGGGCGAAGTTGGACCTGTAGCCTTGCGTTGATTGTGTCATGGACCTTGCTCCAGTAGGAGCTGATATAGTTACACTCCCAGATGATATGCATGAATGTCCCCATATGGCCACAGCGCCACTTACATTCTCCTTTATCGGATCTTCCCATAAGCACCAATTGGGGCCCAGTGATATATAGTCTATGGAAGATTTTAAGCTGCACCAACCTGAGGCGCCCTGGAATGGCAACCCTCTAGGGGAGGACACAGCCTTTTGCCAGTCCTCGTCATCTATTTCAACCCCATCTCGCCCCTACTTCTCCCGCAGTGATTGGAGGGGATCTGCCATTTTATTGATTAGTTTCTCGTATATTAAGGAGATAGTTTTTTCGGGCAGATGAGCATCTAAAATTCTGTCCTCTAAGTGTGAGGCTTTGGGAAGTGAGGTCCGCTTAAGAAGATGAGACAGGAGTGAATGCAAGATCTGTGTATATCGGAAACATTTGGTGCCTGCCAGCTTGTATTCAGTCTGTAGTGTGTGGAAGGATTTGACCCCTCCCTCTCCCCAAATGGGAAATGCCAATAAGGTCCCACCCTTTGACTTCCATAGACTGTTCAGCTTCTCAGAATCCCAAAGCGGGGTGGCCAAAGTCATTTTCTGTCCCCATCCGAGAGAATTAGTGGCGTCATGCCAAATGCGGACGTCATGATTGGTGGGGCCCGTCAAGGTGTTCCTGTTCGGTCGTGAATATAATGCCCTGTTATAGTTGCTTCCTGGAAGATGCCATCTATCCATGGCTTAGCCGGGATCATCAATACAGCTGTATGTTCCATGATTGATGGCCGCTAAATGTGCAGCCCAGGAATATTTTTTAATATCTGGGAGGCTAATGACCCCATCGTACCAGTTTAGTGTCAATTTATTAAGGGCGCTGCAACGTTTGCCATCCCACAACAAGTCCCTCTGGAGATGTTCAACTTCTTTAAAGTAGTGTGTCGGTACAGGTTCTAGAGTGTTCTGTAATACATAGAGGAACCTACGCAAAGACATCATTTTGAATAGGGCGGCTCTGCCCAGGAGTAAGAGGGGGTGAGTCCCTCGTGGGATGGGTGGATCCCCCTGGAGAGCGAACAATATGGACTTATTCCAGTTGACCGTAAAACCAGAGAATCTGCCAAACACAGCTAGAATATCCAATACTACTTTGAGCGATTTCGTGGGGTAAGCCAAATAGAGCAAAATGTCATCCGCATAAAGCGAGATGCGATCTTCTAATTCTGGGGACCATCGCAGACCTTTTATCATAGGATCCCGTTGGATCCAGGCTGCCAATGGTTCCAGGGCAAGGTCGAAGAGAAGTGGTGAAAGTGGGCAACCCTGATGGGTGCCTTGACCAAGTAGGAATGTCACTGATAATTTATTGTTGACCACCACTTGGGCCAAGGGCTCCTGGTATAAGACTAGTACCCATTGAATGTATTTCGGGCCAAAACTCATCTTGGCCAGGACCGCCCGAAGTATTGCCATTCAATAGTGTCAAAAGCCATGGTTGCATCTAAGGATACAATCACAGTTGGTCCTTGGATAGTGTGTGGCCTATCCAAAACCCTGTGGACTCTGCGAAGGTTCAAAGCTGTATTTCTGTGTGGCATGAAGCCGGATTGATCGGTGTGATTGGCTAGAAGTTTGGACAGGATTTTAGGCCTGACGTTTAGAAGAGAAATTGGCCTGTAGGAGGTGCAGTCAGTCTTTGGTTTTCCCTCTTTATGTATGGTGAATATGGTGGCTATGCTCTGCTCCTAGGGCAGTATTCTGATTTCTCTGGATTCTTCAAACATGGTTTTTAGATAAGGTGCAAGTTTATCTGGTTGCAATTTGTATAACTCAATTGGGATGCCATTGGAACCAAGGGCTTTCCCTGAATCTAAGGAACGGATTGCTTGAGCTATCTATTTTGTTGTTAAGTCACTATCCATGAAATCTCGGTCTTCTGAGGAGGGGCTGGGGAGCTTAATGTCTCACAACAATTCCTGAGGGTCCTCTTCAGAGCATGTGGTGACTATCTTGTAGACAGTCTGGAACTGGCTGGCGAATCGGTCAACTATGTCTTGTGGTTCAGTGAGAATGACGTCCCCATCAACCCGGAGTTCTGGGACCAGTCTGCTTGCCCATTCCCTCCTGTCTAGCCATGCTATGAGTTTCCCTGCTTTATCTCCCAGGTCATAAACCTTATCCTGTCGCTCCCTACCCAGTGTAGTGGCCTTGTCCATAACTAGAGCTTTGTAGTCGTGTTTCAGGCTCACTAGATCGCCCTCCAACCTATAAATTTCAGCCTCAATGTCTAGGACCTCTTTTTGTTGATCTTTCTTCATTCCAGTAATTAATGATAAAGCCTGACCCCGAATTACAGTCTTGAATGCTTCTCATAAGGACTGGGAGGAGGACACGGACCGCACATTGTAGGAAAATAAATTGTCTGTGGCTTTGATAAGGGTTTTGCGGATTGTCGGATCACGTAGGTACCAAGAGTTAATCAGCGCTATCCTTCCCACTTTGGTCTGTTTAAGGACTATGTGGACCCATTCTGGGGAGTGGTCGGATATGCCCCTAGCTTGGTGCTTCATTTTTTGGATGTAGGCGGCTTGTTCCGCAGGTACCAAACAGTAGTACAGGTGGGAGAGTCTATAGTGCGCCTCAGAATGAAAAGTGTGTGGGTAGACAGCCGAAGAGGATGGGGCGGCCTGGCACAGAGGGCAGACAGCCTGTAGGTAGGGAGGGGCAGCCTGGCACAGAGGGTAGACAGCCTGAGGGGAGGGGCGGCCTGGCACAGAGGGTAGACAGCCTGAGGGAGGGTCAGCCGGCATAGAGGGTAGACAGCTGGAGGAGAGGGAGGGGTAGCCTGGCACAGATGGTAGACAGCCTGAGAGAGGTGCGGCCTAGCACCGAGGAAAGGCAGCCAATGGAAAGGGATGGCCTGGCACAGAGGGTAGACAGCTGGTGGAGAGGGAGGGGCGGCCTGGTACCGAGGGCAGTTGGCCAGTGGAGAGGGAGGGGCATTCTGGCAGAGTGAGTAGACAGCCTAAAGAAGGGGTGGCCTGGCACAACAGGGTAGACAGCTGGTGGAAAGGGAGGGGCGGTTTGGCAGTGAGAGTAACTGTTCTATAAGTAGTTTCACCTACTACCATGCTACTCTCCTGCCTTATGCAATTTACTTTGCTCTATTGTAAAGTGCGCCGACACCTCTGGGTAAAGTTTGCGTTATATAGCAACCCATAAATGAATAAAGAGAGAGAACACAACCTGGGAGGAGCGAGGCACGGAGTGTAGACTGTCGAGGCCAGCCTGCGTGAGTCTGGCACAGAGGGCACAGCTGTGACCTCAGACACTGTTATTCCCCTTGACACGCAGGACTGAAGCACGTGCATCGGTCAAGAGGAACTTGATCATGAACAACTGCGCATTGCAATATATGATGAATCACAAGTGCTCATACGTGGAACATGACATATGTGTAGTAAAGGCCACTTACAACTGCGCATTACAACTTGTCACAGTTGTGCATGCACGTAGAAAAGACATTCTTCCTATAGCAGTTCTTGTGGGAGTATCGGATTATGTCACGGAGGATAGACTGTATGGACAGCCTTGCAGAGAGGGCGCAGCCTCTAAAGAGTCTAACCTAGCGTGGATACAACCTGGGCCATGAATACAGTTTTCTTCCAGACATGGGAATTCTATGGCAGGACAGGAAGTGAGAATTACGCATATCTTTCTTCACTCTTTATTAATAGCAAGTTCAAAGGTAAAAGTAAAAGCAACACAGCAACAATACTACAACTCCCATGAACCACAGGGAGTAACCATGGTCACCAATAGTCCAATCCATTAAGACTCAGATAGTGTATATAACACAACACATCGCAGGCCTTCCTCTTTCTTCACTGCACGATGTCAGTTAAGTCGCCTTTAGATTCCTTCCTGACTATAGTTAGAGGGATAGTGGGCATTTCTGGTGAGGGTTATTGATTTTACTGCTTATTAAAAAAAATGATTGTCTTTCTACATGAGATTTCGCTCCGCTTTGTTTTGGATACTGCCTCATTGCTTCAGGCTCCACGCGCAGTAGGCAAAGTGCCCAAGCGGGTCGAGCTAGTACGGCACTGGTGCGCTACGTGGCACTCTTTCGCGCCTCCCACTTTCGCGCCTCCCAACCCATTCATCGCACCGTGGAGCAGCCCTGTCAGCGTTCAGGCAGCACGTACCGCTCAAGAGAGGTGAAGTGTACTCCCGCTGTGTGCCTCCTCTCTCCAACCCTCACCCGACACCACGGAGGCGGTAAGACAAACAGGGCTAAGCCCAATTAAAACTTTTGTGTGGTGACACACAGCAAGTGCAGTAGGCAGGCAGCGAACACCCCTGAAATTGGTTACTGCCTGGGACACCACTTCTGAGCACCAGTGAGGGGTCTGCCCATTTATATACCTTAGGACGTATTGGTGCTCTTACCCTTAAAGAAGATGTAATCCTATAGGGAACACGACTATGCATCCTCATGTGCCTATGAGGAGGTTTGGCCCCCCAACGCCGCCCTCCTGAAGAGATGGATAAGTTCTTTCCCCAAGCCATTTCTCAAGCGCTTCCCCTCTGCCAAACTAACGGCCCATGTATACAGGGGTATACTGCAGGACAGTGGGGCTGGGTCCAGTGGGGTGCCCTCAGTCCCCACACGCAAGGCCAGCAAGCGTAACACGGGGCACCTGGAAGGCTTTAGTCGTTTCAATGAGCGATGACTTTGTAATGGATTTCAATCCCAAAGAGGGGTTCCCCGATATGAGGGTGAATTTGAGGATGACGAAGCCTCCTCCGATGAGGCACAAGACTCAGGCAGATTCTGGCACCCATATTCAACCTGTTCAGACTCTGCTGAGGGAGACAATGCCCCTAGTGACATGTTCAACCCAGACGGGATCTATCAACCACACTCCGCAGAGTGGGTCCCGGAGCAGAAAGTGGAGGTGTGTGTAGCGAGCAAGATCCGCCAGCCTCTCAGTAAAGAAGTTAGGGCAAGCCTAAGGGTGGAATGCCCCAGACCTTCCCTTCGCTATAAGGTGACAGCGACCCCAGAGATAACTCCCTAATGATGCACCTTCTTCGCCAAGTACATGAGGCACAGGCACCATCCAGCGATCAACGACTTGCTTTGCCGCCGCCTCGAACCGGAGCCCGACAAGAACCAGACTCCCAGACATCTACCAGCCCGATCCACAGCCCCTGCAAAGCTGAGACGAGTGGAGGCGACCTGAGAGGTGGGACCGGACCTCTTGGAAAGTCCACGAGAAGCTGACTGCGCAGCACCTGAGGCACCCTCACCGCTGTGCTTGGGGTCTTGAGAAGCCCTACCACCGAGCTACATTTGCACCAAGGACCAGCCCCCCAGCTCTCACGAGATCTGCGTGGGGCCCTTTTGCTTTGTTCCACTCGACGCGCCTTCCCGGTTGCTAGCCCGCTGGCTAGTGGCCATTTTGGCGACCAAACTACAACTTTCCACGCTGGTCTGGTTGCTCCAGACTGGCCCTTGCTGCTCCTAAAAGCAGCAACCCCTCTGACCTTGCTGGTCGGAGAGAGAAGCCTTCTTTGTTTCCTGCGTGGCTTGCATTATCTTGCATTAGCCAAGGCCTGTTTGCTCCGATCAAGAAGCCGACACCACCATCAACTAGAGCCTTCGTGGTCCACGTGGCTGAAAAGAAAAGCTTCACGACATCACCTGTTTGCACCCGACAACACCTGGTTCCTTCCTGGCTCCACGCCGGTCACTGGCTAGTGACTTTGAACACTGTCCCCTCTGCTTTCAGGTCTTCATCACTTCAGATCCACCCTTGGATCCACCGGAACTCTTCACATCAGGTCGCCTGCAGCATCAACACTCCAAGGCTCCATCTGAACTCCTGCAGAATCCCGACACACTTTGGCACCACTGCACCCGCTTCCTGCGGATGAGGTAACGCAAGCACTCCGGTGCTCCCGAGTAGTTCCACTCTCCTAGTGTCCAGATTCCAAAGGGTTAAGTTCTAGACTGACCGGAAGACTTCCTACCTTTAACTTTAAAACGTTTACGCATTCATTGATTTCAATGATAACTGCTTCTAACTTTGCGCACTGCAAACCAGATCCCGTGGGGCTCCTAGTTCCTAACCTTAGTTAGATCCTCGTAGCCCCAGCGATTCCCAAGGCCCTAGGCCTTATGTCCTTTCGACTTGTGGTACTTATACCACTTCTTTAGTATATGGTTTTAGGGGCCACCCGGGCCTATCCATATTTTGTGCAACTTTGTATACTTATCAATTGAATTGTTTTAACGTGTTTGCTTCTGTGCTCATAAAGAGTTCAGGGGGCCATTTGTAGTAAATAAATACATATATATTTTCAATATATATCCTGTGTGGCGTCCTTTCACTTGTTGTTCAAGGGGTTACATATGGTAATACAGCCGGCTTCACATGCCAAAAGAGTTTAGCCTAAGACTGCTTTGTCCATGCTACCAATAGGATAGCTGGTCTATAAGGTTGACTTACAACCAATCACCATAAGGGTTGTTTGGAATGATACAAGGTGGTCACTAGAACTAGTGAACATCATATATCAGGCCAACTTCTCAAAGTCTCTGCTTCCCCTCTGCAAAATAAAATTTCTCCCCAGACCTGGGAAGATCATTTCTACAATCTTTATTCAGTAACTCCATTTAATGAGCCAGACACTGTGCTGAGGACTGTGTAAACAGACAACTCTATAACTAAACGTGGCAGTTTGCTTAACCTGGCCGACATCCTCAGCTCTGGATGCAATAACCAGAGGTAGAGCTCCAGGATTAGACAGCATTGCAGCATATATCCTTTGTCTAGAAAGAGATTAATTGTCTTAGTATAACCTTTTCTTAACTAATGCCATTATCAGTGGTGCCCTGGTACCAGACTCTTGGAAGGGAGCGGACGTCGTCCCGTTATATAAGAAGGGGGATAGATTCCATCCAGCCAATTACAGGCTTATCAGCTCGATCAACTGTGCGGAGAAAATTTCTGCCCAATTGCTCTTGAGCAAGATTGAGGAATGGACTGCTGCTATGGCCAACGTATCTTCCTTTCAGACAGGCTTCAGGTAGAAGATATCCACGATTATGCCCAGGTTCGCTGGAGAATCCAGGGCCAGGTGACTGAACGATTTCCTATCAATTAAGGTGTTCACCAAGGCTGTGCCCTGGCACCCACCCAGTTTTCTTTATATCTTAATGTTGTTCATTATCTGCCCTCAATTGATGCACCATACCTGGCAGGCACAAAACGAACAAGTTACTTAACTTCGGTAATGATGCCTCTGTAAGAGACATATATTAGTTATAGATTCCTGATCTTACAATTACCCCCAGGCGTCAGACTGGATCCAAAGAAATTTTTTCTTAGCAGTACCCCTGCGTGTCGGTAGGTGGCATCGGCCGACTCCGCGTCCGTCATCGGCGATGTGGTCGCCGGGATGACGCCGCAGTGTCTACTTAGACACCGGTCCTGAGCGCTAACCACAGTTTTGACAGAACGTTCAATGCCAGAAGCGCAGACCCATGCCAGACACTGGCCATTGGTGCAGAAAACTAGGGACCTGCAAGGGAATCCCTATCCCTACAAGTCAGTGTGCAGAATGGGGAGGATGGGTGGGGCGGTAAGGCATCTATAACTAATATATGTCTCTTACAGATACATCATTACCGAAGGTAACTAGTTCATCTGAAAGAGACTATTAGTTATAGATTACATACCCTAGAATAGATACCCCAGCAATTCCAACCCCGTAGGAGGGTCTGCAAACTAAGTTCACACCAAGAAGTCCTGGAGAACAGAATGGCCGAAAAAGCCATCTCTCCGGACTTGGCTGTCCAGGCAGTAATGCACAGTAAATTTGTGCAGGGATGCCCACATGGCTGTGTGGCAGATGTCAACCAGCGGAACTCCACGTCCCAAAGCAGTAGTGGCTGCCCTTGCCCTGGTTGAGTGGGTGCGCAGTCCTACTGGAGGTTTC